>NC_091827.1:31249100-31596600 GCF_038994185.2 Dermacentor albipictus
GGCGGCCCCATGGACGCAGCCGACGCTGGCGATGAAGCGCAGGAGCAGGAAGATACGCTCTGACTGTGGGCAAGGGGCAGGCGACGCTGGCGAGGAAGCGGAGACGTACTGTGACTGTGGGGCGAAATAAATTTTTTCGCACAGCTTGTTTTTTGTGCCTGCCTGCCTGCTATCTGTGCCGATCGCGACGTTTGGCTGGCGTATTGGCTGGCGAAGCTTAAGCGTCCTCCGATTTTTTTTTTTTCATTTTGATAATCGTTTCCTGTCGCAGTCAAATAGGCGTGCAAATGCTCGGCGGATGTTATGATGCATCCCCTAAACTCACTTCATGTAATAAATGAATTATATGTGCACTCCTAGCGCAGCTCAACGCCCATTAGACATTGTAAAGGGGATTTATTCGGGTCGTAGAGAAGCAGCGACCAACGCGGCAACAGCAGGCAGGGCGCAGCCAGCGAGCGAACACACTCTAAGCCGAAAACGGGGAAAAGGGGACTAACGGCAGCCGTTGGACCTTTGGATCAACGGTTAATCCACCGTGCGTGCCGTGTGCAGAGGCAAAGTGTCGTGCGCAAATTTGTGGCACTAAATGTTCGTCCTTGCAAGGTAACGGTCGACGGTGGGGATCAACGGCACAATTTAGTCCTCTGACTTTAGTCCCTTTAGAGAGGGGAGCTCCGTGTCCCTCTCCTCCCTGCCTGGACGGGGTGGCAGCGGGTCATAAAACACTGTCACTCTGCTGTCATCCCGCCCACACGAAGGTCAACAGGCTTTCGCCATTGGCTAACATTTTGGCGGGAATCGGGCCCTGCTTGCGTGCACTCCGGGTAAGCGCGCGCAAGTCGGGTCCCGGGGAGACCACATCGGGGCGTCTGAAGGTGCGTACGTGTTTTTCTCTGCCGGCGGCGGCCCCCTTTGTCCGCCGCCGGCCGATGGCTACTTCGGCTCGTCGGGGTCCCGGCGGGCGCGCGCGCACTCTTCCGTCGTCTCGATATCCTGAGGCAGCGTCTGCTGATCATGCCCCCGTCTGTTCGTCTGTCATTTCTTTCTCGGCTTTTGTTCTCGATTGCCGCAAGGCGTTCATGCGCCGTCTGGGCCGGCAACCGGATACAAGAGGCTGAGACGAGGCATACGGTCGGTTTCTGAGGGAGCTCGCGCGTCCCTTTTCGCCTCTAGGCATTCCAGAACGAAGGCGACGGCCCGTGTTCTGCTCGCGCTACGTGACCCTTTGAAGAAAAAGCCAACCTATTCGAACGCACTAGGCCGGAGTCACAAACAAGAAAAAAAACTGCAACATGTGCTGTGAACGAAGAGTACCGAGCGCCGTTGAGTCCCCTGCCCGGACCCATATGGGTGACAACACCCGATAGAAAACAAAATAAATAAATAAAATGACACGTGCAAACGATTTGCCTGCTTCGCATGGAGGGTTTGTCGAGAACAACGAGAGGGAGAGTGCGGCACCGTCGTAGACATCGCAAATCGGCAGTGCGTGTCGTCCGCTAGGAAAGTGTCGTCTGTTAGGAAAACAAGTTGTGGGGCTCGCGCGACGGCCGCGCGCCGCATTTGGTACGAAATTGCTGTTCTGTCAACAGGCTTTGACGCTGAAATGTCGCACTCACGTACGGTCTGCTCCCAAGAGAATGCACCGCAACGCAACACGGCAGCCCGTTTTAAAGAAGACGAAAGGAGCCTGCCGACGACACTCCTGAACGGCTACAAGCATATTGTGGAATGCAAGAAAACTTACGTCGCGTCGTTGACCAAGAAGAATCAGACATGGAAAGAAATAGCAAAACATTTGAATGCCAACCACGGGATTACGCGGCGCGATCACCTGCAACTGAAAAAATGCTGGACCAACCTGAAGCAAAAGCGGAAAGAGGAAGCTGCGGAAGAACAGGGAAAGCGCCACAAAACTGGTAAGCGGACATGTTCTGCATGACTGACTTATTTGGGCTATACTTTTTGTTATGTGTAGTCACAGGAGATAAGAAAATACGCTCGCAATCAATCTTTCCGCGACTGCGGGAAGCGCACCAGTACCAGCGCGGGTGCTTCGCGATGAGCAGAGTCACCTTTCCTACTGCGCGGCACACTGTTGACTGAGGAATGCGGACCGGACCTCCGGTGACTGTTTGAAACGTGCCAGCGCCGTAAAACATCACAGCCATCAGCAACTGCAGCATAGGAGGCACACAGTCGGTCCTCTATTGTCCCAGCTTACCCGGATAGGCAACGTAGCGAGAAGTCGCACGGCGTTCTTCGTGAATCTGTAGCGACCGAGGAATTGTTCGTCGTCGTACAGCTCCATCGAATTCCCTCGGTCACGTAGGGTGGGTCGCGGAATTTTCGGCAAGGGCTGCGCCTCTGAAAATGCTGTATCCATGGCGTAGCAAGCAAACTCGAAAGCAGCTAACCTCCGCGCGACGTCCGTTCGGGAGGCTGCCATGTTGGAATAACACACGAAGTCAGTTTCAAGCTAGCCCGGGAGCAGACTTCAAACTTGAGCGGACTTCGACGCAGCCAAGTCGTTCCCAAGTCGTCCGCAAGATCAAGCACGATTTACGACGCGCGGCGAAGCTGTCTTGAGACTGCCAGAAGTCAAGTTCGAGCCAAGTTAGATCTCTGCATTCGGGGGTTGTAGAGTGCTTCTAACTTATATTTGACTGTGACTGCTCCTGACTTAATTTCATTTTCATGATTTTACTCTGGCTATGACACGTTCCATCTGCTGTATACTTTGGAGTTGTTTTATTTTGTTTGAACTGCTGCATATTTCCAGTCAATTTTTTTATCTTCTGTATCTATATGTCATTACTGTATACCAAGGACTTGGCATTTGTATGCTAGTATTCCTTTATTTGTTTTGTTAATTGTGGCTCAAGATGATGGTGGCAATATGTAATCAAAAATAAACATGGGTTACTTGAGTTCGATCATTGTTTTTGCTTGAAAAGCTATGGCAACCTGGAATCATTGGAAAAGTGATTTCGGACTAACTGGGAAGGACTAAAAGTTGCTCCTGCAGTTACTCCCTGTGGACTAACCTTAACAGACTAACTGTTGGTCCTCTAGGAACTAACGGGAAGGACTAAAAGTTGCTCCTGCAGTTACTCCCTGTGGACTAACCTTAACAGACTAACCGTTGATTCTCTAAGGACTAACTGGGAGGGTCTAAAAGTTGCCCTCACTTTTAGTCTGCAGTAGTTGCTCCCCCAGTTAGGCCGCTGCATTTGCTCCCGCAGTTAGTCCAAAATTGGTTCAAAATCTGTGGCAGGTCATTTAGTCCCCCAAGAGACTAACAGCCATACCCGTTTTAGTCCTTTTTGGCTTAGAGTGCAGGGTACGAGCCACGCGATGGCAATGGGGCTTTTCAGCCTGCCGATCTTCTTCGTCACAGTCACCCCCGGAATTGAAGAGTAGCCATCCTGGCGACCTAGAAAGAGGTGGGCGGATCGTAGTACTGCTTCAGCCGGTCAATGTGTACAGTCTCTCGCTCTCGTCGACGGAGATCGGGAGATGGCGATACGGGTTCGACCACGTAGTTCACTGGTGATGTTTGTGCAACCACGCGGTAGGGCCCGTGGTACTTCGGGAGGAGCTTGGACGAAAGGCCAGGAGCAGCAACAGGCGGGACCCAAAGCCACACGAGTGAGTCGACGGGGAAGGGGTGAGGGGGAGGATTGAGGTCATGGCGCTCTTTTTGGCGGCACTGTTGAGCAGACGTCAAGGAACGACGGGCCAGTTGTCGGCATTTCTCGGCGTGCTGAGCAATCGCAGTAACAGGTGAGCATTCAGCAGGGTCCGGCCGGTACGGGAGAACAGTATCAATGGTGCTGGAGGGATGGCGGCCGTAAAGCAGGAAGAATGGCGAGAATCCAGTAGTGGCTCGAGAGGCAGTGTTATATGGGTAAGTGACGAACGGAAGTACAAGATCCCAGTTGGAGTGGTCAGAAGCAACATACATTGCTAGCATGTCACCAAGAGTTCTGTTGAATCGTTCTGTTAAGCCATTGGTCTGTGGATGATAAGCAATAGTAGTGCGGTGAATAATTTGGCATTGAGATAGGAGTGCCTGCAGGACGTCTGAGAGGAATACGCGGCCCCGATCGCTCAACAGTTCGCGAGGGGCGCCATGGCGGAGAACGAAGTTGTTTAGTATGAACGAGGCGATGTCTTTTGCTGATGCAGCAGGCAAGGCGGCGGTTTCGGCATACCGTGTCAGATGATCTACGGCCACAACAATCCATCGGTTGCCAGCGCCAGTAGATGGAAGAGGCACGTATATATCAATGCCGACGCGGTCGAATGGTTGAGCTGGGCAGGGAAGTGGTTGGAGAGGAGCGGTGGAGAGATGCGGGACACATTTGCGTCGCTGGCAGGCAATGCAGGAGCGCACGTATTTGTGGACGAAAGTGTACATCCATCGCCAATAATATCGTAGGCGAAGCCGTGTGTAAGTTTTTGACACTCCGTCGTGACCACACTGCGGGTCAGAATGAAAAGCGGAGCATAAATCTTGTCGTAGGTGGCGAGGCACTACTAAGAGCCATTTGCGGCCGTCATTTTGGTAGTTGCGGCGGTACAAAAGTCCGTCGCGGATTGCGAAATGCTGCGCCTGTCGGCGTAACGCTCGAGGTGCCGAAGTTGCAAGGAGGATTCGACAAAAAGTCGAATATCATGACGATCCATGGGTCTTTTCGTTGCTCCGATGCCATGTCCAGGATGTCAAGTGGTGAGATGTCATGTCTATAAGTAGAATGTCTATAAGTAGCCACTCGGTGCGATTCGGTGCCACATGCTAGACATGTTGGGTGGCTCCCAGAAGAAGAGAACGACGAAGGTGCCAGGACAGCGACATATAAAGAGATCTGTAGCGTCGACCGAAGTCTCTTGTGGCTTTGTCTGTTGTATGTTGTGGCTGTCTTGTATGGTATGTCTTGTGGCTTTGTCTTTGTATGTTGTGATGGATAGACCCGCTGACCAAGGTTCAGCTCCCTCACCTTGTACAATGCGTCGGCTACGTTTGGCCGGGGTGTGCTGATGATCGCCAACTTCTACTGAGGTCACAGACGGAATATGGTGGGTGTCCTGACGATCCTCGGTGGTCTAGCCGGCTGCAATCCATAGAGCACTGGCGAGTTCTGGGCGTGTCCTCTTATCGAGACAAAGTCCTCCGTGTGGCCGCAGAATTATCTTTTCATCGCACAAGGCAAGTCGAGGCAGGTTCTGATTCCGTATGCGCTTCCGTATTCAACACGCGAAGTTGTGTATGATGCTTCGCTAAACACTTAACATTCCTTTAGTATTTAGCTGTGAGAGACATTGCATTTTACACGGAAGAAAAATCTTAGTAATTGGCGTCAACATGTTATCCGTGTTAGAAAGACACTGTCCAGCGAAGCTGTCATCATGATTCTTATTACTCTGGTGAGTTCTTCTAGTTAAGTATGGCCATTTATTAATGCGTAAAAGAAAGAATTTGGCTCGCATCTTATGAAAACGTTTGCTGCTACTTTCATACCTCTCTGAAACAGGCCCCTAAAAGCGAGTTGCTCATGGCTGCTAACTCGACGGCGCGTCATGTAGAGTATTTACGTGGTTAATTCACAAATACCATAGTAGCAATCACCTGAGAGAAAAGTTTCGTGGTTAAGATCGAGAGCCAATCAGTTGCAAGCGGTGAAATGTTTCATGATGACCCTCAGTGCCTCAGCGCAGCTTAGAAGGAAAATTCAAGCAGCTGAAAACACCACAATCCTTGCATATTTGACTTGATTTTTGACCCTCCACCGGGGAATTATTATATCTTCAATGTGCCCCATACTACGAACGATTGACACTTCGACTTCTTCCTGTCTGCATCCATACGGTCCAAGAGGCGTATTTCACAAAATAAATTTGGGCCGTGCAGCCTGTGCCAGTTCGCGTAACAGATTCAAGCAACGTGTTGCACAGCAAAGGGCTTTTCTTCAAATTACCGCAATTACCCAACAACCTACGGCCAGACATGTTTTAAACGCAGCTAAACCCGGCTATGAAAACACGGCGACCCAGCAACACTGTGGCACCGCGAGGCTCGCGCCGCGCGGCTAGCGTCTCTTGCCCCGCGAGGCCCCAGCCGTTGGCCCACCCGCCGGTCAGTCCAGCAGCTAATGATCTGTTTGTGCTACATGGAGGAAGGTGGCAGCAATTTCGTCGTCACAAGGTGCGGCCACACCTACCATGCGGAGTGCCTGCGGGTGTGGCTGGACGTGTCCGGCACATGTCCAATCTGCCGAACCGCCACCGAATTAGATGCTACCATCAAGCTACACGGGGAGACCGAGTGTTCCGCCAAGCCGGACTGCGTGGTGGAGCTTAGGAGAGCGAACAGAGAACTCAGGCGCAGGCTCCACAATGCTGAGGAGGAAGAAGACCAGGAGACCCGCAGGGCGAACAAGCACGGCCGGGCCTCATCGGAACACACCGAGAGGTACCTCAACCTGAAGGCGAAGCTCAGTGAGCTGGAAATAGAGCTGGAGGCCACCAAGAAACGAGCAGCGAGTAGCCTTCAACTTCGAAAGGAGGCGATCGGCTTGTTCAAGAGCTTGAGGTCAGTGCGTGTGTTGCTTGTTGAGCGTTCTTGTTGTTGTCGAGTCACAATCGCAATGTCCGCCATGCCGTTCCCGCTTGCGTGATTGGAAGAGCACACGGATGTGATGCGTACTGCGCGTCACACGCGTTTGGTGTTGATTGCATGATTTTTCAGGGCGCGCAACCCTGAGAAGCAAGGGCACGGCGCCAACGCGCCATACGAAGCCGGTCCCGTCGGCCCAGGCGACGCTGCCGAGGGCGGTGTTCACGGCGTTGCCGCCGACGCAGCCGATGAAGGCGGCCCCGTCGGCCCAGCCGACGCTGGCGATGAAGCGCAGGAGCAGGAAGATACGCTCTGACTGTGGCCAAGGGGCAGAAGACGCTGACGAGGAAGCGGTGTGGAGACATACTGTGGCTGTGAGGACAAATAAATTTTTTCGCAGAGGTTGTTTTTTGCGCCTCTTAGCGAGACGTCCGGCTGTAAAGCCTGAACGGTTCATTTCGCAAGATGGATGGATGGATGGGTGGATGGAAGCACCAGCGCGGAGAAACGGGAAGCGACCCCATCCCGAGTCGAGTTCTGAGAATCCTCCGCCGGATGGCAGGGAATCATCCCCCATAAAGTTTAAATTGCTCACTTACTGAGGTAGCAGCGGAATCGAATTCTTCCCTATTGCAGAAAACCAAGTAATCATCAACTTAACGATGGATGTGCAATACAGGGCTCTGAAATATGGACACCCACCTGTGCTATACCGTATCTTGCCCGTAGGTCGCCGAGACACTGCTTAGAGAAAGACGACGACAACGAGTGCTTGGAAGCCCTGTGCCTGTGTCGCCGAAGCTCTGTGATCCTCTCGCTTTCGACGCCTCTTGACATACGCTTGTCGAACTCTCGTATGTAGCACAAACAGCGGAGCAGCAGAAACGCGTAGTTTTCACAACGGCGAATCGTGTCGCGACTGTTCGTCTCGTGGTGAAGAAGTCACGTCACAAAAAATTTTAAGCGTTTAAGCTGCAATTGCTTCGAAAAGTTAATAATTTCAGATAGAGATGTTTTTCTGTGCCTGCTGATTTGATGCGTCGCAAATAAAGTTTCCACAATAAAGGCGCTGGCGTTTCGATTACCGCCGCCGGCGGTGCGCTCTCGTCGTTTCGATGGTGGCGCCACCACAGGCATCCACAGGCTTCCACAAGGCCGGTCGGTGTGCGTGCGCTACGCGCGCGCACCCCCCCCCCCCCCCCCCCCCCGAGAACGGCAGGGGCTTCCAGGAGACGCGCAGGGGCGGGATAAACTGCCGTCTCGTCGACAAGTCGGCGAAACTGCGCCAAGCGCAAGTCGCCGGTTTAATCACTTCGGCAAGGTTTAGGCAATCCGCAACCCCTCGAGAACGGCAGGGGCTACCATAGCCAGGAGAAGCGCAGCGGCGGGGGACACTCCCGTCTCGTCGACAAGCCTGCGCCAAGCTCAAGTCGCCGGTTGCCGGATGTCCGTGTCTGAAACTGAAGAAGCTCATTGCGCCATCTGTATGGCAGACTCCGGGGCCTTTGTCGTGACCGTCTGTGGTCATAGCTACCATGAACAGTGCCTGACAGCGTGGCTGCAGGAGACCGACTCATGTCCCGTGTGTAGAAGAGAAGTGAGCACCGACGAGATCGTCCGCCTACATGGGGGCTCTCTTCGATGCAGTGCTCGACCGCATTGCGTCGTCGCCCTTGAGAAAGACAACGCAAAGCTGCGACGAAGGCTGCGGAAGGTTGAGGATGAGAAGGACTACGAGTCTTACCGGGCCCTGAAATATGCCCGCCTCTCTGCCGAACAGACTAACGAGAGGATCCGGCTGTTTTCGCAACTAGCAGACACACGCGCACAGCTGGTGTGTGCGCAGGCTGAAGCGAGGGAATCCAAACGGGTTCGACGGGAAGCCATCTCAGCCCTCCGCCGCCTGGTTCCTCGGTATGTGTGCTGGTGTGCGCGTTCACTGTCTTCTTTGACTATACTTTTTCGCGACACCTCCTCAGATTACAGTATAACCTCCGCCGCGCTGTTCCTGCCTGCGTGCTTGACAACAGTTGACTCAAGCGCGCCGGCGGGAGCATCACGGATCATCGGAGCACGAGAGAGGCGTTGTTATATGTGATGCGTTCTGTCTTCACACTCGCGTTTCATAATGATTGCATGCTCGACACTATTGTTGACTTTTCAGGGCCACCCAACATGCAACCGTGGCCAGGCTAGGGCACGACAGCCCAAGCGATGCACAAGAGGCCGAGGCGCACGACAGCGCCAGCGAATGAACGAATAGGCTCTTCAACCTGGCAATAAAATTTTGGCCACATCTGCAGTGGCTATCCCAGCCCATCTTGGTAGCCCTAATAAGGGCTGTTCTTTCATTAATAAGCTGTTATGCTTCATCGAGTGCCTCAATGCCGGACAGCTCGTAGTCGTAGTCGCTTTCTTCACTGTCATCTTCACCCAGTTGGATGATGATGGGTTGGGCCGGAACCAAAACTCGCCCGCAACGCTTATGTACTGTTCACTTCAGAATATATGCATATTGCATGAAAGGAACTTATACGCCAGCACCACTGCAATACATTGCACGTACATATCACAGTACGCTTGCGCTTCTTAAAAGTAAGAACCCTAGCGCTCGAACATTCTGTACGTGTTCGCGGTCACCAATGCGCATCGCAGCCGGCAAAACAGCTCACATGAAGCAAGACATAAACAGCACATTACGACTGACTGCGATGAGACGAAAACGAAGCTCATCGCTACACATCGTGTCATCACTTCTGAAACACAAACCAGCACTGCACAAACGTGCAATCTTCGTATCGATGAAGCGCGCACACACAACACCTACGAACACTATACGCTGAGGTGGGCGATCGCAAATCTTTTCATTTTGGCGCGCACCGAACTAGTGTCGTGCTTAGGATTCAATTGTATTCGATGGCCTTCACGTTTGTAATGCACATGCAAAAAACGACCTAAAACACACGAAATCGGCGGCTTCATTCCTTCCGATCCTCGCGTAAACACAACTCACATCCGTCTGTTTCCTTTGGCGATCGCACGTAGTGAAGACTGTCAGGAAGAGTACGGCTACTTGTTGCGTTAGAAAAATAGCTTTGCAGGTGCTGAATAGCTCTTGCAATCATCACAATAAACCACATAAAAAAAAAAACTGCCGCTGCAGCCTAGGGGTTTAGGCCTCGCGCCCCGTTTCGCTTCGAACCAGCGCCATGTCTATGAGAGAAAGGAAGCTGTACCTTCCGCAGTGGTTCGAAAATAAGCAGCGGCAGCGCATGGAACTTGCTTAGGTGGACCGTGGCCTCCGCGATCAGCTCCGTTCGTTGCAACGGCGCGCCGTCGGAGCTGATCGCGGAGGCCACGGGTGGACGCCAGATGACGTAGCTCAATCCGGAAGCGGAAGTGCACTTTTTTTTTTAGAGCAAAATTTAATGTGGCCGTTTTTCGCCGGTCGCGTACGACATAGAGCTTCCCTTCAAGAATGGAAACTCTATGGCTTACGTACGCGCCGTGCTTGTCCGCGCCGTGCTTGTCCTGTACGCGCCGTGCTTATCCTGCCAGCTATGCGGCATGCCTCAATGCCTTCGCTGCCGCGTAGCTGGCGCGTTCTAATTGCCAAGAGCCTCTACTGACGCCCATACAAACAAGCCACAAGTGAGTGAACAGAACGTGCGACTTTATTGGCAGAAGACAAGCAGTGTGTACATTCTCGTGCAATAGCAGAAATAAAATTTGCATGTCGAGATGCGCTGGAATCATTGACGCGAGCTCGTAAACGGCTCACCGTCGTCGTCGCACGTGGTGGTCAGGTTAACGAGCGACAAGCAGCAGAGAAAAACAGATTGGACGGAGTGTGCCACCTGTTTGCAGCGACAGTCGCCGTTAAAAATGCCCAAATTGCATTGCGAGGCAATCGGGTGACGCAGGCATCTGCTGCCGCAGCCTACACAGCGACATAGACTACCGCGGATTTTAGACGTTCACTCCTTTCCAACCTGCACGTTTCTTTTCTTTCGGGGGCCGCTAATGTGTGGCTCACACTTGATGTCTCACATTGTCTCAATATGGACAAGTCGCTTTCGTGGGCATCGCCTTCATCAGCTACTTTTGCAGGCCTTTCCAACCATGTGGCTATCAACTTCATACGCATCGGATTATGTAAGCACGTATGCTTGTCTCCGTTCATGCCTAATCGCGGCCGAGAAAGGCCAGAGGCACAATTTGCCCATTGCTGCAGCAGGAAACGGCGAACGGGGAGCACGAATCACGGTGCATGAAAATTGGGAGTCTATATCGCTGCGCAGGCTGCAGGAGCGAATGCTTACTTCGAGAGACTGCTTCCCAGTGCAACCGACCAGGCCGCAATATTCGAAAAACGTAACACTGCGACCGTAACCAAGTGACATAACAGCAAAATTAAACAGCAATCAGTCACCGCATGAGGTTCAGACAATACATTATACATTGGCTACGAACCATCTTACAGGCATAACGCTTGCCTTTTTCGCATGTGGTGGTCTGGTAACGAGCAACAACCAGCGGTACAAACAGATTGGACAGAGCCTCGCACCTGTTTGAACCAACAGTTGCCGTTGAAGATGAGCAACTTCCATTGCGAAGCAATCAGGTGACGCAGGCATCTGCTGCCGCAATCAACACAACGACATGGACTACCCGGCATTTTAGCGTTAACTCCTTTCCAACCTGCACATTTATTAACGCGATAGCGTTAAGGAGCTCGTGTCGCAGAAAAGCCGGTGTCGTTGGTGTCGGCGTCGGCGTCAGCGGCGATGGCCGTGAGCGATAAATCCAAGCAGGCGTTTCATGAATAAAAAACAACTTGCAAGATGGACTGGGTGGGAATCAAACCAGGGTCTCCGGAGTGTGAGACGGAGACGTTACCACTGAGCCACGAGTTTCTTTTTTTTTTCAGGGGTGTAGCATGTTTATTTATCACTGAAGAAGTCTGGAGTCATCCTGTCAGCCTCCAGCGATGCAGCACTATCTTAACCTCCTGGCTTCCCTCTCAGACTCGAGCAGGGTCAGGATGTCGCCTTCACGGACTGGTCCCTTGACGTTGCCGATGATGGACCGGTTAGACTCGTCCACGAACTCGACACGGACTTGGGTACACTGTCCCTGGGATCCGGTACGGCCCAAGACCTTGGTCACACGTGCCAATTTGACTTTATCCATGTCGGCGGCTAGCAAGCGAAAAGCACTGAGCCACGAGTTCGATGCTTCAAAGCGGTACAAAAGCGCCTCTAGTGAACGCGGTGTTGCCTTAGAAACGAGCTGTTTCTAAGGCTCAGGCGTGCGTCGCTTGCTCAGGCGCACATTTCGTTGCCGCGCCGAACGCTGCGTTGCTCGACGCTCACCGCGTCCGATGCGGGGCGCGTAGTCGCTGTGCCGTAGCCCATTCTCTTACACCCCTTGGCGGGTCGACGGGAACGTTGTCGCGTTCCACTCTTGAAGGCGAAGCTTAAGCGTCCTCCAATTTTTTTCTTTCGAGGGCCGCTAATGTGTGGCTCACACTTTGTGTCCCACTTTGTCTCAATGTGGACAAGTCGCTTTTGTGGGCATCGCCTTCGGCAGCCATTCTTGCGGGCCTTTCCACCCATATGGCTATCAACTTCATACACTCCGAACCATGTAAGCACATATGCTAATGCACAAAAACCGACGCGCTTGACCCGCAGATCAGATTTTCGGCGATCGCCGACTCTGCTCACCGCCATTGTTGTGCTTGCGCGCTACTTGTATTGCTGGGAACAAGTTCGCCCAATAAGGAGTTACATTTGTAGCTCACAGTTTCGACATTGTCATTCATCACCGTCACTACCACGTGACAATACAATCATAACACAAAATTTGGAGGACCCTTAAGCTTTGCCTTTAAGAGTGGAACGTGATGGCGTTCAAAGATCCCTGACTGCTTCTCACGCTTTCCGCCAACTGCAGCTTATGTAACTATGCAAGAAAGCCAGCTTCTTGGTAGAAAGGCGGCCTCTTGCATGGGCCGATCCCGGAGGTAGTGCACAGCCGGGCCAAAAAGAATTGCTTCATTTTCAGGTTTATGTTGTAGCTGCGCACTTTTAATATTTCAGTCTGAGAAGTTTTAACATAAAAGACATGTGCTGTTAGTGTCTTGTTGCTGGGCCGTCGTTCTGAAAATTCCGAGGAATAACTTTGTCGAGGACGTAAGACAAGGTATGAGCAACTTTGGTGACAGAATGGTGTGGCAACATAACCCGCATTATACCGCATGTCATATAGCAAGACGTGGCATATACAGGTACCTAATATATATATATATATATATATATATATATATATATATATATATATATATAAACGAGAAGAAAGGGGGTTAACCGAGGGACCCGATATTTATTAGTCATATAATGAGAAGCCAACAAACACTGACACCAAGTACAACATAGGGGAAATTGCATGTGCTTAATAAATGAAATAAAGTAATGATAAATTAATGGAAATTAAAGTGGATGAAAAAACAACTTGCCGCAGGTGGGAACCGAACCCACAACCTTCGCATGTCGCGTGCGATGCTCTACCAATTGAGCTACCGCGGCGGCGTTTCCCCATCCACTTTCTTGGGTATTTATGTGTACTAGTAGAACCCTGGGTGTGTTAGCCAGCGCCCCCACTCACAGACCTTGGCGGCGGACGTGGAACGTCTTTTTTGCCGCAGGCGTCACGAGAACGTGATCTTTTCGGGTGAAGGCAACTGGGACAAGACACCTGCGGCAAGTTGTTTTTTCATCCACTTTAATTTCCATTAATTTATCATTACTTTATTTCATTTATTAAGCACATGCAATTTCCCCTATGTTGTACTTGGTGTCAGTGTTTGTTGGCTTCTCATTATATGACTAATAAATATCGGGTCCCTCGGTTAACCCCCTTTCTTCTCGTTTATTACTTTACGAGGGTCTCGAATCCGGCAACATTGATGCCTTCAGGTAGCATATGTGGGTTTATTGACCAGTTGCCTTCACCCGAAAAGATCACGTTCTCGTGACGCCTGCGGCAAAAAAGACGTTCCACGTCCGCCGCCAAGGTCTGTGAGTGGGGGCGCTGGCTAACACACCCAGGGTTCTACTAGTACACATAAATACCCAAGAAAGTGGATGGGGAAACGCCGCCGCGGTAGCTCAATTGGTAGAGCATCGCACGCGACATGCGAAGGTTGTGGGTTCGGTTCCCACCTGCGGCAAGTTGTTTTTTCATCCACTTTAATTTCCATTAATTTATCATTACTTTATTTCATTTATTAAGCACATGCAATTTCCCCTATGTTGTACTTGGTGTCAGTGTTTGTTGGCTTCTCATTATATGACTAATAAATATCGGGTCCCTCGGTTAACCCCCTTTCTTCTCGTTTATTACTTTACGAGGGTCTCGAATCCGGCAACATTGATGCCTTCAGGTAGCATATGTGGGTTTATTGACCAGTTGCCTTCACCCGAAAAGATCACGTTCTCGTGACGCCTGCGGCAAAAAAGACGTTCCACGTCCGCCGCCAAGGTCTGTGAGTGGGGGCGCTGGCTAACACACCCAGGGTTCTACTAGTACACATAAATACCCAAGAAAGTGGATGGGGAAACGCCGCCGCGGTAGCTCAATTGGTAGAGCATCGCACGCGACATGCGAAGGTTGTGGGTTCGGTTCCCACCTGCGGCAAGTTGTTTTTTCATCCACTTTAATTTCCATTAATTTATCATTACTTTATTTCATTTATTAAGCACATGCAATTTCCCCTATGTTGTACTTGGTGTCAGTGTTTGTTGGCTTCTCATTATATGACTAATAAATATCGGGTCCCTCGGTTAACCCCCTTTCTTCTCGTTTATTACTTTACGAGGGTCTCGAATCCGGCAACATTGATGCCTTCAGGTAGCATATGTGGGTTTATTGACCAGTTGCCTTCACCCGAAAAGATCACGTTCTCGTGACGCCTGCGGCAAAAAAGACGTTCCACGTCCGCCGCCAAGGTCTGTGAGTGGGGGCGCTGGCTAACACACCCAGGGTTCTACTAGTACACATAAATACCCAAGAAAGTGGATGGGGAAACGCCGCCGCGGTAGCTCAATTGGTAGAGCATCGCACGCGACATGCGAAGGTTGTGGGTTCGGTTCCCACCTGCGGCAAGTTGTTTTTTCATCCACTTTAATTTCCATTAATTTATCATTACTTTATTTCATTTATTAAGCACATGCAATTTCCCCTATGTTGTACTTGGTGTCAGTGTTTGTTGGCTTCTCATTATATGACTATATATATATATATATATATATATATATATATATATATATACATATATATAGACGGGAATTTTCGCTCACGGACAACTCCGACGAAACCGCATGTTCTGCGACACGGGGCCCTTAACGCTATCACGTTAAAATTGTGTCACCCACTTCTTTCTGAACAATGGCGCACGTGACCGCTGCAAGCGCTTCGTCTGCCGCCGCTGCTAAACGAACTGCCCGAGCAGAGGCTTAGTGCCGCCGCAGACGACCCTGTCATTGGTAATAAATTCTTCGCCACAATCTATGTCGCGAGTTCAAAACACCTAAACAGCTGCGTTTATCGTATCGTGATCGTATCGTAATCGTCGGTGAATTTTTTCAGCACTCTCTTATTAAAAAAAATACCCTAGTATATAAGTACTGTTTATTCATGAAAAACAAGAACTAAAAAAGGAAATACACTTATAAGAATAAAAAAAGACTTGATGCATTGCTAACACATTGTTCAAGGCTTAGAAAATGCACTCACGAGAATATTTTGCAACTCTCAGATGTACCTGCTCTTACATTAAAATTTACACCCATTGGCGGCGAGAATTAGGAGTGGCGCCCTCTCGCGAGTGACGTCACGGCCAGGACGCCGCTCGCTGCGGCTCCCTCGACTGCCGCGTGCGCTCGTTGTCTTGTCCCTTCGTGTATGCCTGGGGTGCGGGCGGCTTGAGCCGTGCTTATTAGGCAGGTGTGTGTCGACTTCTTTTTGCTGCCATGCCTGAACCCCAGTTTCTTCTTCAAAAGCGCGCGAGTCGAGAAAATCTACGGCTTGGCTATGGCAAGCTATGTAGCGTTGAAGGGGTCTACTAGGTCTACAATGCACCGTGTCTGTCCATAAATTTTGCGTAAAAAGAATGTCTGCAAATTCAACACGCGAAGTTGTGCATGACGCTTCACTAAACACTTAACATTCCCTTAGTATTTAGCTATGAGAGACATTGCATTTGACGTGGAAGAAAAATCTTAGTAATTGGCGTCAACATGTTATCCGTGTTAGAAAGACACTGTCCAGCGAAGCTGTCATCATGATTCTTATTACTGTGGTGAGTTGTTCTGGGCAAGTATGGCCATTTATTAATGCGTAAAAGAAAGAATTTGGCACGCATTTCTTATGAAAACGTTTGCTGCTACTTTCATACCTCTCTCAAACAGGCCCCTAAAAGTGAATTGCCCATGGCTGCTAACTCGACGGCGCGTCGTGTAGAGTATTTACGTAGTTAATTCACAAAAACCACGAAAAGTTTCGTGGTTAAGATCGACAGCCAATCAATTGCAAGCGGTGAAATGTTTCACGATGGCCCTCAGTGCCTCAGCGCTTGATTTTTGACCCTCCGCCGGGGAATTATTCTATCTTCAATGTGTCCCATACCACGAACGATTGACACTTCGACTTCTTCCTGTCTGCATCCCTGCACAGGCTGCCTGCCGTGCAGCCTGTTACGCGTTCGCGTAACAGATTCAAGCAACGTGTAGCACAGAAAAGGGCTTTTCTTCAAATTACCGCAATTACCCAACAACCTACGGCCAGACATGTTTTAAACGCAGCTAAACCCGGCGGTGAAAACACGGCGACCCAGCAACATTGTGGCACCGCGAGGCTCGCGCCGCGCGGCTGGCGTCTCTTGCCCCGCGTGGCCCCAGCCGTTGGCCCACCCGCCGGTCAGTCCAGCAGCTAATGATCTGTTTGTGCTGCATGGAGGAAGGTGGCAGCAATTTCGTGGTCACAAGGTGCGGCCACACGTACCATGGGGAGTGCCTGCGGGTTTGGCTGGACGCGTCCGAGACGTGTCCAATCTGCCGAACCGCCACCGAATTAGATACTACCATCAAGCTACACGGGGAGACCGAGTGTTCCACCAAGCCGGACTGCGTGGTGGAGCTTAGGAGAGTGAACAGAGAACTCAGGCGGCGGTTCCACAATGCTGAAGAAGAAAAAGACCAAGAGACCCGCAGGGCGAACAAGCACGCCCGTGCAGCGTCGGAACATACCGAGAGGTACCTGAACCTGAAGGCGAAGCTGAGTGAACTGGAAATAGAGCTGGAGGCCACCAATAAACGAGCGGCCAGTAGCCTTCAACTTCGAAAGGAGGCGATCGGCTTGCTTAAGAGCTTGAGGTCAGTGCATGTGTTGCTTGCAAGGAGGATTTTATATATCCTCCTTGGTTGCTTGTTGAGCGTTCTTGTTGTTGTTGTCACAATCGCAACGTCCGCCGCGCTGTTCCTCCTTGCGCGATTGGAAAAGCACACGGATGTCATGCGTACTGCGCGTCACACGCGTTTGGTATTGATTGCATGGTTTTTCAGGGCGCGCAACCCTGAGAGGCAAGGGCATGGCGCTAACGCCCCCGACGAAGCCGGTCCCGTCGGCCCAGGCGACGCTGCCGAGGGCAGTGTTGACGGCGTTGCTGCCGACGCAACCGATGAAGGCGGCCCCATGGACGCAGCCAACGCTGGCGATGAAGCGAAGGAGCAGGAAGATACGCTCTGACTGTGGGCAAGGGGCAGGCGACGCTTGCGAGGAAGCGGATACGTACTGTGACTGTGGGGCGAAATAAATTTTTTCGCACAGCTTGTTTTTTTGTCCCTGCCTGCCTGCTATCTGTGCCGATCGCGACGTTTGGCTGGCGTATTGGCTGGCGAAGCTTAAGCGTCCTCCGATTTTTTTTTTCATTTTGATAATCGTTTTCTGTCGCAGTCAAATAGGCGTGCAAATGCTCGGCCCCAGTTGAAAAAGACAACAGGAATTCCTGTCGCAACTACAGAAATTTCTGTTGTACAACAGGATTTTTCTGTAGTAACTACAGATTCCTGACGGAGCGACAGACTTTTCTGATGTACAACAGACATTTCTTGTTGTGACTACAGAAGTACACTCTGTCGTATGTCTGTTGTTACAACAGAAAGCTGAAGCTCTACAACAGATTTTTGTAGTACTACAGAAAAATTTGTCAGCACAACAGGCACCCTGTTGTCTCAACAGAAATGTTCCTGAAGTAACTCAACAAAATTCTGTAGTGCTACAGAGAGCTGTTGAAATACTACAGAAACCTATCGTGGCAACAGGCCCCCAATTGTCACAACAGAAGTGTTCCTGAAGTAATGCGACAAACTTCTGTTGTACTACAGAGAACTGTTGGTGTACGACAGAAACTTATCGCTGCAACAGGCCCCTAATTGTCATAACAGAAGTGTCCCTGAAGTAATGCGACAAACTTCTGTTGTACTACAGAGATCTGTTGTTGTACGACAGAAACCTATCGCCGCAACATGTACCCAATGATGACAACAGAAGTGTACTGAAATTATGCGACAAGCTTTTGTAGTGTGTACTACATATATGTAGCACGGAATTTCGTTTTGACACATAACCTACTGTGAAGACATAACTCAGTTTAAAAATTCCCAGTTGAAAAAGACAACAGGAATTCCTGCCGCAACTACAGAAATTCTGTTGTGCGACAGAAGTTCCTGACGTTTCTTAATTGAGAGACATCTCTGACGTTACGACAGAGATTCTGATGTCGCAACAGAAGCATTCTGTCGCGAAGGCCAAGAGTTATGAAGTCGCAACATAAACGTTCTGTCGCGACAACAAGAGTTCTGAAGTCGGAACAACAGCTTTATATCGTGACAGCGACCCCGACGTTACGACACCAATTCTGACGTCGCAACAGAAACATTCGGTCGCGAGGGCCAAGAGTTCTGGAGTCGCAACAGAAGCGCCTTCCGTCGCGGCCCTTTAAAATTGTATGTCAATTTCAGATCGGTGATGTACACTGCACTTTTCTCTTGCGCGGTTTTCAATCGCGCTTCTCTGAAGCCGGCAATGCTGATAGCACGGACACCGGTATTAAAGTCGACGTGGCCAATACTTATAATTGTGCCGTGACGACGCGGCACCAGCAACGCCCTGCCGGTCTCCTTAAAATCGGCCGCTGATCAAAATCGTACCATCTGCGGGAATGGCTGCGCATCCGTTTTGTTTTATTTGGTAAAATGTGGCACACAGGCCTGTGGACTTACATGTGCTGTTACACTGACACATTAGCTAATTTCCCAGGAATATTTCCCAAGCTTATGCGAAGCGGAAAAGAAGTTTTGGGTTGTTCCATAAAGTTGCGTGAAAGACTGTCTCGCTCGGGTCACATTAATCTGGTACAGCGCTGCCGTGAGAAGCCAGTATGCTGTCAGAAAGAACACTCATCCACGAATGTTTATGTAGCTATTTTGCATTGAACACAAGAATTATATGCGCGCTCGAAAGTGTAAAGAAAGAGCGACAACTGTCGAAATTAGCAGAAACAACCCTAACAGTCACCGTTGCCTATTTCTGAATTTCTCATTTAATATGGATATCGTACATCAAAATAGATGTTCTAGCACTCCATGATGTACCTGTCGATGGTAAGAACACTCTTGGTCTTCTAGAGATGCGGCACTTGACGCGGTGGAGTGATAGCGCATCTTGACCCTTAAAACGCAAATGTAAACATCAGCGCATCAGCACATCGTACTGTTCAAAAGGCCAAAAATTTACTCTCCAAGAAAATGTCAGCGGTGGTGCACCATATGATTTGTTTATGTTATTAGGACTTTATTCATTATGGAGAAGTCGAATGATCGACAAACATGCCGAGCCACCTCGCTCGACAAGGTCTATCTTCCGTGAAGAGACTGCTGAAGTCCGTAGTGTGGTGCTTACATATGATCCCGTCCCTGAATGGATTTCACACCTGGACGCTTGTGTTTGTTTGCCAGAATTTTGAACTGTCATTGGACTGTATACTATCTGTGAATTTGTTTCTCTTGTATGTTCATATGTAATGTAACTGCGTTGGTTTGACAGTACCGATAATTCCATGCAATAAAGAAAAAAAAAAAGTCAGCGGTGGTGCAGTGGTAAGATGTCGGGCTCGGAATCGTGCGGTCGCAAGTTCGAATCCTGGCCGCGGACGTTTTTTTTTAAAATTTTTTTCACTTTTATAATTTTCGTTTTCTTTACTAACAAATTTACATATCCTTAAGGAGGTCTCTGTCAATTTTTAATTAAATATTGATCATGAACTACAGAGCTTTCTACTACAGGACGTCACACTACAGACAACAGAACTACAGGCAACAGAACTACAGGCAACAGAACTACAGGCAACAGAACTACAGGCAACAGAACTACAGGCAACAGAACTACAGGCAACAGAACTACAGGCAACAGTACAGAAACAGCGTCCCAAAATACGACAGACTGTCAAAATTTCCTGTTGTGTTTTTCAACTGGGGCGCATGTTATGATGCATCCGCTAAACTCACTTCATATAATAAATGAATTATATGTGCACTCCTAGCGCAGCTCAACGCCCATTAGACATTGTAAAGGGGGTTTATTCGGGTCGTAGGGAAGCAGCGACCAACGCGGCAACAGCAGGCAGGGCGCAGCCAGCGAGCGAACAGGGTACGAGCCACGCGATGGCAATGGGGCTTTTCAGCCTGCCGATCTTCTTCGTCACAGTCGCCCCCGGAATTGAAGAGTAGCCATCCTGGCGACCTAGAAAGAGGTGGGCGGATCGTAGTACTGCTTCAGCCGGTCAATGTGTACAGTCTCTCGCCCTCGTCGACGGAGATCGGGAGATGGCGATACGGGTTCGAACACGTAGTTCACTGGTGATGTTTGTGCAACCACGCGGTAGGGCCCGTGGTACTTCGGGAGGAGCTTGGACGAAAGGCCAGGAGCAGCAACAGGCGGGACCCAAAGCCACACGAGTGAGTCGACGGGGAAGGGGTGAGGGGGAGGATTGAGGTCATGGCGCTCTTTTTGGCGGCACTGTTGAGCAGACGTCAAAGAACGGGCCAGTTGTCGGCATTTCTCGGCGTGCTGAGCAATCGCAGAAACAGGTGAGCATTCAGCAGGGTCCGGCCGGTACGGGAGAACAGTATCAATGGTGCTGGGGGGATGGCGGCCGTAAAGCGGGAAGAATGGCGAGAATCCAGTAGTGGCTTGAGAGGCAGTGTTATATGCGTAAGTGACGAACGGAAGTACAAGATCCCAGTTGGAGTGGTCAGATGCAACATACATTGATAGCATGTCACCAAGAGTTCTGCTGAATCGTTCTGTTAAGCCATTGGTCTGTGGATGATAAGCAGTAGTAGTGCGGCGAATAATTTGGCATTGAGATAGGAGTGACTGCAGGACGTCTGAGAGGAATACGCGGCCCCGATCGCTCAACAGTTCGCGAGGGGCGCCATGGCGGAGAACGAAGTTGTTTAGTATGAACGAGGCGATGTCTTTTGCTGATGCAGCAGGCAAGGCGGCGGTTTCGGCATACAGTGTCAGATGATCTACGGCCACAACAGTCCATCGGTTGCCAGCGCCAGTAGATGGAAGAGGCCCGTATATATCAATGCCGGCGCGGTGGAATGGTTGAGCTGGGCAGGGAAGTGGTTATAGAGGTGCGGTGGAGAAATGCGGGACACATTTGCGTCGCTGGCAGGCAATGCAGGCGCGCACGTATTTGTGGACGAAGGTGTACATCCCTCGCCAATAATATCGTAGGCGAAGCCGTGTGTAAGTTTTTGACACTCCGTCGTGACCACACTGCGGGTCAGAATGAAAAGCGGAGCATAAATCTTGTCGTAGGTGGCGAGGCACTACTAAGAGCCATTTGCGGCCGTCATTTTGGTAGTTGCGGCGGTATAAAAGTCCGTCGCGGATTGTGAAATGCTGCGCCAGTCGGCGTAACGCTCGAGGTGCCGAAGTTGCCGGAGGATTTGACAAAAAGTCGAATATCATGACGATCCATGGGTCTTTTCGTTGCTCCGATGCCATGTCCAGGATGTCAAGTGGTGAGATGTCATAAGTAGAATGTCTATAAGTAGCCACTCGGTGCGATTCGGTGCCACATGCTAGACATGTTGGGTGGCTCCCAGAAGAAGAGAACGACGAAGGTGCCAGGACAGCGACATATAAAGAGATCTATAGCGTCTTACGTACCATTCTTACAACAACAACAACAACAGCGTCTACCGAAGTCTCTTGTGGCTTTGTCTGTGACAATATGTTGTGATGGATAGACCCGCTGACCAAGGTTCAGCGCCCTCACCTTGTACAATGCGTCGGCTACGTTTGGCCGGGGTGTGCTGATGATCGCCAACTTCTGCTGAGGTCACAGTCGGAATATGGTGGGTGTCCTGACGATCCTCGGTGGTCTAGCCGGCTGCAATTCATAGAGCACTGGCGACGAGTTCTGGGCGCGTCCTCTTATCGAGACAAAGTCCTCCGTGTGGCCGCAGAATGATCTTTTCATCGCGCAAGGCAAGTCGAGGCAGGTTCTGATTCCGTATGCGCTTCCGTATTCAACACGCGAAGTTGTGTATGATGCTTGGCTAAACACTTAACATTCCTTTAGTATTTAGCTGTGCGAGACATTGCATTTTACACGGAAGAAAAATCTTAGTAATTGGCGTCAACATGTTATCCGTGTTTGAAAGACACTGTCCAGCGAAGCTGTCATCATGATTCTTATTACTCTGGTGAGTTGTTCTAGTTAAGTATGGCCATTTATTAATGCGTAAAAGAAAGAATTTGGCGCGCATTTCTTATGAAAACGTTTGCTGCTACTTTCATACCTCTCTGAAACAGGCCCCTAAAAGCGAGTTGCTCATGGCTGCTAACTCGACGGCGCGTCATGTAGAGTATTTACGTAGTTAATTCACAAATATCATAGTAGCAATCACCTGAGAGAAAAGTTTCGTGGTTAAGATCGAGAGCCAATCAGTTGCAAGCGGTGAAATGTTTCATGATGACCCTCAGTGCCTCATGAAGCGCAGCTTAGATTGCCTAGAAAAGGAAAATTCAAGCAGCTGAAAACACCACAATCCTTGCATATTTGACTTGATTTTGGACCCTCCACCGGGGAATTATGATATCTTCAATGTGCCCCATACTACGAACGATTGACACTTCGACTTCTTTCTGTCTGCATCCATACGGTCCAAAAGGCGTATTTCACAAATAAATTTGGGCCGTGCAGCCTGTGCCAGTTCGCGTAACAGATTCAAGCAACGTGTAGCACAGCAAAGGGCTTTTCTTCAAATTACCGCAATTACCCAACAACCTACGGCCGGACATATCTTAAGCGCAGCTAAACCCAGCTATGAAAACACGGCGACCCAGCAACACTGTGGCACCGCAGGGCTCGCGCAACGCTGCTCGCGTCTCTTGTCCCGCGTGAAGCCCAGGCGTCTGTTGCCCCACCCGCCGGTTCAGTCAAACAGCTAATGATCTGCTATTGCTGCATGGAGGAAGGTGGCAGCAATTTCGTGGTCACGAGGTGCGGCCATACCTACCATGAGGAGTGCCTTCGGGCTTGGCTGGACGTATCCGGTACGTGTCCGATCTGCCGCCGCTGCCGAATTAGGTACTACCATCAAGCTACACGGGGAGACCGAGTGTTCCGCTAAGTCGGACTGAGTGGTGGAGCTCAGAAGAATGAACAGAGAACTCAGGCGGCGGCTCCACAATGCTGAGGAGGAAAAAGACCAGGAGACCCGCAGGGCGCACAAGCACGCCCGTGCATCGTCGGAACATACCGAGAGGTACCTGAACCTGAAAGCGAAGCTGAGTGAGCTGGAAATAGAGCTGGAGGCCACCAAGAAACGAGCGGCGAGTAGCCTTCAACTTCGAAGGGAGGCGATCGGCTTGTTCAAGAGCTTGAGGTCAGTGCATGTGTTGCTTGTTGAGCGTTCTTGTTGTTGTTAAGTCACAATCGCAGCGTCCGCCGTGCCGTTCTAGCTTGCGTGATCGGAAAAGCACACGGACGTGACGCGTACTGCGCGTCACATGCGTCTGGTATTGATTGCATGATTTTTCAGGGCGCGCAACCCTGAGAAGCAAGGGTATGGCGCCAACGCCCCCGACGAAGCCGGTCCCGTCGGCCCAGGCGACGCTGCCGAGGGCGGTGTTGACGGCGTTGCCGCCGACGCAACCGATGAAGCCGGCCCTGTCGGCCCAGCCGACGCTGGCGATGAAGCGCAGGAGCAGGAAGATACGCTCTGACTGAGGGCAAGGGGCAGGCGACGCTGGCGAGGAAGCGGAGGGGCAGGAAGACATACTGTGACTGTGGGGACAAATAAATTTTTTCGCAGAGGTTAGAGAGACGGCTGTAAAGCCTGAACGGTTCATTTCGCAAGATGGATGGATGGATGGATGGATGGAAGCACCAGCGCGGAGAAACGGGAAGCGACCCCATCCCGAGTCGAGTTCTGAGAATCCTCCGCCGGATGGCAGGGAATCATTCCCCATAAAGTTTAAATTGCTCACTTACTGAGGTAGCAGCGGAATTGAGTTCTTCCCTATAGCAGAAAAATCAAGTAATCATCAACTTAACGATGGATGTGCAATGCAGGGCTCTGAAATATGGACACCCACCTGTGCTACCGTATCTTGCCCGTAGGTCGCCGAGACACTGCTTAGAGAAAGACGACGACAACGAGTGCTTGGAAGACCTGTGCCTGTGTCGCCGAAGCTGTGTGATCCCCTCGCTCTCGACGCCTCTTGACATACGCTTGTCGAACTCTCGTATGTAGCACAAACAGCGGAGCAGCAGAAACGCGTAGTTTTCACAACGGCGAATCGTGTCGCGACTGTTCGTCTCGTGGTGAAGAAGTCACGTCACAAAAATTTTAAGCGTTTAAGCTGCAATTGCTTCGAAAAGTTTGTAATTTCAGATAGAGATGTTTTTCTGTGCCTGCTGATTTGATGCGTCGCAAATAAAGTTTCCACAATAAAGGCGCTGGCGTTTCGATTACCGCCGCCGGCGGTGCGCTCTCGTCGTTTCGATGGTGGCGCCACCACAGGCTTCCACAAGGCCGGTCGGTGTGCGTGCGCTACGCGCGCGCACCCCCCCGAGAACGGCAGGGGCTTCCAGGAGAAGCGCAGGGGCGGGATAAACTGCCGTCTCGTTACAGTGGCTACAAGGGGGAAGTGTGAGCAGCGCGCCGCTCGCCGTATGCGGTCCACTGAGGCCTTTGAGGAGGATCCGACAGGCGGCGCTCGACGACGTTTGCACGTCAGTCGATGGGCAAGGCGCGGTGGCATACGCTGGCGTGAGCTGTGCTGCACGTGTTTCTCTCGGCTTTGCCGGCAGTTGTGTGAGTTATTTCTTGTGCGCTGTATGTGTGGTGATGCCCAGAAAACAGAGCCACTGTTTTGTGCCTGGGTGCACTACTGGCTACAAATCGTGCAAGATGAAACTGTCGCTGTTTGGTGTACCCAAGAATGAACTGGCGTTGGCGCAGTGGCAGCGGGCTATACCGCGTGCTGACAAACAACTCGAGAAGAACTCTGCGGTGTGCGAGCTTCATTTCGACACAAGGTACATTTCAAGGTACTTTGAGCACACAGTGAATGGAGAGCTCGTCCGAATCGAAAGAAGCAGGCCTCTGTTGCTTCCTGGAGCTGTGCCCACGCTTTTCCCAAACCTACCAAAGTATTTATCGAAGCAACTGCCGCCTGACAGGAAGCGGCCCGCAAAGCCTGAACCCACAGCTCCAGCCAAGAAGAAATGTGCAGAAGACAGTGCCGTTTCTGTGAGTGTGGGCTTCGAGGAGGTTCCGTACTGCACAGCTTCGTTTCAGGACCTCACTTTACCGTCGTGTTCGTGGGGCATGCACACGTTGAACCCTTCGCCGTTGACTGTGGCTTACAGTGTGTGCAAACCAGGGAAGGATAAACGGGTCCTATATGCAAGCAAGCTGGTTGTGTTTTCACAAGAAGCGAACTGTGTGAAACAAGATGTTTTTTTAAAGGGAGTGCGCCAGTCGGGGCTGTCATCCACCGATCCTACATCTCTTTTGAAAGAGGTCGACAGCATGGAAGTCTGTGTTGGAGCCGGCACAGTCGATGAATTTCCGTTTGCGTTGGGAAGCAAGAAATTTCACTTTTTTGACGCAATCATTTCAAGCATAAAGTGTCGTGGTGTAGCGCATGACAGTAGGCCATGTGTGATGTGCAAGCATCTAAGAAAAGCTCTTTTGAACCAGCGATCAAAAAAGCGTCGTAGCCAGAATTCAGCTCCCAGACTCTCAAGGAAGAAAAAACTTCAAACGCAAACTGTTCGGCGACTCAAGGCCAAGTTGTCAGTCTACACACAAACCATCAAGGATCTTGAGAGGCAGAGTGTAGAACTGGAAGAGAGCGTCCTGGAAGACAGATTAAAAGCTCTTCCACCTAAGCAAAGGCTCGCGGTACTGCAGTGTTTTCAGGCAGCTCGTCGCAAATCACTGAGAGGGATGAAATACAACCCAGATTGGCTACTCGAGTGCATTATAATGCGCATGAAGAGTCCAAGACTCTACGAGCACGTCAGAAGAGAGGGAATACTAACACTCCCGAACAGAACCTGCTTGAAGACATATATGCGGAAGTATAAGAGCGGGTTTGGCTTCAACTCCCTTGTGCTTGCAGGGATTGGCAAGAAAACGAAGACCATGGATGAATTCAGGTGCCACGGTGGCCTGATAATAGATGAGATGAAACTGTCGGAGTGTTTCAGTGTAGTTGGAGGGGGAAAGATTGAGGGACTTGTGGACTTAGGAAAATTCACCCCCGAAAGTGAGAAACATGTGCCTTGTGATCACGGTCTAGTGGTCATGTTTCAACCTCTAAGCGGTTCTTGGCATCAAATACTTGGTGTTTTTGCCTCAAGGGGCAATGTGAAGGCAGCTCTGTTGTCGAAAATCGTCCTAGAAGCTGTGATTCTTGCCGAAAAAGCTGGCCTGAAGGTTGATTTTGTGACAGCTGATGGCGCTTCATGGAACCGCTCTATGTGGCGCATATTTGGAATATCTGGTTCCTCGAGCTGTGTGAAGTCGTCGGTTGCTCATCCTGTTGATAAAGAAAGACGTCTTTTTTTTATGTCAGATTTTCCCCACTTGATAAAATGCGTAAGGAACGGTTTCCTGAAGTGCTTCTACAAAACTCCGGATGGTGCTGCCTACATTGAGCACATCAGGGTGGCACACGAGGAAGATAAATGTGCAGTCACCCTCAAGGCCATGCCAAAAATTAGTGCATGCCACGTGAAGCCCAATAATTTTGAGAAAATGAGGGTGAACTTAGCATTCCAACTTTTCAGCTCAGAAGTCGTTCGTGGCCTTTTCTTTTACAAGAATGAAATTCAAAGGAATTGGGGTGACCCAGCAGCAACTGAGGCATTTGTCAGCACAATGGCCAAGCTAATAGAGGCGATGACAGCACGTATTCCATCCGAAGCTCTAAGACTTGGGTCCATTCAAGAGAAAAACATCAAAGATTTCATCGAGTACCTTAACAAATGGGAAAGATCCTTGGCACCTTCCAGAGTAGGTTTTTTGTCAGCAAGCACAGCTGAAGGACTGAGGGTTACCCTCCATGCAACATTAGATCTGTTAAAGTATGTCCATGACAAGCTTGGGTACAAGTACTTGCTGACAAGCCGCCTTTGTCAGGATAGCCTGGAAAAACTGTTTGGCGTCATACGTCAGTTTTCAGGCTGTAATGACCACCCCAACGCAACCCAGTTCCTCATCACTGTTAATTGCCTAAGTTTTTATAACTTAGTGAAAGCGCCGAGCAGCGGAAACTGTGAAGGAGGCACCCTGCAGTTTTTGCTGGGTGAGAAGGAAGCAGGCGGTGAAGTGGATGAACTTCTTGACAGAGGACAGATAGAAGATGCTTCACAAAGGCTCCAGAAATCTGAGCTTCTCTCTGACCATGTGTACAATGAAAAAACGAGCGACAGCCGCCTGGTGTTTTACATTGCAGGGTATGTTGCACGAAAGACCATCCTGAAAACTCACTGCAAAGACTGTTTTGATCAGCTTCTCGTGAATCCGGAGAATGCTAACAAAGAACTCTCGACATTTACCAAATTTTGTGACAAAGGTGGTCTGCTCTACCCATCCCACGAACTTTTCTCGTTTGTAGAGGCGTTAGAACTCACCTTTTCTATGTGGTTTAGCAACAACCAACTGCACTATGACAGCCTTGATCAGCTGACATGCTGTCTCAGGAAGAACAATGTCTTGATTGGCTGTGAACTTCATGGGCTGAGTATTACCAACCACATCACCAAGTTTTTCCTGCTAACACGCCTTCATTTCTACATGAAATCCCTTAACAAAGAGAGGGAATCATCGCGGGAAAAAAAGAAGCACTTGAAACTGAGGCGGGTTACCTAAGGACTGTTTGGAAGAGGTTTCACTCCCAAGTACCAGGAAATCATTTTATTTTGCCGCTACCAGAGCAGCTTAGCAAAATAAAGCTTTATTCAGAAATTTTGCGCATTTGAACATGTGGTGCTTTGTCCGAGTACAGCAGAAATCAACCCGTCGCGAAATAATCTACGCTGTTGGGCGATCCAACATGGAAACGGTAAGTCTGCTTTCTCTTGACATTCTGCTCAATTTGGAATTAACTCAGTAATATTTCCGGCTCTCTTGTACAACCAAGTGTCCAGCAGAACCGATTTCTGTAATATAGTGAGAGCCATGGAAACATGACGAAAGAAAAACTGCGTCCGCCGCGTATAAAACACGCGTTTACCAACGCTGCAGCCGAAGAATCTGACGTGTATGCGCGCTGCAGCGCCATCTGCCCCTTTCCTTCCAAAGCGCTTCGCCTGCCCGGGCGCGCTCCTCACACTTCCCCCTTGTAGCCACTGTAGTCTCGTCGACAAGTCGGCGAAACTGCGCCAAGCGCAAGTCGCCGGTTTAATCAATTCGGCAAGGTTTAGGCAATCCGCACCCCCCTCGAGAACGGCAGGGGCTACCATAGCCAGGAGAAGCGCAGCGGCGGGGGACACTCCCGTCTCGTCGACAAGCCTGCGCCAAGCTCAAGTCGCCGGATGTCCGTGTCTGAAACTGAAGAAGCTCATTGCGCCATCTGTATGGCAGACTCCGGGGCCTTTGTCGTGACCGTCTGTGGTCATAGCTACCATGAACAGTGCCTGACAGCGTGGCTGCAGGAGACCGACTCATGTCCCGTGTGTAGAAGAGAAGTGAGCGCCGACGAGATCATCCGCCTACATGGGGGCTCTCTTCGATGCAGTGCTCGACCGCATTGCGTCGTCGCCCTTGAGAAAGACAACGCAAGGCTGCGACGAAGGCTGCGGAAGGTTGAGGATGAGAAGGACTACGAGTCTTACCGGGCCCTGAAATATGCCCGCCTCTCTGCCGAACAGACTAACGAGAGAATCCGGCTGTTTTCGCAACTAGCAGACACACGCGCACAGCTGGTGTGTGCGCAGGCTGAAGCGAGGGAATCCAAACGGGTTCGACGGGAAGCCATCTCAGCCCTCCGCCGCCTGGTTCCTCGGTATGTGTGCTGGTGTGCGCGTTCACTGTCTTCTTTGACTATACTTTTTCGCGACACCTCCTCAGATTACAGTATAACCTCCGCCGTGCTGTTCCTGCCTGCGTGCTTGACAACAGTTGACTCAAGCGCGCCGGCGGGAGCATCACGGATCATCGGAGCACGAGAGAGGCGTTGTTATATGTGATGCGTTCTGTCTTCACACTCGCGTTTCATAATGATTGCATGCTCGACACTATTGTTGACTTTTCAGGGCCACCCAACATGCAACCGTGGCCAGGCTAGGGCACGACAGCCCAAGCGATGCACAAGAGGCCGAGGCGCACGACAGCGCCAGCGAATGAACGAATAGGCTCTTCAACCTGGCAATAAAATTTTGGCCACATCTGCAGTGGCTATCCCAGCCCATCTTGGTAGCCCTAATAAGGGCTGTTCTTTCATTAATAAGCTGTTATGCTTCATCGAGTGGCTCAATGCCGGATAGCTCGTAGTCGTAGTCGCTTTCTTCACTGTCATCTTCACCCAGTTGGATGATGATGGGTTGGGCCGGAACCAAAACTCGCCCGCAACGCTTATGCACTGTTCACTTCAGAATATATGCATATTGCGTGAAAGGAACTTATACGCCTAGCACCACTGCAACACATTGCACGTACAGTCGCGGACAGAATAAAATGGACCACGGGATCTCGGAAAACGTTCAATTCCCGAGCAGCCTGTAGCAGTAACCAGTAAAACTGCCCAAGACAACGTTGTTAGCATATTATAGTCGAGGTCCAAAATGCAAATACTAAATTGCGTTGTGAGGTTGCGGAGATATTCAGCTTTTTCTTAGATTTGATGGTCCATAATATTCTGTCCGCGACTGTACATATCACAGTACACTTGCGCTTCGTAAAAGTAAGAACCCTAGCGCTCGAACATCTGTACGTGTTCGCGGTCACCAATGCGCATCGCAGCCGGCAAAACAGCTCACAGGAAGCAAGACATAAACAGCACATTACGACTGACTGCGATGAGACGACAACGAAGCTCATCGCTACACATCGTGTCATCACTTCTGAAACACAAACCAGCACTGCACAAACGTGCAATGTTCGTATCGATGAAGCGCGCACACACAACACCTACGAACACTATACGCTGAGGTGGGCGATCGCAAATCTTTTCATTTTGGCGCGTACCGAATTAGTGTCATGCTTAGAATGCAGTTGTAATCGATGGCCTTCACGTTTGTAATGCACATGCAAAAAACGACCTAAAACACACGAAATCGGCGGCTTCATTCCTTCCGATCCTCGCGTAAACACAACACACATCCGTCTGTTTCCTTTGGCGATCGCACGTAGTGAAGACTGTCAGGAAGAGTACAGCTACTTGTTGCGTTAGAAAAATAGCTTTGCAGGTGCTGAATAGCTCTTGCAATCATCCCAATAAACCACATAAAAAAAAAACTGCCGCTGCAGCCTAGGGGTCTAGGCCTTGCGCCCCGCTTCGCTTCGAACCAGCGCCATGTCTATGAGAGAAAGGAAACTGTACCTTCCGCAGTGGTTCGAAAATAAGCAGCGGCAGCGCATGGAACTTGCTTAGGTGGACCGTGGCCTCCGCGATCAGCTCCGTTCGTTGCAACGCCGCGTCGCCGGAGCTGATCGCGGAGGCCACGGGTGGACGCCAGATGACGTAGCTCAATCCGGAAGCGGAAGTGCACTTTTTGTTTTAGAGCAAAATTCACTATGGCCGTTTTTTGCTGGTCGCGTACGCCGTAGAGTTTCCCTACAAGAATGGAAACTCTATGGCGTACACTGGTACGCGCCGTGCTTGTCCTGCCAGCTATGCGGCATGCCTCAATGCCTTCGCTGCCGCGTAGCTGGTGCGTTCTAATTGCCAAGAGCCTCTACCGACGCCCATACAAACAAGCCACAAGTGAGTGAACAGAACGTGCGACTTTATTGGCAGAAGACAAGCAGTGTGTACATTCTCGTGCAATAGCAGAAATAAAATTTGCATGTCGAGATGCGCTGGAATCGTTGACGCGAGCTCGTAAACGGCTCACCGTCGTCGTCGCACGTGGTGGTCAGGTTAACGAGCGACAACCAGCAGCGGAAACAGATTGGACAGAGTATCCCGCCTGTTTGCAGCGACAGTCGCTGTTAAAGATGAGCAACTTGCAGTGCGAAGCAGTCGGGTGACGCAGGCATCTGCTGCCGCAGCCTACACAGCGACACGGACTACCCATCATATCAGCATTGACTCCTTTCCAACCTGCACGTTTCTTTTCTTTCGGAGGCCGCTTATGTGTGGCTCAAACTTGGTGTCCCACATTGTCTCAATATGGACAAGTCGCTTTCTTGGGCATCATCTTCATCGGCCACTTTTGCGGGCCTTTCCACCCAACTTTATACACGTCTGACCATGTAAGCACGTTTATTGGTCTCCGTTCGTGCCTAATCTCGGCCGAAAAAGGCCAGAGGCACAATTGGCCCATGGCTGCAGCTGGAAAGGGTGAACGGGGAGCACGAATCACGGTGTGAGTAAATTGGGAGTCTATGTCACTGTGCAGACGGCAGGAGCGAATGCTTACTTCGAGAGACTGTTTCCCAGTGCAACCGACCAGGCCGCAATATTCGAAAAACATAACACTGCGACCGTAACCAAGTGACATAACAGCAAAATTAAACAGCAATCAGTCACCGCATGAGGTTCAGACAATAGATTATACAATGGCTACGAACCATCTTACAGGCATAATGCTTGCCCTTTTCGCATGTGGTGGTCTGGTAACGAGCAACAACCAGCGGTACAAACAGATTGGATAGAGCCTCGCACCTGTTTGAACCAACAGTTGCCGTTGAAGATGAGCAACTTCCATTGCGAAGCAATCAGGTGACGCAGGCATCTGCTGCCGCAACCAACACAACGACATGGACTACCCGGCGTTTTAGCGTTAACTCCTTTCCAACCTGCACATTTATTTTCTTTCGAGGGCCGCTAATGTGTGGCTCACACTTTGTGTCCCACTTTGTCTCAATGTCGACAAGTCGCTTTTGTGGGCGTCGCCTTCGGCAGCCATTCTTGCGGGCCTTTCCACCCATACGGCTATCAACTTCATACACTTCGAACCATGTAAGCCCATATGCTAAGTCTCCGTTTTGAGCAAATCATGGCCGAGGTAGGCCACAAGCACAATTTGCCCATTGCTGCAGCAGGCCAGAACGAGGGGGGAGCACCAGTTACGGTGTTACGGTTACGGTTACTGGCAATTTAAATGTCTTAAATTCGCAAATTTCGTATTTTCGTGCCGATACAATGCATTACAGATTTCGTGTGCAGACAGATTTTGCTGGGGTATTCGCCAAAGAATGCCGACGCATTAATAACATTTCAGTGCGCAATCTACGGCACGGAAGATGCGCGTCTGGTGCAGCGTAGGATCATAAAATACATCCGGTAGATAAAGGGAATAGATGATTACAGAACATATAAATTCATAATACCGGACAACAATTCATGACAATGGCGCCTTGTCGGCCATATGGCAACACATAGCACTAGGATTTGTCAGGCACCGAGCCTAGTGTGAGAATGACTTTATTCCAAAATGGCGCTGGTAAATATACAGCGTCCGTTACCCCCAGTAACATAATCACTGTGCCACTACCACACAAGTTGCACTGTAAACTCCCTGCCTAAAATGTAATGTCGTCTAGTAATCCTTGTCGGCAGCCGTATTAATGTCACAAGGTTCTTGAAGACTTGAATGCTTAAACAAACTTCTTCATTACAGAACATCTACTCTGAATCAACCTCAGTAAAATATTTCCAACAGCGAATTTTTATTTTATTCTAGATCATAGAAAGCATTAGCCTGCAGAATACGTGCCGCAGTTTACGGAATACCAAATCACTGAAGCCATATAGAGCGCCGCTGGTCGTGACATCTCGCGACGATTAATTTTTATGAACCTCCAAGCATGGGCGTCGAGACCGGCGAGTCAGGCGTGGTCCGATCACGGAGGCTATACACTAAACGTCAGAAACAATTTTGTGTTTCATATTATGTTGTTGCCGACGCCTCTACGCCACTATCTGAGCAACAGTAGTTTTGTTCGCTCTGGTTTAACTCGACATCACAAAATGCAGCTTTCGTATCTTCGCGTGCAGTACACGTGCGGTGTTTTTTACCACTTGAGCGACCGCCGGAGCCGCTTTCCCATCCACCGTCTTGAGTATGATGTGTGTCCTAAGAGATCGAGGCCTGGGAGTGCTAGCCAGCGTTCTCAGACCACGGAATTCGGTCCGTCGTGTGAATCCAGCTTAAACGGCGATTTAAAGGGACACTAAAGAGGGAGAAAAAAATAAGCTATTTCACCTCTACTGGTCGCCATTACATACGGAAGCCATTACATACAAGCTGCTCAATAACATGAGTGATGCGGCGGCACATGGGCTCCTGGGTCACATCAACAGAACCTGGGAAAGCTCGAAGTTGCCCGCAGAATGGAAAGAGGCCGAGGTACGGTTCATACCTAAACCCGGCAAACCTCTGACCATCGAGAACATGCGCCCCATCTCGCTCACGTCCTGTGTGGGCAAGGTCATGGAACGCATGGTTCTCAGAAGACTTCAAGCACACCTGGACGAGACAAATCAGATGCCGGCGACCATGTATGGATTCCGCCAGCACCTGAGCACCCAAGACGTCTTGATCCAATTACACGAATTGGTGATTAAAAAAGCAACGAGGCACGCGCCCCGGGGTATACTGGCTTTGGACCTCAAAGGGGCCTTCGACAACGTGTCCCACGCCAGCGTGCTCGAGAACCTGCGCAAGACGGGGTGTGGCCGCAAGACCTACGGTTATATCAAAGATTTCCTAACCAATAGAACAGCAACTATCCGGATAGGAAATGAACGGTCAGAGCCTGTGGAGCTCGGAGACAGGGGTAACCCACAGGGGTCTGTCCTGTCGCCTCTGCTTTTCAACCTAGCACTCCTGCCCCTGCCCGAACTACTCAATCAGATCGAGGGCGTGGACCACGCGTTCTATGCCGACGATATAACGGTGTGGACGAACCGCGCGGGTTCCGATGCCTGGGTGGAGGAAGCCCTGCAGAGAGCGGCAACGACCGTCCACGAGTATCCCAGGACCTGTGGCCTGAGCTGCGCTCCACAGAAATCGGAGCTGCTCATGGTACAGCCCGGAAGACCAAAAAAAGAGCCACCGCCAAACATAATCATCACCATCGACGGCACAGAGATCAAACCAACGCAGCAGATCCGGATACTGGGCCTCCTGTTGCGCAGCGACGGCAAGGCGCACGCAGCCGTCAACAAAATCAAGACCACATCCGAGCAAGTCCTCAGCATGATCCGGAGAGTCACCAACCGGAACAGAGGAATCAAAGAAGAAGGCGCACTGCGCCTGGTGCAGGCATTCGTCGTGTCACGCGTAACGTAATCCGCCCCGTACCTCCAGCTTGCGAAGGTGAACCGCGAAACGCTGAACACGACGATAAAGAAAGCAGTAAAACTCGCCATGGGCATCCCAGTCTACTCATCAACGCAGAAGCTGCTGGAAATGGGTGCCCACAACACGGTGGAAGAGCTGGTGGAAGCACACCTATCCCTCCAGAGGGTAAGGCTGAGCCGGACAGAGCACGGTCGGGCCGTCCTACGCAAGATAGGATGGCAAATTGAACAGCTACCGACAACGGAGCCGCTCCCCACAACGTGGAGAGACATTATTAAGACCAAGCCCCTCCCCCGGAACATCCAGCCGGGGAGGAACAACGAGAGACGCTCTGCGTGGGCCAAGGCACTGGCTCGACAGCTGGAAGAGGACCCCGAAGTCCTCTACGCGGACGCCTCACTTCCCAAACACGGAACCAGAGCAACGGCGGTCGTCACCACCATCGATAAACTTGTCACAGGCGCGTCGATACGGACGACGAATACAGCCGAAGCAGAAGAAGTGGCCGTGGCCCTCGCACTCGCACAACCGGGAGTGAGGACCGTTGTCACAGACTCCCAGACCGCCTACGCAAGCTACCGCAAGGGGAACATCTCTTCCGTGGCACTAGCGATCCTCAACAAATGCAAATCACCGGGGCGGGCCGTTGAGCTCGTGTGGGTCCCGGCTCACTCGCAAGTGGAAGGCAACGCACTCGCCGACCACTATGCCCGAGAACTATCGATCCGGGCCGAGGACGAGCCAGGGCTACCGCACCCCGTGACAAGCTACAAGGAAATCACGCAAATGTACAGAAGCGGCAGATGTAGGCTTCCCCGTCCGCATCCGCAACTCAACCGAATTCAGCAAACGATCGTGCGACGCACGCAAGCGGGGTCGCTAGCGAATCCAGTGCTCTTGCATAAGATGTTCCCAACAGAGCACGACACTTCATGCCCTTTTTGCAGACGGTCAAAAGGCACTCTAGCACACATCCATGCAGAGTGCACTAAGCTCAAGAACCCCCCACCATCCCTACCCCCCACCCTCCCCAGCCCCAACCCCCCCGAGCGATGGGAGACCTTGTTGTCCAGCCCCGACCTACCGACCCAGCTCGCGCTGGCGGCTAGGGGCCAGGAACTGCTGGACACATATGGGACCTGAGAATAAGGTTCCACCCCATCTGGTGCCAGCGCGCACCAACCGTCACTAAGGGCTCAGCAGAAAAGTTGATTCTCTCTCTCACTACAATACCAAACACACAACTCTTGCAGCGAATAGATGCTTCGTAAGCCAGAAAAGGCGCGCGAAGGAAACACGGTTTGCGACGGGCCAGCTTTAAGTTCTCGCAGCAGCCCGTCGTGACGTCATGGATTTTTTTTTCATGGACGGCGTATAGTTTAGCATTTATCGGTGAAAATGGACGAAACTGCGTTTTCTATAGCAGCCAAGGACCAAACTCCTCGGCAAGTTCCGGAAGCTTTTACTGAGCAAACATACTCCAAAATACGAAACATTGAAATCTATGACTCGCACTGAGGCAGCGGCGTTGGTGTTCAGACACGAAATCGCGAAAAAAAAGCTTTTCTAAAGATCAACCCATTATGGCGAAATTAACCAGAAATATGGTTTTCAAAGAGCACATTATAGGTTTCAATTGTTTGTGTTTGATTTGATTAAATTCTTGGGCGTTACGTGGCAAAACCACGATATGCATGGAGACGTGCCGTAGTCGGGGACTCCAGAAAAATTCTGACCATAGCACTTTGACGTGCGCCCAATGTACGGTACGCGGGCGCCTTCGCATTTAGACCCCGTCGAACTGCGGCCAGCGCGGCCGGGATTCGATCCCGCATCCTCGGGCCCTGGCAGCGCAACGCCAAAGCCACTGCGCCATCGCAGCGAGTTTTATATGTAATGCACTCTAAAGTGACCCTCCCTGTTTTGGTGTTACAGGGCATGAATTATAGCAGCCCTAGCGTCCGTTAATTGCAGTTTAGGGGATGACCTAAACACCGGAGAGATGCAGATGGACACGGACGAGTGCCGCTCCGCTGGCAGTGGTGCTTCGTGATGTTGACATCAACTTGAGAATCCAGAAGTATAACTCAAAGGACCGCGTACTGGCTGTCTGCTGGAAAAGCTTCGGCATCGACAGTATCCAGCGTAGAGCTGAATTGCTTTCATTTGAATGTTCTTCCTTTAGAAAGAGCAATGACGCACACAAACAAACAGACAGACAGACAGACAGACAGACAGACAGACAGACAGACAGACAGACAGACAGACAGACAGACAGACAGACAGACAGACAGACAGACAGACAGACAGACAGACAGACAGACAGACAGACAGACAGACAGACAGACAGACAGACAGACAGACAGACAGACAGACAGACAGACAGACAGACAGACAGACAGACAGACAGACAGACAGACAGACAGACAGACAGACAGACAGACAGACAGACAGACAGACAGACAGACAGACAGACAGACAGACAGACAGACAGACAGACAGACAGACAAAAACTTTGCTAAAGCAAATGTAGGTGAGGATCGAATGAGTCACAAGATCCGAATCTGCTACCACCGTCGATGTTTGCGGTGTTCCAGTAATCAGTAAACTGTAATGGCATTCACGGACAGGAAGACTAGGATGCTTTAGCTAGTCCTTAAAAATATTACGGTTCAAGTAGTACCGACTTAACGGCAGTAACAACGCTGGTAGCGATATCTCGTGGAGACTTGTTAAACCATAACAAATATGATTATTTTTTTTGCCTCACGTGGGTGTCCTCGCTGAATAAAAAAAAATACTGAAAACACACAACACGTTAATGATTACGCCGCCGCCGACGCAATGCACCAGCGGCTAAGTATAATTTGTGGTTGGTCATTGCAATAGTAGCTGTGTGTCCTCTCTGGTTAAACTCTGCGACAAATGTCGCGGCACCACCGCGACTTCTCGCGACTGCCTCTACGGTAACGCCGTATTCCGTTAAATGGTAATGGGGATACGGACAGGCTAAATCTCTATAACCCTTTCACTGACGAGTGTTACCTACAATCAACGTACCAGAAACGTTTCTTTCTTGCTGAGTTTCGGTACTGAGCACGAAGTTCCTGGGTAAACGCCTTCGACCAACACCGCAGTAACGACGGGCAGGAAGTTTCATTTGTTGGTTTAAAGCAGGTTTACACTGGAAGAGGAATAATTAAGCTTACCAAGCGACTCGATCGCTTTCTTTTGCAAACACGGTCAGATGAGCCAGACATGTGATGTGAAGCAAATGAAATGTACACGTGTGTGGTTCGTATGTGACGACAGCTGTCCGTACAATTTCTAACCGAAACCACAGGTGGCTTTGGGTGAAGCCTACTTGCAGTTTTCTGCCATTTTTTCCCCTCTTTTCTTTGATTATGCTTATTGTCGATGTGTTTTGCACATTTAGATAGAAGAACATTTGTTTCGGCTATTTATATGTACCGTCGTTATAACGAGGTAATCTCTGTTCCCTGTTGTTTGAAGTGTCACTGTATTGCTCTCTCCAGACGCTCCCTGTACATAACCACCTAGGTCTAGACAGCCAAAGTTATTCGGTCTCAGAGCTTAGTCGGCGCGCTCATAAGTGGCACGCGAGACGACAACCCTCTATATGTAAATGAGTCTTCCACGGATGAGCAGTCAAGGTGGGGGCGTGGGGGGGGAGGGGGGTCGAGTGACGCGCGGCGAGTGGATGCCGAAAACAGGCACCCGGCCAGCGACCGCTACGCACGAGTTAAACTCCACCTCATGGACTCCGTGCGGTGCAGCGAAGCCCACAGCTAGCGTGCAGCCAATCGGAACGGAGGCTCCTCCATTGTCCGCCTGTGTGATCTCGCTTCGCGTGACGTCAGCTGAACGGAGGCCTCACGAAAGGAATACGCCTCGTAGCGGGCAACTGCGACGTTCGTGGGTATACGTAAAAGGCAGCAAGACGACGATCAAGTACGAAACTGTTTATCGGACGCCAACCAGGCTCGATCCGTTCTGGGTGAGCAAGGATCCCTCTTGGGTGCTCGGTTTTTAAAGAGCACAGCATGACGTCATAGCTGTGACTGATGAAAGTCAGCGGCAGCTTTATAATTGCCACGAAACTTAAGCTACGCAAATAGTGCTGTCATACAGTGACGTCCTAGTTCAAATGTTCGAAACGAAGGTATTGCGTCTACCGCTGCACTGTTCTTGCTCGATTTTCGTAGAGAGAACGAATTTTGGAGTCACCGCCATCCAGTGTAACACTTGGCGCAGTTAACTGCCTGGTTCTAAAGAAAAACATTTTGCAAGGTTCCCTTTATTTATGTGGGTAAATGCTAGTGCCACGACGACGCTACCACAAATTTAACTTGTGTTGCCACCTGCTGGCAGCTGCAGAAAGTAGCCGTTCAGGGAGGGTTGCCGAGTGTTTCCCGCTCCTCTGCAACACTCGGCAACCCTCCCCGAACTGCCGCTTTCTGCAGCTGCTGGCAGGCCGTGGCGCAAGTTTATGATTGCGTACTGCCGGGAACTAAACATCCTCGGCCAATAAGTGGAGCCTTAGAGGCACGTGCTGGGCCAACACGTCGAGAGAAAAAAGTGGAGGGAATGGCTTCTTGGGGAGTTTGCTCTCCAGGGCTGGCTTCCCTACGAAACGCTCCTTCGCACCTTTCTTCCACGGTAGTAGCGTGCAGTGGGCGACGCCTTTCTTCTCTTTAACACGTATCCGGCTCTCGTCACTGATGGGCTGACACGAAAACCTAACCTTGGGCTGCAATGCACGGAACTGTCGAGGCGGTGGGTGGGTGGGTGGGGTGGGGGGGGGAGGCGACTGAGCGAACGCACTTAGCCGCACCGAAGGGAATGACCCGAGAGCAGTGAACGCTCGGCCGAACGCCAGCCTGACTTGAAGCGTCGTCGTCCAGTGCGCGTGGCAGATCATACACGCTAGTTGCGTATCACGCCGAGAATCCGCACTCGAAATGAAGGTGCGGGAGAGGGGGACGCCGCGCACCGACCATACTTTGCGTATGGTAATCTGTTAGGCGGGCCACTTAGCGGCTGAGCACCGCGACACTGCGGCGTAGCGCAACTGCAGGAGCGAGCGCTTCTGTAGCGTTTACTAATCTGGAAATGAGATTCGCCGCAACGCTTGGTCGGAAATGCCCTTTTGACGCGTCTACTCGCAAGCTAGAAGGAGAATAAAGGATGAAGGAAGCTGGAGAGCGTGCGAAGAGGGGTGCAACGAAAGAAATAAACAAATATGTACGCTTAGCTTTAAGGGATGATAAAACGAAAACGAGGGTGGAAAGAGCGAAAGCGGGTAGTTGATTTTCTATGATGCAGCGACAAGATGAAGAAGTAGTAGTTGTTGCTGTTGAGATAAAGCAGTACTGTTGGTAAGTCGCGTTAACAGATAACCGTTGACCCTGCTATAGAGTAAGAGGATGTGGTGTCACAGGAAGGAAAATGCAGCCAGGGGTGGTGAAACAAAAAGTCCGGCGATAGAGACAGCAAATGTGTATAACAATCCATGATTTCACTGTAGGTTTAATATGTTTTATCGCCTGTTCACCGTGTTTGTTCTCTCCCTTGTAAGAAGGGGCCTGGACGCTCTGCAGGAGAAAGTTGACCTTAGCAAACATTTTTTTTAAATTTCTGTTGTGTTTTCTTAATGAAGACGGAAGTAAAGAGAGAGATAGATAGAGAGAGAGAGAGAGATTGCAAGATGACACGGGACGTGGACAATCGGAGAGCACTTTTGGAGAGAAGACTTCGTCCTGCAGTGAGCCTGAATAGGGTGACGCTGATAATGATGAGCAGTGGAGGAAATGACCATCTTATGAGGCCCGTTGGAATGCTAACGTTTGCACATAGACACACACGCACACATCATATGTAGATATATATCCTTGTTGTCGTCGTTTGCTTCACGTGACTGTGACTTGCATGAAGAGGGGCCTGCTATTTTCGCTAGAATTCTTGTCATTCCAGCTAGACTTTTCTCACCAGACTACATCGACTGCCGCGGAACTCGTTGCTATTCGTTGTGCGCTTCGGTAATTTCTGATAAACTACCCAAGAAATGGAGCGTGTTCAGTAACTCCAAGGCTGCTCTTCATTGTTTGGTTTCTGCCTTATGCCATGGACCCCACGAACAACTAGTTCTAGAAATCAGACTGCTGCTTCACCACCTCGTCGAGCAAGGACACGACATCACGTTACGGTGGATTCCAAGCTACTGTGGCATAATGGGCAGAGAACATGCTGACGCAGCAGCACTATATGCACACGAGGAGGGCTTGCAAGTCTCCATTCCGTTCTCAAGAACAGACGCTGCAATGAAAATTCATGTGCTTGCAAATGAAGCCACCAGAGCTTTATGGAACACACCAAGCTTCAAACAAACACGTCTACGCCGACTGGACCTGTCCCTTCGACTACGACTCCCATCTGGACTCTCTCGACTCGAGACAGAAGTACTTTGCCGACTGTGGCTTGGTGCCTCTTACACAAGATATTTCGCCTTCCGAGTCGGTGTGGACGAGAGTGCGGCTTGCAGTCACTGCGGCGGCGAGGAGACTATAGAACATGTACTTTGCCACTGTCCTCGACACAGCGCGCACCGGCTGTCACTAGCGACCACGTTGGCATGCCTTGGCGACAAGCCACTTTCAGAACAGACAGTCTTTGAATGCCCACATGAACTGTCGTCGCACCGAAAGAAGGTCAAAGCTGTGTTGACCATTTTACGCGGCAGTGGCCTATTCGGAAGACTAGTAATGATCCCATTTCGTTCCTTTTCATTTTTTTTCACGCTTTTATTTCTGTCACCGCTCTTCTTTCGGTCTTTACTTTCCCTTTTCCTTCCCCTAGTGCAGGATAGCAAACCGGTGGTTTTAAGTCTGGTTAACCTCCCTACCTTTCTCTCATTTTCATCTCTCTCTCTTTCTCTCCAGCTAGAAGATTTCTAAGGCCCACATCCCGGACGTAACGAGGTAACAGGCCAGGGACTCGCACTGCATACAGACATACACACAGCCACACCTCCTAATATTTAATAAGAGACACCCTGCCCTCCATGGGGACACCTGTACTTGGTGCGACTAGAGGCTAGATCTTGCCCACGTAACGCGGACGTGTTAACTACGGCCTCCAAATTCCAATTCGCCCCCCTTACGGCGCGAATGCCACGTAACACGTGGTGGGAGGTTCGGCTTTCTATCGAAGACCTACAGAGCCAGAGAGCTATTCTCGATCAAGCCTATAGCGAGTCGCAGAGACCAGTGGGGCCTTGGAGCTGAGGGGCCCACCCAACGCCCAAAATAAAGTTCATGCTATTACTATACTCCCTTCAAAGAGTCACTGAGAACATGCGCGTTGAATGTGAAAGCAAGAAAGACAGCCTTTCATACTAACTTTTTGCGCTTCACCATAGTAGCTCACCGCGGCGGCAGGCTAAACACTCAAAGACGATATCGTGAGGGGGACAAAGAGAAAGGAGGAAAGTACGGTCCTGCGATACACTCGAATTGAGTTTAAAATCGATCCGCTTTAAAAGGGGTTTTGTTCGAGACGCATGCGTGCATTTTACTAGGTTTCCTCGCTAAGACCCCACCGTTTGAACCTGGTGGTTCGCTGTATAGGGCCAGGAAGTGGTTCATTTACATGGAAATGAAGTTGACCAAACGAGGCGACTGTATTTTTTCTTTCTTCTTTTTTCTTTTTTTTAACCGTAACTTCGCGCTCCCAAATTTTCTTAAACGTAGTTCGGTTCCCAGAACCAAACTTAATTTGGTTCTGGGATTAGCGTAATGCTTTTATTTCTTCATTTAATCGTTCCTTCGATTTATCTTTCCTGTCCCGCCGAAGAATAAGGGCTGTTGTCCTTTCTTATAGAGAAAGGACTCGATAGAGGATGTATAGAAAGAAGTTTGACACGTGACGTCAATTGGAGAAACCACACCACAGCTCACACTCAGAGTACGGCTGGCGAGGTAAGCTACCGATTACGATTGCGAAAACCGCTAAGAGCGTAATAATATTCGATACTTCAAACAAGAATGTAATCATTTTCGCTATTCAACTCGTAATCGCTTCCGCAATTTGCTGTTCGAGCTTGTCGAATATTCGTCCCGTTGGAAAACTGCACGAGGAACGACAATGGCTGTTGCAATCAACATGGAAAGAAGGCTGACCCACGTGGAACCTCTTTCGAATGATTCTGCTGCCCCTCGAACCGTGGATGTTGTGCAGGCGAGCCAAATCGTGAGCGAAATTGGGCACATCATTTGTGTTGAATATTTTACGGCTGTTAAATAAGCGTTGGGCTGGGAGGGGGGTGGTGGTGGTGGTGGGGGAGATTGCTAAAAGACGCGTGTCTAATCTGCGTCTATTACCAATTTCGAATCTTCGTCTGCTGTGCTTCACGGCCCGTCTGTTCCTCGACGAGAGAGTCGTAATCGAGTGTGAACACGGCGCTTGCGAGCAAGCAGTTGTTTACTTATAATACGGCGCTTAATTGACTGAGCTGGCGTTTACGCCGCATGGCCTGCCTTAGCTCAGCAGCTCTTTATTATTATTATTATTATTATTATTATTATTATTATTATTATTATTATTATTATTATTATTATTATTATTATGCTATTGCAACTAGCCCCAAACGCGCGAGCATTAAGAATGTAGGTTCCCTCGACATAATTCTAGCAAGAAAGGGAAACGATACATGCCGCGCCCGTGCTTAAATATAAATATACAGTGTAAAGAAAGGAAACGGTCAACCTACGCGGAAACGCGTTCATTACTGTCCAAACAAACGTTCCGGCTGGCGGGCCAGCCTACGTCAAAATCGGCACACACACACACACACACACACACACACACACACACACACACACACACACACACACACACACACACACACACACACACACACACACACACACACACACACACACACACACACACACACACGCACGCACGCACGCACGCACGCACACACACACACACACATATATATACACGCTATCAAGTTCAGTAGCCGTGCTCTCACTTGGTGAGGAGGCAAGGGAAGAATCTCATGCGCGGTAATTAAGCCCGGCCGCTCTGAGGTCTTGCAGGAAAGCGCCAGCACGCGAGGAGGCAACGTTGGAAACACCCGCGCGGCCACCGTCAGAGCTCGCACACGTGGGGTGGGGGTGGGGGGGGGGGGAGGAGGGGGGTTAACGTTAGAAGCATTACCGCTTCCGGAGACGGCGCGCTGCTGCTCACAGCTATACGTCCTCAAACACGAACGACATCAAAGAGAGACCGAAGGAGGGCAGATGGACAGCAATCACGGTTTACGCGCCCGCGTGACCGGCGCGTAAACATCCGCGTGCCTCGGCAACTTTGCGGGCAACGTTCGTAAGGCTTAGTATATTGACGGTTGTACACCGTTTATGCTTTAATGCCTTCGCATTAGTAACGTCAAAGTGAAATAATAACAAAAAAAAAGGAATACCACACATAACCGGACCAACCGCCGAGCAGTGAGAGGCCCAGGTGACGAGCCCGAGCTCCAAAGACTAGCATGTTCTGGTGAGCAGGGCCAAGCTGTCAGCTTAGGCTCGCGGCCTCCTAACAGACTACGTCAAACTGCTAAAAACAAAAGAACGTCCATCTGTTGAAAATCATGTTCAGGTGGTAAAAAAAACGACTGCCATATGGTTTAAGGGTTCGGGCCATCTTTGAAGTTCTCTGTAACATATTCCCCTCAAAAATTGCATCATTATCGTCAATGAATACTTGTTCAAAAGTTTCAGGTTTGCCACACAAGAAACGCCCTTTTTCCAAAAGTCCTTAATCTCTGTTTCTTCTAACTGCGTTTTAACAGGCAAGGTCCGGTACGAAGGTTGAAGAAAAATGTCTTCACGTTTCTACGGTGTGCACCTCTTTCTAAACACTTCAACCGCGCGTTGACCACACCTTTCTTAAAGCATTGACGGATACAATAGTACAGGGAACGGACATTCAATAGGGTCATTCATAAGACACTTTCTTTTTTCGTGCTCAAGTCAAAATCTTGCCCTGGGGAATATTAAGGATGAGACAATTTAGCGCAAGAGCATCGGCACAATCTAACATGAGCCTGTAGCTGAAGAAACAAACACAGCAAGAACAACAACAATAAAAATCCACCTCCATTCCTCCATGTAAAAACGGATGTACAGCGAAGCTGTTGCCGAGGTTAGACAAGTACCACCACCCCAACTGACGTTGGACAACGTTAGAGAAGCACCGCCACCACAAACGACGTACGCATGTGTGCGGAAGTGCAGCATGTATGCTCACTCTTCTCGGCCCTCCGCCAAGCGCAAGAGCCTTACTGAAATAATTGCATTTTCAAAGTTAATTGCGCCAGAAAAATTCGTAAAATACGACTTACACACAAGCTGCAGGCACGATAGCTTCTGATTGTAATTCGAATGTACGAGAAAACATAATTCTGTTACGCGGCAACACAAAAACAAAGCCCCCTTTGCAGCAGCCGTTTCAGGTCTGCCTGAGCGGCCGCGGACGCTAGGTAGCGGTAGTGCTTTTAAGTGAGACCGGCACGAGCCCACGAAAGTTTCCGACCACGTAGAGGCTAACAGCTTCGCTGTAAAAGGTCCCGATCGCACGCCATTCTTCTCTCGAGCCAGAGTCTCTCTTGGGAACGTCTGGCCCTTGCGAGTTCCTCACCTTATTTACTCCCTCGTGACAGCTAGCACTATGAGGCGCTGTGTTAGACCAAACCGCCTCGGGGAATCGGCCCAAATTTTTCGTCACACGGATACGTGCAAAATGGTTGCAGTCTGCCTGTGATGCTATCGCATTCTAAGCGAGCGATCATGTTCATTCTATAGATTGTCGAGGTCAGCCTATAATCGGTTACAACCTAAATATTACAAGGTTATACGTACACAGGTTATACGTACACTGTCCAGCTCGAACACAATTTGCATACATGCGCGCCAGTTAATTAGGTTCATTTATTTGCCTGACGTCAAGAGGTTCCGTGTGTTTAAAGCAATTGATTTCGCCGTCCACGTCGGTTTCGGTGTAACCGGTTTCAGGATGAAACCCGAACGTCTAGGGGACAAATTTTACGTGTGAGCTTGATATCACTACTTAGCCATGGCTAACATTTTAGCTTGAAACTAGTTTTATTTTCCAATTGGCCTAGCACCTACTTTAGCAGAGCAACGTAGTTAATCTGTGAGCGGGCTCCAGCTGGCTCGACTCTCTTTCAGGAGTGAAAGGCATGCGTGCCACGTTTTCGTGAGAGGAGCTTGTTTGTAATTCTTAGGTTGTCACCGACTATATAGAGGACTATTGCGCGGCGTGGATTTAGTTGGCCCCATAAATCTTCAATCTGAACGCACAACCGCGTGTATCATAACCAGAAGACATGGGTTCCGAAATTTGGACAAGCGTCTCCCTTACGCTGCCACAGAACAATCACGACAAAAACAAAGGTATCCGAATAAACAAAAAAGTGCCAGTTTCGCCCTAAAAAGCGAAGCATCGATTGCGATAGCAAATTAGTACACAGCTGTACGAAGTAAAGATAGTAGTTTTATCGGCCGCATATTCGCTTACTAAGTAACATTCGCTTACTAAGTAAAAACAAGCCAGGTGTCACGCACGCACAGACAAACATGAACGCATCTCACTCGATGAGCGCGAACGCTCGCTTTCAAAACGCCGGCGTTCGGAAGAGCGGCGGCAGCAGCAGCGAGCGAAATCACCTTCGTGCTGCCTCTCGCATCAACGCGAACTAAACGGCAAGAACACAGCCCAGAAGAAGCTATTAGCCCTCGGAGCCACTAGACTCGGCACCCACCGGCGATACGTTTCGAGACACAGCCCGCGCGGCCGCTCTCAGGCCGGAGTAGAGCCACCGGAGTAGAACGCCCCCCCCCCACTCCACCCCCCCCCCCGGCGCCTTACGCGCGGTGAAAGGCGGCGCGCTTCCTCCCCGCCTTACTCCTCCCTTGCGCGCGCGAGATCGAGCAACACCACCTAGATAGCACAAGGCCTGTTTACTCCGATCCATGACGTCACGCTACCTGGCCCCAAATTTCCATTGACAAGGCTGGCGTGATGAAAGCGGTGACGTCAAAATCACTGTTGCCTAGTCGGGAACGTCCCCATTAGATTCTATGGCAGTCGGGCAAGGTAACATGACGTCATGGATCGGAGTGGAAAGGCCTTGTGCTATCTAGGTGGTGTTGGATCGAGCCACCATCCTAGGCTCACCCTCGTTCGCTTTCGCTCGCACTCACAGCACAAGGCGCGCGGCCACGGTGTCGTCATCCTTGGACTTTATAGGGGACATCACGCCGACGCCAACGGTGGCCACGACGGCGGCAATGCGCTTGGAGTGTCTATATAACTGCTATCGCGATAAAGGATACACCGCGCGCGATGAGAAGCTGGCCGGCACAGATCTGTCGCGCAAATTTGCAAAGGAGCACGCGACCCCATCAGCGCAAGCTAGGGCTCTGAGTGCGACACATCCCGGTTGATTTAAAAGACACTAGGGGATTTAAAAGACACTATACTTTCTGACAGATTGTGACTTCACTGTGCGACACAGGATGGTACGGCGACACTGCATACCACTAGGAACGCCTTTGCGGGCTGCGTGACAGTGCCCACAGAAACAGTTTGTGTGTACGTGCGTGTGTGTGTAGTTTTGTTTTTTTAATCCTCCTCTCTCTCACCTATCGCATCCCCTTGTTCCTCCCCCAGTACAGGGTAGCCAACCGGAGATAATCTCTGGTTAACCTCCCTGTCTTTCCTTTGCCTTCTCTCTCTCTCTCTCCCGGTTGATCGTATACAGACAGAGCAAAACACAAACAAAACAACAACAACAACGCGCACTCCGTGCACAGACGAAAAGGCAGCAGAGAGCTATACGCGCAGCAGCAAGGCGGCACTGCGCGAGGTGCTGTAGCACGGGCCTTACATGCCGCGCTAGAAAGGATCTCTCAAAAGAAAACAGCGACCACGAAGTTATTAAGCAAATAACGGCGTTCGATGTATCAGCCGCGTTGTGACGCACGTCTCGAGCTAACGCGCCATATTCGCCGACAGCGCCAGCTAGCGCGCGTAAGCAGCGTTATGCGCGATCGCGCGCTCGGAGGGGCGGAAGAGCTCAAACAGCTGACGCTCGCAACTTCCGTGATAAACTGCGCAAAGCGTTCGGTGAACAAGATCGGATAAGGGGTTCGGGGAGGGGATAGGGAGGGAGTAGGGGTGCGGTAGTTAGCTGGCTAGAGGTGCGACATGGCTGCAGAACATGTTAACACTTAAAACACAGAAGGCGCACTGTAGAGCCTAGACGGGCAAATGTATACACGTATATCGAACGTCTGGCTCTCTGGGTGGGTAGTTTTCGTACGATGATGTGTTATAGTTATAGGTTCAGCGCTCTCTGGGAGCATGAAAATATGCGCCGAAACGGTTGAACGCCGGTTTGAGCCGTGCTGTTCGATTAGTACTGCTTAACTAACACTGGAGGTTAATTGGCTAATTAGTACTACCACGTCATGGGTTTGCCGAGGTTTCTTTCTTTGTTTTTTTGTGCGCTGTCCTGTCCTAGGCAAAGGTTTTACATAAATAGCACGCCCCCCCCCCCATCCACCCTTAGATATCACGGTGCAGTAACGGTGAAGCACGGACAATACAGTCGGCGTCAAATGTTTACGAACCGCAGTACGTGAAACATAGAGAAAAAGAGACCTTTTGCAGATGTATGCCAATCATAGCAAATGCTAAACTGATAAAACTGTTCACACCCTTTCGCAAGTACAACCTTAGAATAAAGACTTGGGAGCTAAGCGCTTAAGCTTCTCCGTTAGGTGTAGAACGCGATAGCACTAAGGGGTCCCTGACTGCTGACACTTCCTGGCAACTGCAGCTTATGCAGTCGTAATCATTACCGGGAAACGCTTGCCGCGAACGCTATGCACGAAGGCGAGCTTTCTGGTTCTTTTTATTTATTACCTCCCCGGCGCCGCCGCTGCCGCGAATGGCAGAAACGCGCCGCGCTGCGCTGTGATTGGTCGACACGTTTCCCTCACGGTCAGCTGGTTTCAACTAGCGCTCAATGCCGCAGACGGCGAGTTTAAAAGGCACGTGTACGCTGTCCAATTCAAGCACAATTTTCATAGATGCGCCAGCCAATTCGCTTATTTTCGTTACGTCCAGCAGCATTACGTGTCAAAATGGCTGTTTTCTCCGTTAAGGTCTCTCTCTGTGCCATTGGTTCTAAGACAGTGGTCAGTGGTCAGTGGTTCGAAGTCAGTAGTCAGGCAAAGCTATAATAGTTTAGCTTGAAATAGCGAGCTTTTATCTTCCAATTAGCCTAGAATTTACATTAGCAAAGCCAAGTCATCAAGCTGCGAGTGAACTGGCTCTCTTCTCAATGGTGAATTTGTGGGTGAAACGTGTAATGCATTAGTAGGTTGTCAATCAACTGTAAGGGTTATCTTATCGGCTGGCCTTAGTAATGATTTGTCACCGACGCCGCATACGCGTTCTGACTGACGCCCTGATCCTATGCGGCCGTTTCGGGCCTGCCATGCAGGCTCCGTTACTATGAATTTGATCTTTGATGTGCAATCCACCATCTGTGCCCACTGCCGCACCTGTACAAACTCCTAGCTGACCTCCAAAGTGGAGCCAACGAAATGAGATGCTAGAAAAAAAGAACAATAAACGAAAGAAGTGAAGGATTAGTGGATGAATTAAGCCGCGCAAGAAAAAGTAGTTGTCTGTTCGGGGGAGGTATACTGAAGATAGCTTTTGTTTTATAATCACTGGAAATTATCCGTTACAAAGCAAAAATTATTCTGGTCGAACCCAGCTCACGGCGAATGTCGACGTTAATGCGATTAGCATTGAAGCATCGTCGTGACACAACGCATTGCCAGTCACTTATCGAGGCAACACTCAGCGAAAAACGAAAAAAAAAGAAGAAAGAAAACAGAGGAGGGGCGCACGGAAATCGCAGAGGCGATAAAAATCACGTAAACCTTGGAAATTGGTTTCATGTTGGCATGAGTTTGATCGCCTCAGGGTTTTCTAAGGACTTCTTTAGCTGTTTTTCTTTTCTGCGCGAGTGTTGTCTAGATGAGTAATCATTAACAAGAAGAGAGAGAGAGAAAACATTTATTCGGACCATCGAGGTGGTTGCTCTTGAGGTCGAGTGGGTGGTGTTCTCATTCCAGGACTCCACTGGCCATGGCTGCTCGACGTACTTGCTGGACGAGAGCTAGTACGTCGAGTCTCAGCAATAGATAATATAGTACGCGTGCGCAAGTGATTATTCTACAAGCCACAAACGTTTATTATACACGGGCCACCTTGTGGTAATAAAATGAGTATGCTTTTGAATGTGCGTTTGTTACCTGCAGTGCCGCGTCTGTTGCACTGTTGTTCAAAGATGTTACCTTGTACCAACTTGAACGTATTAAAAGAAAGAGCGAGACAGCGAGGAACGTCAGGGAGGTTAACCATAGGCAAGTGAAAGTAATATAAAATTGTACAAGAACCTAAGGCTGGACAAGTTGGTAATCATTGATGGTAGTCTTGTAGCGCGCACAACCAACAAAGAACGCAGGTCGTTTGTTTGCACTTGTTTGTAAACTTCATTCCTTCATTCCTTCATTCTTCGAGCGCGCAAATATGCAGTATCAAACGAATGTATAATAAGTTTTGTGTATCGTTGCCTCGTCTGTTTCTTCATGGCGTGCGCCTAGACATTCAAAAGCCGGAGGATCTCTGAGGCGTTGGTAATGGCTTGTTGCTGGGTGTCTAAACGGTTCGACGCCGCGATGAATGCTTCGCAGCGTGCGAACACGAGTGACAAGGCAGGAAGGCGACACGAACAAGCTTTGAAGACTGCCGTTTTTTTTTTCTCTCTCTCTCTTTTCTACTTCATTCATTCAAACAGCTCGTATCTTTCCGTACACGAGAAGAAACGAAATAAAAAGAAGAAAAACGATACACACGGTTTAAGAAATCGACAAGACGAGAAAGGAAGCTGAAATCAACGAAGGGAAACGCGAGGCAGATTACCCGATGCCGAAAGTGGGGTGGCCATACGGGCTCCTTCTTCTCGGGCCACGAAATAAACGCACGCGGGACGAGGCGAGAAAGCAGCCATCCCTTTCATCCAGGGGCACCAAAAAACCGGGCGCTCTCGCGGCTGCAAAAGCAACGCACTGTGCACGCACAGCCTATTGAGCTTTGCGCGCCGGTGGAGGAGAAGCGGAGGTGAGCATCAGCGGATTACCGTCGCCGTCGCCTCTGCCGACAACAATGTGCCTCTCTCTCTTCTTATTTTCTTTTTTGTCTCCGAGGCTGAACGGAGAGACGAAGAAGATGCACCAGGCCTCTTTCGCGCTGCTGGAAAGCCCTCGTCCTGCGAAGAAGCCTCCTCCACGCCGTACTGACGTTAGCGTCAGCACCGTCGGGGGCTCGGGGCTTCTTTTCTTTTTTTTCTTCTTTCGCATCCGACGGCACCACTGAACAAACCACATCGCGTAGTCCGCTGGAAACAGCGAGCGGAGAAAGGAACTTGTTTCCCGTTGCTTGTAAAAATCACGCGTGACGTTCAAATGCGTTTCAACAGGCCCTATGTCGAAATGCCGCAGTAAGTCGTAGAAATGCGACATAAAGATCATAACGACATTTGCGAGGGGGCGCTCAATATTTTATTACGTGCAATTGAAGAAGAAGATGAGGATGTCGCGACGCAGCAAGGCGAACAAGACGACATAATCCACCAATTTCATGGCCAATCCCCCATCGTGGGTAAACGCCACACGTGTGACAGGCTACAACAACAACAACGACGACGACATCACCATCGTAATGAAGAGAGCGGGATTTCTTGCTGTGCCTCCCCACCCCTACTCACCTCTCTACCGGGTTTCTTATCTGGTACTTTCTTGTCTTCTAAAGTGAACCGATCCCAGACATGGGGGTTTACCAAAACTGAGCGGATCCCGGAGGCTGCCTAAGCAAAGGTGGTGATGTGGTGGACCGGATTGGTGGAACAGTGCTTGGTATTTATGTGGTTTCTGACGTGAGCCAATCCTGCAGGCAGTGCGACTCTGGCAAGGAATAATCTTGATAATGCTCTTGCTTTGAACTCACTCACGTGTAGAAAGTGGACCTAGCTTCTTTTCGTCTCCCTAAAGGTTTGAATTCGGTTTCTTTCAAAGTACACGTAAAGGAGGTTCTCCCACACAGCTGTAGCATAGTGAGGAAAATCAAAACCATTTACAGAACAAACTCCATCGGCAAATCCCGCATGCTCCGTACATCCTGTACCCGTAATCCTATATGACCGAAAGGAATCCTGTATTAAAACCTCTGTGTTTTCATGTAAACCCATACATGATTATACGGGAAGATAGCACGGGAAATATGGGTCTTCTAGAATAGCGAAGGAGATTTACGAAACATAGACTCGGCGGAAGGTCTCCGCATTCGCGATGGTGTCAAAGCGGGGCTGATTAATTGATCACGAGTTCGTCGGAGGTGTTGAAGCGCTACACGCGCATTGTAATTACGTTTCGCAATCTTCCGTTCGTACACTTCGGCTCACGACGCTTCCCTCAACACTCGCAAAAACGTCTGATTAGCCTACAGGTCATGGCTGCACTGTCGTCGTGTACCTTGAAATGACACTAAATTGTGTTCCGAGGAAAAAAAATGATTACGCGCACCTTGGGCCTCTTGGCACAGCATTTAATCGAAACGATTAAAGAAACTTCAGCTTCATCCAAGGCAGGCTCCAAAAACCTGCTTTGGATGAAGCCATAATTTTTTTTTCCTTGACTGACAGGCGTAGAGACCCGCCAGACGACTGCGACAGGTATACCAACAGTCTAACGGCATACTTGACATAAAAACTGTTACAGCGCAAACACATCCAACCACAAAGTATAAGGGACAGTATAAGGTCCTGTCCCTTATACTTTGTGGTTGCATGTGTTTGCGCTGTAACAGTTTTTATGTCAAGTATGTACCAACTCGCCCAGAAAGAGGTTTTAATGAAGTCTAACGGCAGTAGGATACAAGCAGACGTCCCTTATTTTTTTTCGTCTGCTCCCCGTCTCGTCTCCTCCAGTCTCGCAGCGTTGATGATACGTCATCGAGAAAATGTAACACACGGTTTGCCTCGAACACCGGCTTTTTGAGCTCCCAAACATGCCTCAGGCTCTAATTCTTCCAGCCAAAGCCTCGCGCTCTTCCTTTGTGAGACGAGGACTGAAAGGCGCCGGGAAGAAATTGCGCAGCTAAAAAAACAAAACAAAGTAAGCAGTTTGTTTGTCAAAGAAAGGCGGCTTACTACGAGCCGAGCCACCTTTCCGTTTTCTATCAGCGCTCGTTCTTCAGTAAAGATCGTAAAATTTGTTTCTTCGTTTCGCTAAAGACGAGCCCATACAATGAAACTGTAGCAACGCGTTGGCGCCTTTCTCTAAAAAAAAAAATATAGCGAGCTAGAAGGAACAAGAGTAAACAAACAATTCGCAGGTTGGCGACGTGAAAAAATGAGATTCGCTTGGCTGCCTCCCGGGCAAGAGGACATTTGGAGGTTGGGCGCGCTGCCGAGCAAGGACGTGGGCGCCTTTTGTCGAAGGCCTTATTCGGGGCGAGAATGGCACAAAAGGAAGTGCAATGTCGAAACTACGCGGGACGGCGTATTCAAACACGGTTCGCAGTGGGCCGCGCACGGCTCATTTTGCAAGTCGTCGGGTGGAGCCTGGGACGAAATAGAAAAAAAAAATAAAAAAGAATACCTGGAACTTTTTTTGTTGTTAGCGTTACCCTTTTACTTCTGTTCTTTCGGTTTCGTTGTACAGACGAGAAGGACCGAAAGGTACGAAAAATAAAAAGAGAAGGCAATAATTGCAAGAAGCGACAGCGACGAACCGCTTCGCGAGTTTTAGTGAAGTGGAGCGCGGTATTCCTTTGTGTCGTCGCTTTTTATAGAACTCTGACGAGACGACGAGAGAGACGAGAAAGAGCTCCGGGAGTTGCGTCGAAGATGGAGGAACAAAACGAAGTTGAGAATGTAATAGCGCGTCCCCCATCTTTTTCTTTTATTTCATTATGTAATCTCTCCCGGAGCATTCAACGTTGACGTTGTGGGCGTATTGTGCCTTGCGGCGCATCGTTAAGTGAGCAGAGATGGGCCACTTTGAAAACCAATAACGCGCGAGGCGATTTCGCGATATGGGCACATCGCGCGTTGGACACAAAAGAAAAAAAAAGATTTGTATAGAAGTCGTAAAAGAGAAATGGACGGGCTTGGTGGCTACATTTTAGTGCGCGCAATTGTCGATATTGCTAGCAAACCTTTCTTTTTTTTCGTGTACCGCTAAATTTTTGAAATTATTATACGTTGCTCCGCACGTCACAGTTTGCTATTGTGAGAGATTACAGCGAGAAAGGGGTTCGGGAATTCGCCGAATTGGCTGAAAATTCCTGGAAGGTCAACGCCGATAGGCTATAGTATCCCGAAATTGAATTAATAAAGCTTTATTCGCAGGTCGTCGTGGCAACAGTATGAGTTTAGTTTTCTGCAGACTGCGTTATAAGTAAAATGCAAGAATAATATAAATTTAAGGAAGAAAGAAAGTGAACTAGGCAAGTTGATGCGTTTTCGTGATAAAGACACATAGAAAAGAGCACTCACGGACATGCTAGGAGAGAAGCTGGCAGGAAGAAATTTCTATTTGCTTCCATGTAATAATAATTTGATATCACATATAAATGAAGTGCATCAACTATATTTCAATAATGAATGTAACGTCAATACATGCCTCTGTTGTCTCGTGTACGTCATAAGGCCGTGACACGACCGTAGCTTTTTATCTTAGCATCCTTAATTAAAAGAACCATGGCTAGCCGTTGACTTGCGATGCGACAGCAAATATGCCCGCTATTGAACAAAACGGAGAAGCGTGCTTTGCCACATACAGGGTGCAGCTGCGGGGCAGCATTAGCTGATCCACAAGTGGCTCCAGCAAGTGGCCGTTGTCGATGCGTAAATGGAGGCTGCGTGTGTTTCGGCACACACGCACAGGTTTTGTTGTTACAGAAGAGGATTGTTAGCGCATGGAACATGCACTGGAAATCACGCCGAACACATTGTACCGTATGCGACTGTAACTGGACTCCACAGCTGACTGTGTAACTTTATGAGACTCGTGACCTGAGCTGGTCCGGTATCCCTAGGGTCGGGTGCGGTATCCCTGGAAACAAATTTAGCACAGCACGAGAATACGGGGATATCAGTAAGCTGGCAAACTGCGCCCGCGTGAGTGTCCACTTACTATATCCACGCACCATGCTATTTCTGTTCAGAAAAAAAAAATGAATGATTTGAGTTCCCACTGGGTACAAAGTAAATTGGACGATGAAAGTAAAGAAGCTTCTCGCTGCTTCGCTATTTCGCTTCTCTCATTTCTACGATGCAAGGAAGAAGCAGTTCAGCGTACTCTTCGGAAAAAAAAAAAGAAACGGAAACTATGGGGCAGATATCGCAGTCTGGACACCACTGCAAGAGGGAAGGTGGTATCGCCGTAACTCCGAGGAACGGATGAGTCCGCTGGTTAGAAACGAGTCAACCAACCAGGAATTGGAAACCCGCGATTTTTGTTTTCTCTGAGTGTTCAACCACTACTGCTTCACCCCCCCCCCCAGCACGTCTACCACCACTAAAGAAAAAAAACAAAAATAATATACAAAATAAAAAAGTAACCACTATGAAAAATGGACAGAAGGCAGACTGTAGCTGGCCAGGAGACTCGCAACTCCTATCGCATTGACACAGACAGGCTGGCATCGAAAGAGATTCCGCGATGCGCCGCGGATAAGGGACACTGGTTTCGCTACATTTCTTGCCAGGAAAAACAATGACGACAACAAAAAGCAGCAGCAGGAGCGAGAAAGAGAAAGACAGAATGTTGGAGAAGAGAACCATCGACAAGTGCATTGGAGTGGAGAGAAGAAAGGCGCTAAAATAACGAGGCAAACAAATACTTCAAGTGGCATCGTGCGGCCCGACAACTGTCTCCTCCTAATCTCGCGCAGAGAGTAGGCCGGCTCTAGCTCTAGAAAGGCAGCAAGCGACAGCGGGTTAAAGTTGTGCCACACCGAGTTAAAAACGGGCAAAAAAGAAAGGAGGGGTGAAGATAATGAGACAAAGATGGAAAATATATAAGTGGTAGCCATTTATACCAAAGCTTTACCTCAATATGTCCTACATAAGTACACGGGAACGGAGAAATCGTTTTGTTCGCTATCCACTGCGCCGAATTTGATAAAGTTTGTTGCGGTTAAAAGTAGAAGTTAGTATCTACTGTCATAGAAAAAAAATACTTTTGATGTTATTCATCACAGTGTTTAAATAAGTTGCTGAACATAAAAAGAAATAAACGAAGAAACTCAAGCATGTATGTATGTATGTATGTATGTATGTATGTATGTATGTATGTATGTATGTATGTATGTATGTATGTATGTATGTATGTATGTATGTATGTATGTATGTATGTATGTATGTATGTATGTATGTATGTATGTATGTATGTATGTATGTATGTATGTATGTATGTATGTATGTATGTATGTATGTATGTATGTATGTATGTATGTATGTATGTATGTATGTATGTATGTATGTATGTATGTATGTATGTATGTATGTATGTATGTATGTATGTATGTATGTATGTATGTATGTATGTATGTATGTATGTATGTATGTATGTATGTATGTATGTATGTATGTATGTATGTATGTATGTATGTATGTATGTATGTATGTACGTACGTACGTACGTACGTACGTACGTACGTATGTATGTATGTATGTATGTATGTATGTATGTATGTATGTATGTATGTATGTATGTATGTATGTATGTATGTATGTATGTATGTATGTATGTATGTATGTATGTATGTATGTACAGTAACGCATGTCGATATAAACTCAAATAATCGGAAAATTGTAGTTAAAGTCCAAACAACTATAACAACAGGAAACGAAACTGCCGAGTAAGGACAAATGGAGGACCGACGGGATAGATTTGGGATGGACAGAAGGATTCGAAAGGGACCGCATTACAAACTGCTCACGTGTGGCTCTGTCGAGACGTCCCCTTTAAGGAAAGCTACCGTTTGTCGACGGCTCACGGTATCACTCTAACCAATATAGCCCGACGCGAGAGCTTTCTCTATAGCACCGCATGGCAAACCCGTTCGCAATAATCGAACTTCCCACTTTGGGGAAGAAAGCTTCTCCCTCACCCTTCCTTCTTCCATAACGCAGTAATGGGGAATTCAGTGAGGAGGAGAACCAGGAGGTGTCAGCGCAGAACGTGGAATCGCTGGGCGCGGTATCCCCTTTTCCCTCTGTAGGCACCACCCTCTGCGATGAGAGCTGCGCAGGACAGGTTCGGAAGTCGGATCACGTGGGCGATACCCGTGGTGTGGCGTCGCTTTTCAATCCAAGATTGGGAGATTGGGAAAGGGGACGAGAGGATAGGGGAAAGGAAGGAAGAGGAAAAAAGTTGGAGATTGCCAGACCATGTTATCGCACACACCCACAACACAAAAGTGGCGGTTACATTTCAAATAAATAAGAAGAAATTAAGAAACACGAGTCTATATCAGATTTACCATCTTGGGCATCAGGGATACGCGATAGCGCATGCGCGGGCCAGTTTACTTTACGCCAAAGGTACATGAATGAAATTGACAAATTCAAGATTTCCATTAGCCGTTTCGCGAGAACTTCCCTTCATATAGATTCCAACCATGTGCGTTGAAACTGCAGAATGTTTCGGGGGTGATTGGCGACGTTAATGCTATTGCAATATTTGATACGATGGGTGGGCAATTGGTGACGACATGTTTCATATGTTAGGATCAATGTTGTAATGATTATTGTAATGATTACGATGGTGGAAGTAACGAGACGGAGGCGGAGTTGGACTGTGTACAAGTGTACAATGCGTATTGAAGAGTTTGACGTGATATCTTTAATTGTTCTATACACATACATGCCCAAATGCGTATACTCAGACGCCCAACTTGTCTACTAGGCCAGATCACGGCCAGCAACAAATTTTCTATTCGCGGACATACCCAGTATGCCATGTTGTCTGCCCTACGAGACAACAGCCAGCACTTGCCTAGTGGTCCAAGCTAGAAAAAAACTTTGGTCACTGCGTAAGTAAAAGACGCTAGATACGGACGTACAGACACACAAACGTACTACAAAGGAGGTAGAGTCCCCAAACAAGGCTGACAACAATTAATATATTAAGTGCAGATAAAACTCATGACATATATTATTAGGGGAAAAGATAACTTCCAAAAAGAGAAAGGACTGGCTTATTCTGTCGCTATGTACGTGGTTTGAAGATATTCTATCGGGAAGGAAATGCTAGGGCCTTTATTTGTCGCCGTATGACATCGGATACGGTGACATACTGCGGATCGGCGCAGAATTGATTGTAGAACCTGTTCAAATAGCTACCGGGTTACACAAAAAAGGCACACAAAAAAGTAAGCTATTTCTTAACCAACTTGACTCCGACTCCTTTATCGCGTTTCAGCAGTCGTTCATTGCCGCCGTTTTCACCGTTAACAAAAATTGATAATGAAGCTGAGCGAAACGGGTGATCCATCACAAGGAAGGAATAACGAAATAAGCGCTCATTTTTTTTACTGCAGTATAATTGATTGACTTACTAAAACGATGAATGATAGAACGAATGAACTTATCACACCCAATTTCATTTTACGCGAAAAAAAAGAGAGGAATAAATGAAATCTCTCTGAAACTTACAAGCGCATAAATTTTCTTTTGTAGTTAATTTTCTCTCTTTATTTTATTTCTGTCCCAAGAGCGTAAGTACGGTTCATTTCAGTTTATTGCACTTCAAGTAATTTTCTGCACTGACAACGCATTGGCCCATAGATAGTATTGATGGTGTAACAGAAAGCACATCGTAGCTTCTTACGTTATACAGTTAGCTGAAGTTCGTTTTCTCTAACTTGCAAATCATGACGACTCGCGCCGCATGGAACACGAGAATATATTTTACAATTGACGATATCGCATTTAGCTCTTCCACCGCTTACTTGAACGGACGCAGCTCGTGCACGTTGTCAAGCTACAGGTTGCCATTGCCGTTGCCGGAATTTGGTTACGTATATTCGTCGTGACAAACGCAGAACTGCTTTTCCAGTGCGCGCCAGTACAGCGAAAAACTTCCTCGGCGGAACTCCAAGCTTCCGGCGCGCACTTCTGGCTTTTAGCGAAATCAGGGGCAGCGATATAACTGCCGGGCGGGAATTTAATATAGCGGGACGAACGAAGCGGCCTTCTCACCAAACAATGCGGAGTGCCCGCAAGGCTGCATGGGGGGATTCAGACAAACAGAAAGATCAGAGAGTGAGGGAAAGGAAGAGAGTGTGAGAGAGAGAAAGTGAGAGGGAGGGGAGAGAGCGTGCACGTGAGCGAGGGAGTTAGAGAGAAGGTGTGTTGTGTGTGTGTGTGTGTGCGTGTGTGTGTGAGAGAGAGAGAGAGAAAGAGAGAAAGAGAGAGAGAGAGATAACAGCGCGTTATAAGCGAGTTATAGTTTGCGAGCTGGGATCAGCGGAAAGGAAAAAAAGAATGCAAGTGCCTCGCTTACTTGGAAGGTGCGGTCGAGTCGTGCAAACAAGCCGAACGCCAGGCGGCGGGAGTCTGGGAATATTCCCAGATCCTTTTGCTTTTCGCTGTGAACTCTGAGGGCGTGCATGTTAGCAGGACTGACTCGCAGGGTTAAGCAGCGGTGAGAAAAAAAAACATAAATAAATAAGGAGACGACTGGCGCCAGTTTTCACGAGGGCTGCAGGGGGTTGGAAACAAACTGCAGAACGCGCAGGGAACGAACAACGATGTTAGTGGAAGCTAAGAAAAACGAGATAGAAATGAAGAATACTGTTAAGAAGAAGCTCAAGTGCTCTTTCTAAGTACACGGGAAATGAGAAATCGTCTTTCTTTTTTTCGGCCTCTACTACATTAAGTTTCATGTTTGGTATCCATTACACCACATTTGATAAAATTAGTCGCATTTAGGGGAACAGAATACAATGTATTGGCCCTTGGAGTACATTGTATTTGTTCAGGCCATTACCTTTTTTGTTAAATAATGTGTATGTGATAAATAATGAAAATGGCATAATTAAAAAGACAACCTCAAGCACCAAATTTACATCTGGGCAACAAAAAAAAACTTCCCAATTACGTAAAACAGCACCCATTAAAACAATCTAAACGGACAAAGTTCGTAAAGAGTTTTAGATAAACGGACACAGGAGGCTCGCATAGCGCTTGCATACGCAAGCCGTCTGAGTTTCAGCAAAACGCTAGCAGAGACTTCGAGTTCTTGGGCCTCTTTATATCCCCCTTCTCCCTTCCCCCAGTGTAGGGTAACCGACCAGACGCTTTCCTGATGAATATCTCTGCCTTCTCTTTTTCTTTTCTTTCTCTTGAATTTTCGGGTACGTAAGAAGCCTGCGTGCCCTAATGTAAAAAGTCCCTTATGTAAAGTACTACACCACCAATTTGTCCATAGGGCTTTCTGCAAAACTTTCGCAAACATTGTAACAATCTTACGCAAGCTGCAAACTCATTTATCTCGTTTGTCCGCCGCCTCGGCTTGCACTATGTCCGATACCGTACTATGTCCGATACGGCAATATGTCCGATACTGCACTGTGTCCGATACGGCAATATGTCCGATACCGCACTATGTCCGATACCACACTATGTCAGATACGGCTCTATGCACTATGTCCATTGTGAAAAATTATACCGCGTCTTTGAACGACGCAGATCAAAAGAGATGAGGCACCGGCTAGTTCCAAACGGACACGCGGAAAGCAGACTTCCAACTGATTTTATTGCCAGCAGGTGACGCGTAAAGTACGTGCTACATATTGTTGTAACTCATTCTGTTTGCTGAGTTTCTTATCAGGCCCTATGACTAAGGTTGACACCCGGTCAGATTTACCAGAACAGTAGGCCCTCAACAACCTAGGATTTAGTTAAAGAAACAACAACGACAACAATAAGAACAACAATAAACAAAAAATACAGCCTAGCTAAAGAGAGGGAAATCATCAAAATTGTAAAAATGTAACAATGAAAAAACACAATAGAAATAAACTGCGCCAGAAAAATTACATAAACAATAAGAAGGTTCCGCATTACAAGCTGCCCACGTGCGACGTTGTCTTGACGTCCCCTTTGAGGTAAGCTACGCCTTGCGACGGCTAACGGTATCCCTCTAACCGATGTCGCACGACGTGTGTGCTTTATCTATAGCTGCGCATGGTAAACCCTTTCGCAACAATAAATCTTTCCGCTTCTGGGAAAAAAAATCTCTTTCGACACCCTCGCTTATCCTTTTTCCCAAATGCAATAATGGGGAATTCAATGGAGACGAGATCAAGAAGGTGCCAGCACAGCACGTTGAATCGTTCGGCGCGATATCCCTTTTCTGTCTGGATGCACCGTCAAGAGCGATAAAAGCTGTCTAGGACAGGTTCGGCAGTCGGATCACGTGGGCGATACCGGCGGTGCGGCGTTGCTTTCACATCCGAGATTAGGAGATAGGGAGAGGAGGCGAGAGAATAAGGGGAGAAAAGGAAGAAAAACAGATGGAAGGGAAGTGATAAGAAGGCACCGGAGTTCTGCCGTTCATAAGAAAGAAAGTGAAGAACTTGAAACTCTTCGTGAATGACCAGAGGCATTGAAGTTGTATACGCAAGCGTCGTTTCCTTGGTGCGACCCTAGATTGCCAGCTGAGATGGGCCCAACACGCACCCACTCCTGAAGGACGAATAAACGCTGCCAGAAATGTTCTACGCCGCATTGGGGTCACGAAGTGGCGTGGAACATCAACGTCACTACTCCACATCCACTGCCCGCTCACGCGCCAAATGATTTCCCATTTTGTGCCAGTTATTTGGAACGTGTCGCTGACTTCACTCCACCAGCTTAAGCTGCTACAAGTCCGCAGCCTGCAGGCATGTCTGGGATTTCCGCAAGCAGTGTCAAGTTCACTGACACTAGCACAGACACGAGAACATTCCTTTAATGCGGTCTGGAACGCGGAGAAGTGTTGCCATCTTTTTCGACTAGACCCCCCAACACTCGTCACACACACTCGTTTCACGTATTGCGAGTCGAACCGGTATACAGATACATGGTGTGCTCGAACAGGACGTTCCGCAGCTTCCAATTTCGGCCCACTGCTTTCCTGTCGCGAATGTTATGTCTTGCTGATAACGCGCACGCCGTTCGTTACAGGGAAGTACCGGGCTCGCAGCGTTAAAGAATGGAAATGCGGACAAGACAGACGGCGTTTATCGTTGTGTGGCAAGATACGACTCAAAGGGCGCAAGCTTTTCTTAGAGTGTATAGTGTGTTTGACGACCCTTTTATCTAAAACATATTTTTAAATGTTATCTAATGTAGGCATTTATGTGTGCTCCATGTTTTATCCTGTATTGTCAATCAAGCGAAAAGGGGTGGCCGACGCCAGCAGAGGCTCCACAACAACTCCTCTGTTTATATTTATCTAAAAAAATCGCAACACTCCTAAACACTTCTTATGAGTCGCGAATTCAAAAGCATCACTGTTCAGTAGAACGCTGCTGCGCCGTCCTTCGAGTTTTGGGTCGCGAGCTCGTTTTCGAATTTTGCTCAGGGGGATGTAATCGAGTTTTGCGAATAAATTGGTACAGGCTACTTTTCGTTTCTTTTCGTGTACAGTTTTTACGTTAGCACGTTGACTGTAGACCGGAATCGCTTGGACGATATCGCTGAGAAGTCAAAGACACCGCACGCCACCGACGTCCTGTTTTTTGCCGCAATTGAACCCTCACAAAAGGAAGACACATAAGGACAACACGGGCGCCACTTCCAACTCCAACGCCAATTCCAATTACCACGCCCGTGTTGTCTTTATGTGTCTTCCTTTTGTGAGTGTTCAATTGCGGCAAAAAAACATGTCTTTTAGCAAGCACCAACTAGGCCAACAAGCAGTTCTGTTGCAACCGACGTCCTCATTGACGAGAGACAGAGGAAGCAGCAGCGGCCACCGACGGGGCGTCAACGCGTCGCCGCATCTGCTCCGTCGAGGCGGGCCGATGACGTGGCGTCGCGGCCATGCCCTCTCCCCTCACGCGACACCTGGCGCGCTATCGCGGAAGCGGGTGTTCCGTTTCACCCACTCTGCTTCGTCGAGGCCCGAACCAAGAAGCGCGAACCAGAGTCAGGACCGGTGTCCTTTCGCTGTTACAGACACCGCCGGCGCTTGCGCTCAACGGGTCACTTCACGTTCTCGCATTAAAAAAAAAGGACACACAAAAAAAGACCGAAGCTCGGTTTCGCTGTTCAATGGATGAGGAACTGTATTGAACAGGAGGCAGGAGAGTTCGGTCAAGTCCAACTTGCTTCAAAGAAGCACGTTGGAGTTACCTGCAAACGCTACAATACGTATTGCAGCGGGAATGTGGTTCAACCAGAGAGCGATTCGGGTGAGCCTGCACTGAAGTGTGACCATATGTGGGCGCACAACAGCTCCAGTCTATTTATTCAAGGACGAAGAAGCATGGGAGACCGCGCTTCATAGCGAAGACCCGATGGCACAGGCCAACATTGTCGGTCTGGCAGCGGAAGCGGCAAACCTCTTCGTCTACTAACGCCTGCGAGCGGTACCGGGAGCTCAGGTGTCACCCTTTACGCACAATAAAAGTTTTCTCACTCACTGACTAACTCAAGTCGCTTTTTTTGTTTGCTACGCTGATATCAGCCAAAAAGAAGTTTGAGCACGAAGTTGTAGAGTTTAAGAAGTCAGAAAATGACAGAGAGAGCTTCTAAAAGCACTAACATAGGGTAACCCCGACGAAGGAAAGAAAAAAAGAGGATGCAGTAATCAAGGTTTGAACATGCTAAATAACGGCCGTCTCATTTGTACGGAGACAGCTTAGATTTATTTGGTGGACGTGGCCAGTATACCTTCTTCGCACCGCAGCGCTCGAACCGAGGGCGTTTATTTCGTCGAAGAGGCTTCCGGCCACTACGGTACTGTTGCTGCGACTTGGATGAGGCGACAAGAAAAAAAATTTTCGCTGGCAAATGTGATCCCTTACTGATACGGAAATGACGGCTGAAGGCCTACAAGTGGCAAACTTCTGGCTGGCGTCTATTTATTCTCAAATGCGTTTATCTTCTTTTCTTTTTTCTGCACGCACACACTCCCACTGCATACATTCACGTTGGCACGTAGGAGTGGAACACATCTGCACGAGTTAGTCACGTACGGGAGACGCGCTGTACAGTAATGTTTTTTTAGGTCGTACGTCTGCTTATCATTTTGCGAGTTGGTTTCACAGCTTTGAACGAGTCGTCTGCTCGCGTCGGCGCTTGCTTTCGCCTGTCCATTACGCCGTCGCGATGGAAAGTGAACTAAGCAACACGTATAGCATGATCCGCCCGCAGAAACCTGTCGCATTCGCTAGTGTACTTAAGTTTAGGAGCCCGTTAGACAACCCCGGTTGATCAAAATTAATCGAATGTCCACCGCTACCGCGTCCCTCATAATCATGTCGTGTTTCTTCGTGTTTCTTTAAAGTTTTCTTTTGTGTACCCCTGAAATAATTTATTTGGTGTCTTCTTTTTAAGTTTGCTTTTGTGCCGCAATTGCCACAGTAATGGTTTGTAGTACCAAGTCACCAACTGTAATGAGAGTTACCTTGCCATTTGAACATGACACTTTGAAACGTGTTTACTGTCAGGAGCCGGCGTTGTGAGTACTGACGTGTGATCGGCTAACAAGCGAAAGCACTCAAAATAATTACACGGGAGTATAGAAATAGAAAAAAAAATTCGTGCTTGTCTGTGTATCTAGTGTTGGGTTTGTCAGAAAGTTAATAAATTGAATTCTCAGGATTAAGTGTGCCATTAGAAAAGAAAAACATTCAAGGTGAAGTGTCACTGAAATCTGCAAACGCACGAAGTACGAAGTCATCGCTTATCCCCGGGAAGTCCGCGCCCGAGTGCGCTTACTCACCGACCGCTCTGGTCATACTTGAAGTAGGAAAGGCAAGGCGCAGAAGACCAGGACTCGAGAACAAGAACACAAACCACAGACTCGAATCCTGGTCTTCTGCGCCTTGCCTTTACTACTTCAAGCATGAACCAACTAGCCAAAGCAAGAGTTTTACTTGAACTGGTCATACGGCCACCTTGGGACTCCGACCTGGGGGCGGACTGCTGCGTGTTCCTTGATTGACATGTCGACGCGGCGTCACTTTGATTCCGGCTGCAGAGTTCTACTTTAGTCTTTAGATTTGTCCTGTTGCAGTGTTCTACTTTGGTCTTTATATTTGTCCCGTTGCTCTCCTTTACTCTTTCCTGTTTCCTCCCCTCCTTCCAATCTTCCATTTCTGTGTTGCTGTCACCTCCCTTCAGAAGAGTAGGCAGGCGTTGTTACCCTTCCGGTGGCAGTTGCCAGCCTGCTCCTCGCTTTCCCTTTCCTGTTACCTGTGTATATGTGTATATGTGTTCAAAACAAATAATAATAATTTGACCGGACCCTTCGGTCTTCGCCAGCCTCTCCGGCCGCTCGAGAAGTGCCGTGGAACACTCCCCTTAACAGCTTCGCTGTCAAAAAAAAAAAGAACGTAAAACATGATAAATAAAGACCAAAATGAAGAAGGAAACAGCAGCGAACCAAGCGGCGGTGTTGGGAAACTAGGTGAATCCGCGAGAAATGGCGATGAAAGGGGACACACATACGGTGAGAGGGGATCGCGATAGCGAATTGGAAGCGAGGATTACATCGCGCGAACGAAACGGGGGTGGCGTCAACCGAGGGTGTCGAAAGACGGGACACACACACGTCAGGTTGGGCAGCCGACGGTGCGCACCTTCTTTTTTTGGCGGGCGGGGATGTGGTCATCGGGCGAAGAAAAGGGGCAAACGCTAAAAGAAGAAAAAAAAAAGAAGCGAGATATAGAAAGAAAGCTTTGTGGAAGTGACGCTTTCGACATCGATGACAAAAGCGAGCGAGTGAAAGACGGGGTAAGTAGAAGAAACGGCAGACGAAATGTGGGCACTGGAAACTATAGGCTGCTTTGATGCAAGTCTAACTGTGCTTGCATCTAGTGTCCCTATACTGCGAACGGCGGAACAAAGGTTTGGTGGATGGGCCGTAAATTGCTGGGATTGTGTTATGTTGTATAGAAATGAACAAGGTAGGAAAGGAAATAAGTAAATAAATAAATAACCCTATAAAGTGATATAATAGTCTTCACTGTTACCGAAACCATTGGCGAAGTGTCACCGAATTCACACTGGCAGCGCCAAGAGTCAGAGGACAGTAAAAGGCGCGAACTGCAGACAGAACGACGCAGCGCAATTTGTCCCCACAAAAATAGAAAGCAAGAAACCGCTAGGACCAATGAATGAATACAGAAGAAAGCGCATTGTTACTCAGGAACGTGGCGAAATATCACCGAAAGCGTGTCGAAATGCCACTAAAGAAATGCAGGTGCTGAACGAGAACTTGGTGAAAAAAACGGAGATAGATGGAGAGAGAGGGATCATATAGACAGGGAGGGAGAAGAGAAGGCCGTGGAACGCGGCTTCGTCGCCAGATGGCGCAAGAAAAAAAAAACGAGAACGGAAATAAAGAAGGTCCCCCTATCGGCGACGAAGGGAGACAACCGTAATAGAGCGCACTAGCATGACACCGACAGTGCTGCCACCGTTGCTCGGCCATGGGCATCACTCCGTGGAGATATGATGATCTCCATTTACAGCTCGAAAGAAAGCAGCTCTATTGGAGAGAGAGAGGGAGAGGCGCTGCTGTAGCTATGGCAATACTGAAGGCGCCGGGCTGCGTCGCAGTTCACGGCTTCGCGTTTGTCTTGGATGAGCCGATTATCGACGTTGTCACCTCCATTATCATTACGGTGTCCCGGCGGGCGGCTTTCAAAAGAGGGCGCTGGTGCGAGAGCCGAATGGCCGCGCGCGCGCGTGTGTGTGTATATATATATATATATATATATATTACATTTATGTACCCACGTCCTTCCAGAAAGCGTCGCGGTGCCGCAGTACACGGAGCGACTCAAGGCATTACACTCAATCATGGCGCGAAGGGAAGGGACTCTCGGACGCGGCACGCAGCTGGCGTACTGAGCGGCCGTGCCCCTGACTCACACGAAGTAGCTGTAGAATCTTGAAAACAAGACAGCACAGGGCTGCTGAGGTAGCGAGAGATAAAGATAGATAGATAGATAGATAGATAGATAGATAGATAGATAGATAGATAGATAGATAGATAGATAGATAGATAGATAGATAGATAGATAGATAGATAGATAGATGGACGGGTGGACAGACAGACAGAGGACAGACAGACAGACAGACAGACAGACAGACAGACAGACGGACAGACAGACAGACGGACACGCATACAGGCAGACACCCCCCCCCTTCCCCCCCCCCCCCGGGCTGGGAAAAAATTTGAGAAACCCTGCGGTAAACCACACTGCGCGGACACTGCTATTTGCTGCGATTACGGGTGCAAGCAGCAAAGCTTTCCCTGGGCATAGGCAGGCTTTCAGCCCAGCTGTATCACTTTCACGTGGGCAGTTGTGAATGTGGCGCCGTATCTCTTGTACCTGAATTCTTTGCCTCCGCCCTGCAAGTAGCGCGATTTTCCATTTGTTTACAACTAGTTATGCCAACCGGCCTCAGCTCGCCCACTGAATGTTGTGGTGTTTAACGTCCGAACGCAAACGCTCGAGCTACAAGGGACGTCCTAGTGACGAGATTGCGGATTTGGTTTCGAACACCCGGAGTTCTTTAACGTTCGACCGAGGAGCACGGTACGCTCGAGAACGTTTGCATGGCGCTCCCGTCGAAATGCAGTCACCTTGGTTTCTGAATTGAACCCCCGACCTCCTGCTCAGCACTGGGATGGCATAGTCACTGAGCCATCACAACAGCTGATGAAGAGGGAGAGAGACAAAAGGAAAGATGTCGGGCAGGCGTAAAGAGTGGCAATTTAAGGAAGAGTGAAGGCAAGAAAGTTGATAGACGTTGAATCGTAATGAGAACCTGTTGGGTTATGGTTGGTATAAGAAGCGTAGCCTGGTAAAGGTGGGGCGCCAATTAAGACGTACAGAGACGAGGGCACTCGTCTTGTGTACTTCGTCTGTGTGACGCGCGACTTTGCGCCCACCTTTTAATAGCTAACAGGCAGAAGTTAAAGCTTACTGATTCATTATATCTTACATACAAAAAAACGTGCACAATTATTTGCATAATATAGAGCACTAGGAGACGCTAAAGTAACAAGAAAAGTTGGCAGGCGGAAGTCCCGTTTGGTGAAAAAGATAGAAAGACAAGATGCTAGAATGAACGATGAAGGACTGACAAAGAAAGAAAGAAAGAAAGAAAGAAAGAAAGAAAGAAAGAAAGAAAGAAAGAAAGAAAGAAAGAAAGAAAGAAAGAAAGAAAGAAAGAAAGAAAGAAAGAAAGAAAGAAAGAAAGGTAATTGAATCGCTTACACGACGCAGGCGCGCAGAACACACTCCCGATTCTCGTCCCTTCGTCGCGCTCCATCGAGTAAATTATATCGTTCTCCCAGGAAGCCGGCAAAGAGAAGGCATTGCGATCGCACACAATAAAAAGAATAACGCCAATAACGAAGGCTCAGTAAGAAAGAGAACGGATCAACTTATGACACAAATGCACGTGTTTCCTCCAAGAGGATGCCTCGGCCACATTTTTTGCTGTATAGTAAGTTGTCCGCCCTAACCGACCGCTGCTTCCCTAATATCCTTTCTCATAGACATTTGCAGTTGAGCCGAAGTCCTACCCCGCCTCCCTATCTCTTCCCAGTCAATATGTTCTTCGTACTAACTTCATTCAAACTCTCTCTATTTTCATTCAAACTACCGCGTTTCGAATGACGTCATTGTTGTTGCTATTGTGGTAGTTGTTGTTGGGCGTCTCGGCGCAAGATAAATCGGCTATTTATTCCGAAACCTGTCCGGGCCTATCTTTCTTCCGCGCCGGGGTTTCGAAGCTTTCCAATATATAATGCGAACCTCCAGGGAACAAACACACTCTACTTAATTCTGCGTTCTCTTCTCCCGTTTTATTTCATAGCAGATAGATGTTCATGGAACGAGACGTAGTTTTTTCCCTTTTCTTTTTTGTAGGAAGGCGCACTGCGGGTAGGATACGTTGGCTACGCGTATACAATGCCAGCAGCAGAAAGAGCGCATGAACAGTTTTTTTTTGTAGCGTACTGCGCAAAGTGCAATAAGAGGAAAAGAGTACAGAGTACTCCCAAAGCACTTCACCACCTGTAAATGCCCTGATCATCCTTGTTTGGGTGAACGGTTTCTTTTTCTTTTTTGCAAGTGCGCTGCTTCACCAAAATCAGTGATTACATGCGAAGAACATCCTCGTTCCCGTACATGCTTTCAGGACGGTGACCAGGACACTATAAATTAAAATTAAATTATGGGGTTTTACGTGCCAAACCACTTTCTGATTATGAAGCACGCCGCAGTGCGGTGACTACGGAAATTCGGACCAACTGCAGTTCTTTAACGTGCACCTGAATCTAAGTACACGAAATCTAAATCTAAGTGCATCGAAATGCGGCCGCAGTGGCCGGGATTCGATCCCGTGACCTCGTGCTTAGCAGCCCAGAACCATAGCTACTAAGCAACCACGGCTGGTGACACTATAAAACGCGACAACCTTTACAGTAATTGCAATTATAGACACACTCCAGGGTATGTTAGCGCCATCGGCGCCGTGCTGTGCACGTGTTCTCCCTGTGCGGGTGTTGTGCAGCATGTTGGATGACACTTGAATCTGGTGGGTGCGCGAAAGCGCCAGCCGATATGAAGCTCATGCCTCGATGGGCGCTGCTTCACCGTGAGAGCCCAGAGTTAAATGTCACGTGATCTGCCGAGTCTTTTGGAAACGCAGCGAACTCGAAATGAAGGAAGTGGCTGCACGTAGCGGTCACGTTGGGACAAGTATACTCCCGCTCTCCGCTGCTTGCGCCCACAAATTATACCGAACTTTTATTAAGCGAAGTCGATGACCACTAGAGAGTACGACGGACACTTTGAACGCATCATGGCTCCAGAGGCAGCGTGCGTAAACGTAAGTGTCGCAATTTCGCATCAATTCGTATCATGTATGTTAATAAAATGTGTATGATAATTTTTTCAGCAACTGAAAATAATTATGCATATCTGTTATATACTGTATATTCACATATGCCATTTGTACTGACTAAACACACTGCTTTGTATCACTGATTGTACATTTCGCCTTACACATTTTCACTTACACATTTGTACATTGTGCACGCCAAAGTGCGCAAACTTTATTTTTATGTCCCCGTGTTCATGAATACGGGCAAGAACTTTATCAAGCTGCAAAAAAAGCCGCTTTTAGTTCTTGTCCCAGCGTTCACTTTTTGTATATGAATGAATGCGAAAATAAAGATTGATTGATTGATTGATTGAATTATATCGGCAAGAAGCGTTTACTTCATCATTACCGTGCACCCGGGGAGGGATGGATGGATAGATGGATGTTATGAGCGTCCCCTTTGGAACGGGGCGGTGGGTTGCGCCACCATGCTCTTGATACTATACTGCCTAACGTCCCACCTAGGTTAAACAATGAAAAAAATAATGGCCTCCATGCGGATGGAAAGAAGTGCTTCGCTTTTATTGCATCCTCCATCTTTAATTAAATTCGACCGTAATTCCATACTTCTGCTGCCGCTTTTTCCCGGGGCATGCCAATTGCAAAGCCCCTCTAACTTCATCGCTAAATGTAGAAGGAGCCTCTGCATCCCGTTTATCGCTACTTCCAATGAAGGTTGCGTGACTGCTTGGGTACTGTACAGGTCAGTATAGAATTGTTCTGCTGCTTTTACGGCACCATCGTAATTGCTGATTACGGTACCCTGCTTATCTTTCGGTGCTTTCATTTCGCCTTGTCCTACATGCCAATCTTTATTTACACTGTTATCATACTGCGGCCATTTTTTTAATGCTTCCTCAATCTTTACGATGGTATGTCGTCGAATATCACTTACTTTCTTGTTTACTAGCTTTGAAAGTTCGGCGAATTCAATCTGATGTCTTGAGTGAGACACTTTCATGTTTTGTCGTTGTTTTTGTTATTAAGTGCTTTGTTACTTGGGAGAGCATACCTACCGGTTGCCTTGGTGCCTTAAGTTCCACTTCAATTGCTGCTCCTGAAATTATTTGACTTAGGGTTTACTTCATTACCTCTATGTTATCGTCATCTTGCTGTTCTCAAGCTGCATATTTCTTTGCAAGCACCAGCCTGAAGTCGCCTGCTTTGCCTTTGCTGTGTCTAGGTTGGCCTGTTTCTTCATGACTAATTCTGATTGTTCTCGCTTTAAATTAAGAGCAATATTAGACCTCACTAACCTAAATCACTGCACTTCACCTTACCGAACACTTCTACATCCTGAAATATGCTGAGATCGACAGAGATATAAAATCTACTTTATTCCTTGTTTCTCCATTAGGGTTTTTCCAGGTCAACTTCCTGTTACTGCGCTTCCTGGTGTAGGTATCCAATATTCGGAGTCCAGTCTCTCCCGCGAATTCTTACAATATATATCCTCTACCAATTCTAGAACAGATGCATAAGTTGCCCATTGCTTGTTCCCTAGGCTGCTCTTTGCCATCTTTTGCATAGAAGTCACCCATGAGTACAATACACTGAGCTCGCACCTTTCTAATTCTAATTTCTGTTTCTTTATCATCGTTACTCGAGTATGGAGCATATGCTTGTGCTACCTCTAATATACATCTGTTATTTAGATTTATTACGTTGACTGCTACCCTCTCATTAATGCTGTAGAATTCATCAATGTTTCTCGCTATGTTCTTATGAATCAGAAATACTATCCCGCATTCTCTCTTATCTGGAAGATCTCTGTAGCAGAGGACACGGCCGTCAGTCAATACTGTATAAGCCTTACCAGTTCTTCTAGCCTTACTAAAATAAATAATATCCCAGGCAATGTCTGATAATTCATCAAACAGCCCTGCTAAGCTAGCCTCACTCGAGAGGGTTCGAGTGTAAACGTTGCAAGATTCAGTCTCCAGTGGCGGCCTGTCTGGATACAGAGATTCCAAGCACCCTCTGCCGTGTCGCAGATATAGCGGCCTCCTTAGTCAGATGATCTGGTGCCGCTGGGGACTGAGGGGCAAGAGTCGTGATGGATGTAGTGGCCGAATACTGCACCGGGCAGGGCAATTCGTGTTCTCTTAGAGATAGAAAGATAGCTACAGTAAAGTGCGTTGAACAACAACAACAACAACAACAACAACAACAACAACAACAACAACAACAACAACAACAACAACAACAACAACAACAACAACAACAACAACAACAACAACAACAACAACAACAACAACAACAACAACAACAACAACAACAACAACAACAACAACAACAACAACAACAACAACAACAACAACTCGCATGCTTTTTCTGGACGTCTTCTGGCGCGGCCACGTTGGGCAATGTGGATGGCGCAAACACGCGCACTTGACGAAACTCGTTTTATGCGAGGCGTTATTACGATATCAACGTTACGCGAGTCGTATTACAGGGAGTTGGCCATCCAACATCAGGTCTGCAAAACGTCGCCAGGTGGACCAGCGCGTTTGGCTAAGGCCAGCGATTGTGTGTGTGTGTGCGCGTGTGTGTGAGGCGGAAGCAGCAAGATGACAAAAAAGTCGGTGGCACTAAGACGGTGACACCATGACGACTGATTGTGCAGTACTCTGGCTTAACAAAAATAAATAAAGAAAAAAACGTTGGAACCTGACTTATTACGACAATTTTCTTGCTTCTCTTTTTTTTTTTTACACGCTGAATGTCTTGTCCCGGTAAGAGCGTTTTTCTTCGCGTATCGTGCGAGGGCAATCTATTATTACGACTGAAATTACTTTTCTCTTTAGGGAGTTCCTTTTAGCGACTATCGCCGCGAAGAAACAGAACGTGAGGAACGTCGGGTTCGTTCGAAGCAGCGTTCCAGCCCTGTCGAGCGTCGCAAAACTAAGTACCGCTACGTTTTCCTTTATCTTTCTTTCTTTAACCTCGCACTTCGAGCAGTACGCACTTCGCTTTTCCGAACACCACTCGGCTACACGCTCGCGTACGCTGAGCGTCGAAAGCAAAGTTTCCGAGCGGCGCGGGGTCTCGTTTTACGACGCCGGAGTGAGGTGAGTTTCCGGAGAGTTCTTTACTCACCGTAGCGCGTAGTGATCAAGAAAGAAAGAAAGAAAGAAAGAAAGAAAGAAAGAAAGAAAGAAAGAAAGAAAGAAAGAGGACCAGTTGGGCGCAGAACATGCTTGTGAAAAAAGGAAGGGTTTATAACCTACGCGCGTTCCTAAACCAGAACCGTGTGGAGCTGTAAAAGCTCGAGCCGGAGTTCAGCGAATCAGTAGGGCGTGTTTATTCGATTGCGCATGCCACGTGCGCTATTCCAATGTAGGCTTTTTGCCTGCAATGCCTTTGTTCAAAACGTGCTTGTAGAGAATGAGAGAGGAATATATATTTTCGTAATCTTATCTGCTATCTTTTGTAATAATTTATTAATAACCAAGAGAGCCAGTAGGCAACACCAGTAAACAACGATCACTCCTTCATTTATTTTGCTCTACAAAAAAACTACGACAGAACGCATTTCATGAGGAGGTGGAGGGAGAGTGCTGCTTGCTGCAGGCGGACTTAGCCTTTCAAAAGTTGCCGGCAACTGCTCAGCTCGAAGGCCACCTGTAAATTGGTGTACGGTATGAAACACTTCCCAGTTGCAACTAACAACACCAGATGTCAAAAACAAATAGACACAAGAGCCCAATACGTGGAGCGTTTTCCAAACCCCAACGACCCATAGGACTCACCATGCACTTCCCGACCTCCTACCACCGAGGAACCTTGGGAGGAGCTGAAGCGCCTGCCTCCTAAACATCCAATGACCCCGCGAGAATATATAACTTCCATTTGAGTGTTGTGCCGTCTTGAGCGTGAGTTGTTCTACCCATTTCCTACGTTCTGCTTCAAATTCTGAACACTTTAGTATGTAATGTTCAATGTGACCAAGAACTTCACAATGCGCAGACGACAGCGATGCTTTCAAGTCCTGTCTTGCACCGCCAAGAGGGAGTTCGCGCTGACCGTGTACGGCTGGGATATAGAAGATACGCATCGGTTTTGTTAGGTCTTTGATTCACACAAGAGTGACGCAATGGAGAGCGCAAGGGGAAGGAGTGGAAGTGGCTTGATATAGCATTCTTCCTGTCTAGCCTTCTTCCTGATAGCATTCTTCCTCTTTTGCCTCCTGTGGAGCCTTCTTTGGTGGCGGTTGCCTGAGCTTCAGCGCTTTGTGCGCCAGAATGTCAGCGGTCTCGTTGCCCGCTACACCGATATGAAAAGGTCACCCACAGGAAACACGATGTCCCTTCCGACTTTCTGCAGTTCTTTAACAGCGTGCAATGCACGCCGGATTCGCTTGTCAAGGGGAAAAACCAGCGCAGTAATGGTTGCGCAGCGCGGTCTTGTTGTCGGAAATGAGAAGTGCGTCCTTCATCATTCCACCGTCGTGATTCCATCGTGATCATGGGCGACCTTGGCACGCGAATTCTACGGTAAAGCGATTTGATTCCGGAGACAGTGTGTGTCGCATGTGGCCAAAGGAAAAGTAAGTTGCAGAGTAACCACTAACAGATTTTAAATAAACGTGACTCCAGCAGTACGGTATGTCACATCGTTGCTTGAATGCTAATCGCATCACTTTCGACAGTTACCGTCGTGAATGTCGTGACAGGACCAGGCACCAGCCTGGCTTTCTTTCTTTCTTTCTTTCTTTCTTTCTTTCTTTCTTTCTTTCTTTCTTTCTTTCTTTCTTTCTTTCTTTCTTTCTTTCTTTCTTTCTTTCTTTCTTTCTTTCTTTCTTTCTTTCTTTCTTTCTTTCTTTCTTTCTTTCTTTCTTTCTTTCTTTCTTTCTTTCTTTCTTTCTTTCTTTCTTTCTTTCTTTCTTCATTATTGTTTTTATCTCTACACGCACCGGTGAGTAAACAACTCTACTGAAACTCACCTCTCTCCGAGCGGCATCGTAAAACGAGGCCCCGCCTCTCAGAAACTTTGCTTTCGACACTCAGGGCCCGCCAGGGTGTAACGGGGTGGCGTCCGTAAAAGCGAAGCTTGCACTACTCGGAGTGCGAAGTAAACAACGTTCACTCAACACACTGCTTGCACTTGGTCTGCAATTTCTCTCAAAATTTGACCGTTAGAAACCACCGCCGTCATATGAAGGCGCGGAATGTCAACTTATCCTTCCGCATATTCGCACCAAGCGCCTTATACACCTGTGGCAGAGGCAATATCTGTGGTGGTAGAGCGTCTCGACAGAATGCATGATAGACGTCTCCGGTTGCACACCGGCGGCTCTGTGACAAATAGAATGGGGCCAGTGCAGCTACGTTCAGTCAGCCGAAAAAGTTTATGGGACGCAGGATCTGCCAAGAAGCTGAATTCTTGCGAAGCGTGGTCCTACACCCTCGAATTAAATGTTCCAGCGCCTTCGCCAGCTACACAGTGATTCGTTAAATACGAAGTGTCATGCCTTAACAGTGCGGGAATTCGCATTTGAAGGGGAAACCGCATCTCGTAAACTTTTGGTGTTTACTGTACACGATGCATAGCGATGCCGAAGAAGATGCCGACTCGGTCGAGTGCGATACCACACTCGACCGCGTGGAGTTTTCTACGGCGTGTGAAAGTGTTGCCACTGCAGCACCCTTGCAGAAACTGAATTCCTATCAGCCTGAGGCCTGTACGCCCATGGAACGACGACGGAGCTGTGAGCACTACGGAGCCACGACAATGGAATGACGTCGACGAAGAAGGGACGACGTCAATGAAGAAGGAATGACGTCATCGAAGAAGGAATGACGTCGACGTATGACGACGACGAGGTGAGTATGCGAAGGAATTGAGAAGAAGGAATGAGGTCGATGGAACGACAAAGGCAGTACGAGGGCGACGGTGCGACTACAATGAAACGATGATTCCGAAATGGTGACGACTGTATCAACGATGCCATCGTGACGACGACGCCATCAACTGATGGACAAAATAAAGCTGTAACTTTACATTCACTCAAGATACTGGTACAAGCGTGCCTCCAATTGCGTTAAAGAAGAAACTGTTCAGTAGTCAAAAAATCGAATGAATAAATAAAGCACGTCATTTAGGAACAGACGAGCTCTGGATGGTTTCGTCCTATGTAACGTGCGAAGAAACGGAGGCTTGAAACAAGTTTGAGCGGAACAGCCTTAAACGTAGGCAAGAAAATAAATAAACAAAAGGTAATCAAATCGAGAAACGAAGAGCAAGCTAACCTGATGTTCAAACAACGAAGTGGCCAAAACGGCCTTCAAACAGCCTTGACATAGCCGACAAGCGCAAGCGAGCTAGCCAAATGCTGCAAGAGACTCAGAAACGAAGCGAAAGCCTTGTCCACAAAAAAAAATAAATAAATAAATAAAAAAATAAGATGATAGATTGAGAACAGGCGAACTTTAGTTGAAGGAAAACAAAGTCGAGTATATATATGCCGTCGCACACATCTTGACCAAGCGACAATCTTAGGCGAGTAAACAGAACAAACTCAAAAGAAATCAAACGATGGAAACTCTGTAGAAGTGAAAATGCCATTTCGCAAAACAAAAGAAAAGAAAAAGAGAAGATTACCTTGAAAGAAACAGAACACACTGAAAAGGAGCAGAAGGAAAAAAAAGGAACAGAAGACGGAAAATGGACCGGAAAACGCAATAAGGAACAGAAAACACGAAAAATGGGCAGAAGACACGTAAATGGAACAGAAGAAGCAAAAAGGGACCACAAGGCACTAAAAAGGAGCAGAAGACGCTAAAATTGAACAGAAGACACTAAAAAGGAGCAGAAGACGCTTAAATTGAACAGAAGACACGAAAAAGGAGCAGAAGGCACGAACTCACAGTGAAGAGCAGCAGATAGGAATCGAGCCTCCGAGTAGGCGTGGGAGGACGCGAGCGGGAACTCCGAGCAGCAGACGATAAACACGCCGGCGAGCAGCGGAAAATTCCGGAGAGTTTTACGCCGTCACAGTTGGGCTAAGGCGAAATCGCGGCATGGAGCTTGGCGGAATGGCTCGTTTATTGCCTCGCAGAAAATCTCCTGGCGCCATTCCGCGCTGTTCTGTTTGCCTCGAACTTCAGATGGAGAGAAGTCGGCCCGAGTCCGCGTATGCAGCCCGCGTGCGCTGAGCGACGACTGCGCTGGCGCCGATAAGTGCGCGCTTGGCCGTCCGTGACTTTGTCCAAGTTGGCTCAGACTTTGTTTGAGACTTCCGCATTATTACACGACACTCTCAGCGTTTCTCATTCCCTCTTCCCCGTCACCAAAGAAATAGTAACGAAGATACGAGATATTTCGCTGTGTTCGCTGGAATGAAGAAAACAGTGGCGTTAGCCAACACGTGACGATGTTGTGTCGACATAATGACAATGTCTTACGACGAGCATTGGATGTTTATAGTGCTGCAAGTGCTCCTGTGCTGTGTGGTGACGGTATGCTGTGACAGTATTTGACTGTGATTGTATGTCTATGCTCCTTTCTTTGTTTATCTCTACTTTGCCATCACTTTAACTCCCCTCTCTCCCCAGCGTAGGGTAGCAAACCGGATCTACCCATGTGGCTAGCCTCCATGCCTTTCCCCTCTCTTCTCTCTCTCATGAGTATTGGACACGCATCTATTTGGCAAGCCTGCGTATGTATGTATGTATGTATGTATGTATGTATGTATGTATGTATGTATGTATGTATGTATGTATGTATGTATGTATGTATGTATGTATGTATGTATGTATGTATGTATGTATGTATGTATGTATGTATGTATGTATGTATGTATGTATGTATGTATGTATGTATGTATGTATGTATGTATGTATGTATGTATGTATGTATGTATGTATGTATGTATGTATGTATGTATGTATGTATGTATGTATGTATGTATGTATGTATGTATGTATGTATGTATGTATGTATGTATGTATGTATGTATGTATGTATGTATGTATGTATGTATGTATGTATGTATGTATGTATGTATGTATGTATGTATGTATGTATGTACGTACGTACGTACGTACGTATGTACGTATGTATGTATGTATGTATGTATGTATGTATGTATGTATGTATGTATGTATGTATGTACTGCACACCTTGCGGCCGACGTCAGCAATATCGCCTTGGGTACACATCTACCAAATGCCACCGACTTCGTCGGCACAGTAACCACAAAAGCTGCGTAATAATTGTTTCTTTTCTTCTTCTTCTTCTCTCTCCCTCTCTCTCTTCTGCGAGTCACATATATATCCCGTAAATTGTGCCTGCCTCCTATGGACTGGGCAGCCAGATACGAGCTGTATTCCAGAACGTACGGTATACGCGCAGAAACGCATAAGGACGCCGCACATATTACAAAAAGAAAAGAAAAAAAAGGGGGGAAGAGAGACTAGGGGATGAGGAAGGAACGCGACGCACAACTCCCCTGCACACCAGCCGTTGTTTCGGGGCAACAGCGGGGCGCACTTTATGAAAACGAGCAGGGAGGGTCTGTCCACACAGCTGGCTCGTTCGCTGAAGGCATGAAGCCTGCTCGCCCTGCCCCACTACGGTCATCTTGCGAAGAGCACCGTATTCCTGCTCCTTTACGCTCCATCTCACCTAAATCTGTGCATCGCTGTCTAGGCTGTCTCGCCAGCCTATCGGCAACGAGAGCCCGTAGAAGAAGACGCTCGTTCACTGTCCGTCACCAGTCATCCATTGCATATGACGCCCGTTGGATGGAATAATAATAATAATAATAATAATAATAATAATAATAATAATAATAATAATAATAATAATAATAATAATAATAATAATAATAATAATAATAATAATAATAATAATAATAATAATAATAATAATAATAATAATAATAATCGACGTTGTCGTTAATCAATCCTAAACATATTCCTCATGGCCGCGGTGAGCCTAATTTAAACCCGCAAAGCCCAAACACTCTGCCACTTAAAAGAAAATTAAAAAAGACTCGTCCCGCTCATTTCTGGCCACGGATAGTACAGTGTTACAGTTAGGGAGAAAAAAGGAATGTGAAATGAGTAAAAATTAAGAAAATTAATTATTAGTAATTGGTTTGCTGAACAATACACCCCCGGGCAAAACCCCCTCCGGGGTATTGAAAACGCTTCTAGGGGCTTTCCGTTTTACCAGATTGAGTGCATCAAAAACGTAGGCGCTTGGCTGTGTGGAGGGGTTAAGCCCTTTGCAGGACGAATGCCTCTCCCAGTGATTTCCACTTTGCCTATCGTAAGCCTCTTGTGCCTCAGATTTTGTCTACTCTCCTCATGCAACCCACTCAACCGCACTCCCCTACCCTTGCTACCCGGTACGTTGTAACTCCTGACACACGCACATGCACAGAGAGAGAGAGAAAGAAAGAGAGAGAGACAGAAAAGAATAAATGAAAGAGAAAGAGAAGGATAAATGAAAGGCAGGCAGGTTAACCTGAACTCAGCCCGGTTGGCTATCCTGCGCTGGGGGAAGAGAAAAGTGGAGGGAAATGTTAAAAGAACGGACAATCAAAAGGCGTTTGTAGTAAGGGTCATCTGCCGCAAAGTCGTTCACGCGGGGTGACGCCCGACAAAGGGGTATCTCTTTTTTCGGCGAAGGCCCCTTGCACAAAGGGGACGCATCCGAACTCCTTTATGGACCCGAAGCGGTAGCCGCGTACGCGGCTCTTCAACAACACAAAACTTGACGAAACACGGTGGTGCCGTATTAATTGAAAAAAAAACTGAGTGAGTGAGTGAGTGAAATAACTTTATTAGGTCCAGAGAAGACGCAGGGGAGACCCCGCGCCACCCGGCTAGTCCCACGTAGGGACCGCCAAGCCGAGCTTGACGGCCCGATCGCGGGCACTCTGGACGGCCAGGGTTTGGTCACTGAGTTCGGGGCTGCCCAAGAGCGCAGCCCACCTATCCTCGCTGAAGGAGGAGCCGATGGCTTCGCACTCCCACAACACATGGTCCAATGTTGCCCTTAGTCCACAGGCAGGGCAGTCCGCACTAGGATATCTTTCAGGGTATATGGCATGAAGAACCGCGAGGTTAGGGTACGCACGGGCTTGTAGAAGTCGAAGGGTAACCGCCTGCGCCCTGCATAAGGCGGGGTGCGGGAGGGGGAATACCCGTCTTGACAGATAGATAGACAGATAGAATATACGTAAGCAAGGGTTCCCCGCGGGGCAGGGGGACTGCTGAGGCGGCGCGGTCAGTGAGTCCTCGTGCGGCCTCGTGTGCGCCCTCGTTAGGGTTAGAGGGAGAACCCTCAATCGACCCCAAGTGAGCGGGAAACCAAATAAGAGAATGCGGAGAGATACTTTTGGTGCTTTGGAGAATGCGGAGGGCCTGGGGGAAGATCATACCGGTTTGGTAAGCCTTAATGGCTGCCTTGGAATCACTATATATTGCCTCTCTGCGACCATCGAGCACAGCCAGCGCGATTGCAACCTGTTCGGCTACCACGGGCCTCGAAGTGCGTACTGTAGCGCAGCAAATCAGCCATGAATTGGAGTCTACGATGGAGACGGCGAATGCCTCTTGTTGGACATATGCCGCGGCATCCACGAAGCTTGCCTCAATGTGGTTATTACGGACACGCTCGAGTAGAGCTGTACCCCTGGCTCGACGTCTGCCGACGTTGTTTGCGGGGTGCATATCGCGGGGAAGGGGCGCGATGTGCAGTTGAGACCTGATGTCGCTGGGAATCCGCACGGCGTCGGGGCACTGGCCGACAGGATTGAGGCCCATCTCGTCGAGTATCTTGCGGCCCGTCGGGGTGCCGGATAGCCTAAGCAGCTGTGAGTGCTCTTGTGCCTCGATAATCTCTTCGAGCGTGTTGTGGACTCCGAGCTTCAACAGGTTTTCGGTGTGGGTGCTTGCAGGTAAGCCGAGGGCAAGCTTAAAGACTTTTCTGATGAGTGAATTGAGCTTGTTCCTCTCTGCAACATGCCAATTATGCATGGCCGCCGAGTATGAAAGGTGGCAGAGAACAAAAGCATGTATAATGCGGATGAGATTGTCTTCCTTGATTCCCCGGTGCCTGTTGGCGATCCTCCGAATGAGGCCGAGAGCACTCTCCGTCTTGGCGATGATCTTTCTGAGTGCGGTTCCATTGGAACCGTTAGACTCGATATACATCCCCAATATTCTGAGCGAGTCCACTCTGGGCACCGGAGACCCGTCACCAGTGAATAGCCGTATTTCGCTTTCGGACGCCGGTTTCCAATCACGATGGCCGCCGCCTCTGGGTCTTTTCTTGTAGAGAAGTAGCTCAGATTTTGATGGAGAACATCTGTGCCCAGTGGGGAGGAGGAAGCGCTCGGTCGCATCGATGGCACTCTGCATGGCGGCTTCAACTTGGCCATCGCTCCCACCGACGCACCAGATGGTGATGTCATCTGCGTAGATGGTATGGTTGATTCCTTGAATCTTCGCCAGCTCCTTAGAAAGCCCGATCATTGCGATGTTAAATAATGTTGGCGAGATGACTGAGCCCTGAGGCGTGCCGCGTGAACCGAGGGTGATTTCTTGCGAAAGGTATCCTTCGATCTTGAGCTTGGCAGTTCTCTGGCTAAGGAAGGATTGGACGAAGTCGTAGGCCCTCTTCCCGAGCCCGAGGCCGGCAATAGACTGGAGAATGAACTCGTGTGAGATATTGTCGAACGCCTTCTGCAGGTCTTATCCAAGGATGGCTCTGGTATCTCCCGTGCTCCGGTCGATGATCTGATACTTTATCAGCTTCATGGCGTCCTGTGTCGAGAGGCCGGCTCTGAAACCAATCATATTGTGGGTGTACATGCCATTGGCCTCGATGTGCACCTTGAGCCGGTTGAGCAGGACATGCTCTGCCACCTTACCGACACAGGACGTCAGGGAAATTGGTCTTATTTTATGTTTACCAGTGATGGCAATTTCAGCAGTACACTATTTAGTTACCGTTTCGTCAGTTTCTGTTTAACAAACGCAGCGCCTTGTGCTTTGCTCCGTAGCTCACTGAAAGCATATAAAGGACACCAAGTCATGCCATGCATCAGTGGCGAAACTCCTTTTAATTAGAGGTTCCTCAGTCCAAAAAGAAAGGGGTTCACGTCAAAGGACTATATCTCACCAGTGTGTCAGGGATATTACTCTAATCAACCGCCAGTTATCTGATCTACGCATAATATGACCAGCCCATATAACTCAACTTCCTCCCCTTCATCTTAATCATGGAATATCAGCATACACTTATCTACGCTTCAATCCATATCTGCCTTTCTCTTGTCCATCACGTCCAAGTTCCAACACTCGTTGCGCGGTCCTTCAGGTGCTTCTCAAGCTTCTTCGTTATTCATTCATTGTCCCACTGTTCACTTTGGCCAGAATGGCGGGTTCGAGGATTGCGACCGGAGAAGCCAGGAGACGTAGGACTTCAGAACTTTTTTTAAGCGGCGGGAGATATATAGGGTGTCCCAGCTAACGTTAGCCAAGCTGTTCCACGAAAAAAAAAACGATTTAGAAGCACGATGCAAGATACGATCTTAAGAGCTATGGTGTTATCAGAACACAGGCGACCGAACACTGTAGGTCATGTAGATGTATCTGACACTCTCTGATCAAAACGTATATTTTTCTGTTGAACAGGTTTGATAACGTTAGCTGGGACCGACAGTCTATGACAGAAAGCAAGTTGATTGGAGGCATACATATGCATCGGTGTATCGCGTCGACCTAGCTGTGTTCAGATATGTTCGGTCGGGCAATGTACGGTGACCGTTTTCAACTTTGATAAGAAAAATACATATTTTGCTGTCCGAGTACCAGGAAAAACAAAATAGATATTAGTTTCGCGAGTGAATATATATGTCTTCGCGAAAAAAAAAATATGGAAGTGCCAGGCCAGTCCCAGTCAGAAGTCAGGAACTTTTTTGTGTGTGAATTTTTCCGAACCCTCATTTTGGATAACTCCACAAAAAAGAAGTGTTGTGGCTACCACTCCAAAAATATGCATTGATAGATTGCAGGTCAATAGCATCGATTTTCATTCATTATTACAGAGTATCACCGCTGTCGTGAGGAGAACAAAATCGCGAAAACGGTACACTGCACAATATTGGTCAAAGTCCACATTTTTTTTTAGAGCGAGGGTCTTAGGTGCGAACTCCCGGGTTGAGCATCGGCGTCGGCGTAACCACGCGGACGCGCTCGTGCCACTGCTCGTACGTTCGTCGTCGCCTTCTTCCACAGCTGGCTATGATGCCCCTCGTCATGCCAGCCTTCCCCTGCCCCTTTCTCTGCGAAGGCGCTGAGGGGCACTCACCCACTGCCAGTCGGTGTGGCGATTTCGGTCTCAAATTCTTTGCCTCAAGATATCGCGAAATGAAAACACGTACACTGCTGCGCTCAAATTTCGCATTAGGAAGTATCGTAATCGTCGGACATTTTCTTTTCTTTCGAATTTATTCCGTATAATAGATTAATTTCCTTATCGCGATCCGTCTTACGTGATGAACGGGCTGATTTCCTCGTTGGGTAAGCATAGAAATGCTTACGCATTTAAATGTTCGGTCAGGCTTCTTTCTGCTTGCGCCAGTGGGAGGAGTGGGGGGGGGGGGGCGGTCCTTAGTCCAGCACTCCTGCGGCACGAGCGGTCTGCCGTGCCCGCTGGAAAAGTCACTAGATTTTAACTTTGTGTTTACATGTAACCAACCTAATCAAATTCGGTGCGGTGGTTTCCAAGAAAAATAGAGTCACGTTAGCATACGCCAAAGAGGGTGAAGGCGAAAGCTTGCGAGCTCCACAGACATTTTGCCCTAACTAACACACAAGGTCGTCGGTTCGACTCCAACCAGAAGTTAAGGATGCTACTCCCACGGAAGGTCGTGGCTTCGAGCGCCGGAATTAACTCCCTTTTCATTTCCCCCCTTTTTTGGCATGATGAGCGGCATCGAAGCCAGCTGTGGAAGAAGACGATGACGAACGATGAACGCACGAGCAGTGGCACGAGCGCATCTCTGCACGAGGCGAGATCACGTGACTTTCTCTACCGCACGCCGCGTTTTTAAAGGCCGCCGTGTGATGAGGCATTGCGCCTTAGAAACGATTTCTCTGTTCCTATTTATTTAGATACGAGCCCACGCGCCAAAGCTTGCTCGTAAACCTGACAAAAAAAATAGTTGTCCCCGAACCGGAAATAAGGACAATGGGCCTTTTAGGTTAAAAGACACATGCCGTAGAGGGGTGCCTTTGCTATGCTGTCGTGTTCCGAATTTCTCAGAATAGTTCAAACAGCTTTTAAACGAAAAATCTCAAATATAGCCAGGAAACATTCGTGGGCTATTTAGGATGACATCAAAGCGTTTGATTTGAACTGTTGGCTCCAATGGCAATGCGCCGCGGCGTGCCACTTTTCTCATGAAGACAACAAACACGCCTTGCTCTCCTGCCAGGTAGCCAAAACGTTGTGGACTTTGTTGAGTAATGCGTATGCCTCTTTAAAGATCAAAAGGTTTGTTAACCGAGGACCGTGCCCGCCTAACCACGTGGCTCGGCTCTTGATTGCAGTAGGGTTCTTCGTCCTGTGGGAGAACAGGGGGCTGGCTGTTAATCAGGGTAAGCCCCGAAAGAGCCAGTGGAGGCTGCTGTCAAGAATGTAAACCATAGTAATTGACCATTTGGAGGCAGAGCTCTTCTTCTTGGGCGAGTAATAGTTCCCCAAGAAGTGGTCGTGTCCATTTATTACACTCACACATGGTAGAGTGAAATTTCAGTGCGCCCCAATTGATGGATTGCGCAGGACATGAAGTGTACTGTTTGTGCCCACAGCAGGGATAAAGAACCTGCCACATTTTTGTAAACATGTTTTTGTAATACACCGTGTGAAGTAGTGCTTCAATTTGTCTGGAACCTGTCTGTGACCTTGACGATTGTATCCTGACTTGAACCTGTCTGATGTACCCTAGTCACGAATAAAATCCCTTATTCGGTTGTCACAGAACCGATCGGTTTCAAGGTTATATGTACACAGAAACGAAATTTGCAGATACGCTCCAGCCAGTAAGATTCGCTGGTCGAGCAACTGCTCTCGCTTTCGTTGTCGTCGACTTCCACAGCTGGCTGTGATGCCACTCATCGTGCTAGTCTTCCCATACTGCCCCTCCACCAAGGCGCTGGCGCCACTGGCCCACTGCCAGTTGGTGCGGTGATTTCGGTCTCAAATTCGTTGCCTCAATACATTGCCAAATCATCATCATCATAAAAACTTTATTGTAAGACTGAGGAGTTTGGAGCACGCAGGCTCCTGGGCCCCCGCACGACCCCACTGCACTCAAGAGTTTATGTTGCTTCGCTCCATAACGCTGGCAGCCCGATCAGGAGCCATGGTCTGCACGACCGGGTCTCCAGAGCGCAGCAGGGTCTCCCAGTCCTCCCAGGTCTTCAGGTGCTCGAGGCCCCGCGGGGGAGGATCCGCCGGGCAATGAGAAAGGAGGTGGAGAGCAGAAGCGCGAGGTTCGGGAGAGAGTTTACAGGCTGATGTGAGGAAAAGTGGGTGATAGTGAGAAAGGGTCAGAGGAGATGGGAGAGTGTGAGTTTGTAATCGGCGCCAAAGGGTTGCTTGTCGATTGCTAAGGGATTTGTGCGGTGCGGAGTACAGCTGACGCGCCGCCTTGGAGGCATTCGTCGGCTCGTTGAAAGTGTGCGCGCGCTCCTTTGTGAATCCCGGATCGGAGGCCGCAAGAGCCCGGTTTAAAGAACCTCGGGCTAAGAGGTTGGCGGCCTCGTTGCCAGGATTCCCGCAGTGCGCGGGCACCCAAATCAGCTCCACATGACGGGGCGGGGGTGCAACGGGGGAGTCCAGTATGCAAAAAGCAGGGACGTGGACTCGGCCTCGTGCGAAATTTAGGATTGCAGTTTTGGAGTCTGATGAAACATACCGTGTTTCTGTGTTGATGATAGCTAGGGCAATGGTGGCTTCCTCTGCAGCTTCGGGAGAGGTGTCTGGGGGGGAGTGTGTATTGTAATAGTCGGACATGTTTAAATTGCATGACTTAGCGTCGGTGTGCCTCGCCGGCGTAGCCGAGCCAACGCGGAGAGCAGCAGGGAACGAAAGAAGCCGATAGGGAAGATAGCGGGAGGAGGGAAGCGGAGGAGGAGGCTACAGTGAAAGCATGAGGTGGAAAGCGGAGGGGGAGAGTGCGGCGAAAGGGAGAGGAGAGAGACAGAGATTCTCGTTGGTGGAAGGAAAAATAGGGGTGAAGTGCAGCGCAGTAACTGTCTCTCAGATGAGGACACCTCAACCGCGCTGCACAAGAGGGAGAGGGAATAGAAAGAGGGGTGAAAGAGACGCGGCGGCCAGAGAAGCAGAAGGCTGCGATAGCGAAGAGAGCGCGAGGAGGCAAGCGGATGAAGCCACCTTGAAGCACCACCAGATGGCTCTCACGTCCGTTCATCCGCCGAAGCGGCGACGGCGGCCCTACTGGGGAAAGGAAAAAGAAGAACCAGAAAGCTCGCCTTCGCGCACATCGTTCGCCGCAAGCGTTTCCCGTTAAATATTACGGTTGCATAAGCTGCAGTAGCCGGGAAGCGGCAACTGTGTGGCTGGTTTATATATAGCCCCGCGACGGTTCTCCCAGTCGGTGTGGTCATCGGTGCGTTGCCGCAATATATCGTGAAGCGAAAACACTTTAAGAGCTGCGCTCAAATTTAGCATTAGGGAGTATCGTAATCGTTGGGGAATTTCTTTTCTCCGTATCTTATCCGAACATACCTGAACACAGGTCCTCGCTGCGAAGCAATTTACACCCTTACTAGTTAATAAGAGTGTAAATCCGTTTATGGCTCACACCTTTACACCCACAAAGAGAGTAAGGGTGTAAGTTAAAGATATATTTACACCCTTATTTACATTTAAGGGGGTAAATTATTTTACAGTGCACAAATACATACGCTTACGCACGCATGTAAGCAAATGCAGAGAAGTCAAATTGCCTGACGGGCGCCATAACTGACTCCCGGGGACGCATTCTCGGAAGATCACTACCAGCGATACTATCAACTTCGCGTGATGTAGTGCTCAACAAGCCAATCAGCGCGTGACAGAGGGCGATGTGATAGTATTGCTAAGAGTGGTCGTCCTTGAATGCGTCAACCTGATTGTAGTGAGAACTACTCGCTGTGTCTATGTGCTCCTTCTTATATCCTACTGTCAGGTAACGCTTTTCTTCCTGTAACAGCAACATAAGCGTTGCCTGTGCGTTTGCCTCTCAACGTTTCACTCTTTCTCCGTGTTTTGCGTGTTGTATCTGATTTGTCCTTCGCAGTGTCGCGTTCGCAAGGGCCTATACGCTTCCATCATGGGCAAGACCTTTTCGTTTTTTGTTAGGAGATAGCAGAAGGAAATGTTGGTTCGCGTATACGGTGCCAGCTATTCCTTGTTTCCCGAAGAAGCGGCAAAATTACACAAGTACTTTTTTTACGCTTGCGCAAATGGTTTGCCTAAAGCATTATGAATAAAGGTATATTATTATTATTATTAAGAAGAAAAAGGAATGAGAATTGACTTAAAATTGAGGATATAATTATTAGTAATTGGTTTGCTGAACAATACACAACCGGGCAAAACCCCCTCCGGGGTATCAAAAACGCTTCTAGGGGCTTTCCGCTTTACCAAATTGAGTGCATTAGAAACGTAGACGCTTGGCTATTAAAGGACACCAAGTCATGCCTTGAATCAGTGACGAAACTTCTTTTAATTAGAGGTTCTTTGGTCTAAAAGAAAGGGTTTACCTCAAAGGGCTTTAGCTCACTAGTGTGTAAGGGATATTACTCTAATCAACCGCCGCTTATCTGATCTACGCATTATATGACCAGCCCATACAACTCGACTTCCTCCCCTTCATCTCAATCATGGAATATCAGCTACACTTATCTACGCTCCAATCCATATCTGCCCTTCTCTTGTTCGTCACGTCCAAGTTCCAGCACTCGTTGCGCGGTCCTTCAGGTGCTTCCCAAGCTTCTTCGTTCATTCATTGTCCCACTGTTCGCAACGGGCAGAATAGCGGATTCGGCCATTACGACCGGAGAAGCCAGAAGACGTAGGACTCCGGAATTTTTTTTTTTAAGTGGCGGGAGATATATAGGGTGTCCCAGCTAACGTTAGCCAAGCTATTCCACAAAAAAAAAGATTTAGAAGCACGATGCAAGATACGCTCTTAAGATCTATGGTGTTATCAGAACACAGGCGACTGAGCACTGTAGGTCTTATAAAAGTATCTCGCATTCTTTGTTCTAAACGTTTTTTTTTTGTTGAACATGTTTGATAACGTTAGCTGGGACCGACAGTCTAAGACAGAAAGCAAGATCATAAGAGGATATGTATATTACTTTAGTTACTAGGCGTGCAACACGATCTAATCATCAGAAGAAAATAAAGAAATTTTCTGGCAGAACAAACGTATTTAAAAACAAATTTTTTCCTCGTACGATAGGTGAGTGGAACGCACTCTCTGCGAGTACAGTGGAATGCCCGACCGTCCAGTCATTCTGCAACCAGCTGAATAGCATTTAGACGATGTTATATATATATGTATGTATGAATGTAATTTTTCTTTTTCCTCTTTGATTTACAATATACGGAAGTGCTATTTTCGCTTGCCTGTCACTACTATTTGTAGATTTCTTGCTGCTCAAACTACCGATCATGCGCGATGTCTTTCAGCATACCAGTATGAATGCGACTCCTCGTTATCAATATCCCGTTGTTATCAATATGCATGCTCTGTGCAGCTTTTGCGGTTCAGCGAATATCCGTATTTTAAAATATATTGAAATTTTGTAATGCTTTTTTAGTTGGAATGCTCTGTACGGCTTGTGCGGATCGTGGAATATGTCTATTGCAATGTATTGAATTCTTGTAATAATTTTTGCTGTTAATTTTTGTTTTGTTCATCTGTATATCGCACTGTCCACTCCTGCCCAAGGCCTAAGACTAAGGCCGGCAGTATCCTGTAAATAAATAAATAAATAAATAAATAAATAAATAAATAAATAGATGCATCGGTGCATCGCGTGGAGCTGGGTGTGTTGAGATATGTTCGGTCGGGCAATGAACGGTGAGCGTTTTCAGCTTTAATAAGAAAAGTATATATTTTGCTGTCCGAGTACCAGGAACAACAAAATCGATATTAGTTTCGCGAATGGATATATATGTCTTCGCGAAAAAAAAGAATGTGGAAGCGCCAGGCCAGTCAGAAGTTGGGAACTTAGTCCTTAGTTCAGCACTCCTGCGGCCCGAGTGGTCTGCCGTGCCCGCTACAAGAGCCACTGGATTTTAACTTTTTTTTTACATGTAACAAACCTAATAAAATTTGGTGCGGCGGTTTCCAAGACAAATTGAGAGTCACTTTAGCATACGCCAAAGAGTGTGAAGGCGAAAGCTTGCGTGCTCGAGAGACACTTTGCCCTAATTAACACCAATGGTCGTCGGTTCGACTCCAACCAAAAGTTAAGGGTGCCACTCCCCGGGATGTTCGTGGGTTCGAGCGTCGGAATTAACTCCATTTTAATTTCCCCCCTTTTTGGCATGATGAGCGGCATCGAAGCCAGCTGTGGAAGAAGACGATGACGAACGATGAACACACGAGCAGTGGCACGAGCGCATCTCTGCGCGAGGCGAGATCACGTGACTTTCTCTACCACACGCCTCGTTTTTTAAGGCCGCCGTGTGATGAGGCATTTCGCCTTAGGAACTATTTCCCTGTTCCTATTTATTTAGATACGAGCTCACGCGCCAAAGCATGCTCGTAAACCTCATGAAAAAAATAGTTTACTCCGAACCGGAAATAAAGACAATGGGCATTTTGGGTTAAAAGACCCATGCCGTAGAGGGGTACCATTGCGTTGCTCTCGCGTTCCGAATTTCTCAGGATAGTTCAAGCAGCTTTTAAACGAAAAATGGCGAACATAGCCAGGAAACTTTCGGGGGCTATTTACAGTGACATCAAGGCGTTTGATTTGTACTGTTGGCTCCAAGGGCAGCAGGACGCGTTGTCCTCCTGTAGTCCCGCAACCGATGGGTTACAAGGTTATATATACACAGTCCAACTAAAACGATATTTGCAGATTCGCTCCAGCCAATTAGATTCGCTGGTCGCGCAGCTGCTATCGCCTTTGTTGTCGTCGACTTCCACAGCTGGCTGCGATGGCGCTCATCGTGCTAGTCTTCCCATACTGCCCCTCCCCTCTGCGAAGCCACTGACGCCACTGGTCCACTGCCAGTCGGTGCGGTGATTTCGGACTCGAATTCGTTGCCTCACTATATCGCCAAATGAAAAGACGCATACAGGTGCGCTCAAATTTCGCGTTAGGGAGTATTGTAATAGTCGGACATGTTTAGACTGCATCTCTTAAACGCCCGTTCCTTCGCTGAGCGTCGGTGTGCCTCGCCGGCGTAACCGAGCGAATGCCGAGCGCAGCAGGGAACGAAAGAAGCCGAGAGGGAAGACAGCGCGAGGAGGAAAGCGGAGGAGGAGGAGAGAGAGAGAGACAAAGAGGAGGAAAGACAGGGATGTTAGCCAGTGTAAGTACCGGCTGGCTACCCTGTGCTGGGGAAAGGGGTAAAGGGAACAAAAGTAGAAAGAAGAAGAAGAGAAAAAAAAGGACAAAAAAAATTAAGCTACAGTGAAAGCATAAGGCGGAAAGCGGAGGAGGAGAGCGCGGCGAAAGGGAGAGGAGGAAAGCAGAAGGCTGCGATAGCGAAGAGAGCGCGAGGAGGAAAACGGAGGAGGAGGCTACAGTGAAAGCAATCCCTGACACACACACACACGCACAGAGAGAGAGAGAGAGAGAGAGAGAGAGAGAGAGAGAAAGCAAGGGAGGAAAAGATAAACGAAAGAGCGAGAGAAGGATAAATGAAAGGCAGGCAGGTTAACCTGAACTCAGCCCGGTTGGTTACCTTGCACAGGGGGAGCAGAAAAATTGGAGAAAAGAGTTAAGAGAGCGGACACTCAAAAGGCCTTCGTACTAGGGGTCACCTACCGCAAAGTCGTTCACGTGGGTTGACGGCCGACAAAGGGGTATCTCTTTTTTTTTGGTGAAGGCCCCTTGCTCAAAGGGGAGGCATCCGAACTTCTTTATGGACCCGAAGCGCTAAACTCGTTCGCTGCTCTTCAACAACACAAAACTTGACGAAACACGGTGGTGCCTTATTAATAATGTTAGTGCTTGAAAAAAAGCTATTTTATATTTACCAGTGATGGCAATTTCAGCAAGTACACTATTTAGTTAACGTTTCGTCAGTTTCAGTTTAACAGACGCACCGCCCTGTGCTTTGCTGCGTAGCTCACTAAAAGCATATAAAGGACACCAAGTCTTGCCATGCATCAGTGGCGAAATTCTTTTTGATGAGAGGTTCGTCAGTCTAAAGAAAAGGGATTCACGTCAAAGGATTTTAGCACACCAGTGTTTCAGGGATATTACTCTAATCAATCGCCGCTTATCTGATCTACGCATTAAATGACCAGCCCATATACCTCAACTTCCTCCCCTTCATCTCAATCATGGAATATCAGCTACACTTATCTACGCTACAATCCATATCTGCGCTTCTCTTGTCTATCACGTCCAACACTCGTCGCGCGGTCCTTTAGATGCTTCCGAGCTTCTTCGTTATTCATTCATTGTCCCACTGTTCGCAACGGGCAGAATGGCGGATTCGGCCATTACGACCGGAGAAGCCAGAAGACGTAGGACTCCAGAATTTTTTCTTTTTAAGCGGCGGGAGATATATAGGGTGTGTCAGCTAACGTTAGCCAAGCTATACCACAAAAAAAAAAAAAAGATTTAGAAGCACGATGTAAGATACGCTCTTAAGATCTGTGGTGTTATCAGAACACAGGCGACTGAGCACTGTAGGTCTTACAAAAGTATCTCTCTGTCTTTGTTCTAAATGTTTTTTTTTTCGTTGAACATGTTTGATAACGTTAGCTGGGACCGACAGTCTAAGACAGAAAGCAAGATCATAAGAGCCATACAGATGCATCGGTGTATCGCGTCGAGCTGGGTGTGTTGAGATATGTTCGGTCGTGCAGTGAACGGTGACCGTTTTCAGCTTTATTAAGAAAAATATATATTTTGCTGTCCGAGTACCAGGAAAAACAAAATCGATATTAGTTTCGCGAGTGGATATATATATATGTCTTCGCGAAAAAAAAATTATGGAAGCGCCAGGACAGTCAGAAGACGGAAACTTAGTCCTTAGTTCAGCACTCCTGCGGTCCGAGTGGTCTGCCGTGCCCGCTGCAATAGTCACTAGATTTTAACTTTTATGCGAAGCATATTACGAGAGCTCAACCCAGCTCCTCAGGCGCGGCGGTGTCGCCTTCAATACCACGTGACACCGTGACGTCACGACAAAGGAGAAACGGAGCTCCAACTCGCGCTGTCGCTAGCGGCGTCGCGGCTGTATATAAGCAGCTGGGCTTGCCTCTGCTAGACACTCACGAGGTGAGGTGCGTCCTGGAGACAGTGCTGCTCGTTGGAACGAGAAGCGAAGGTTGCGGCGTGCTACAGAGACTGATATTCTAGGTGGCTTTGGCTCAACTCTTGCAGGATGGGCTGGGTGGGAATCGAACCAGGGTCTCCGGAGTGTGAGACGGAGACGCTACCACTGAGCCACGAGTACGATGGTTCAAAGCGGTACAAAAGCGCCTCTAGTGAATGCGGTGTTGCCTTAGAAACGAGCTAGCTGTTTCTAAGGCTCAAGCGTGCGTCGCTCGCTCAGGCGCACATTTCGTTGCCGCGCCGAACGCTGCGTTGCTCGACGCTCACCGCGTCCAATGCGGGGCCCGTAGTCGCTGCGCCGTAGCCCATTGTCTTACACCCCTTGGCGGGTCGACGGGAACGCTGTCGCGTTCCACTCTTGAAGGCGAAGCAGAGTAACGCATGAGATGTTTCTTCGTCTAGCCGAACCAAATGTAGCCAAGCAACAGCAGTTCACCAGGCTAAACAGTGGTTCAACAACTAAAATAAAGGCTAGTATGCTTCGCATCCTGGGCTTAACCTTAGCTAAGCCACAGCCATATTTTTTTTTACATGTAACAAAGCTAATAAAATTCGGTGCGGTGCTTTCCAAGACAAATTGGGAGTCACTTTAGCATACGCCAAAGAGTGTGAAGGCGAAAGCTTGCGCGCTCCAGAGACACTTTGCCCTAATTAACACCAAAGGTCGTCGGTTCGACTCCAACCAAAAGTTAAGGGTGCTACTCCCAGGGAAGGTCGTGGATTCGAGCGCCGGAATTAACTCCATTTTTATTTCCCCCCTTTTTTGGCATGATGAGCGGCATCCGAAGCCAGCTGTGGAAGAAGATGATGACGACTATGAACGCACGAGCAGTGGCACGAGCGCATCTCTGCACGCGGCGAGATCACGTGACTTTCTCTACCGCACGCCGCGTTTTTCAAGGCCGCCGTGTGATGAGGCATTTCGCCTTTGGAACGATTTCTCTGTTCCTATTTATTTAGATACGAGCCCACGCGCCAAAGCTTGCTCGTAAACCTCATGAAAAAAATAGTTGACTCCGAACCGGAAATAAGGACAATGGGCCTTTTAGGTTAAAAGACCCATGCTGTAGAGGGGTGCCATTGCGTTGCTCTCGCGTTCCGAATTTCTCAGGGTAGTTCAAGCAGCTTTTAAACGAAAAATCGCGAACATAGCCAGGAAACTTTCGGGGGCTATTTACAGTGACATCAAGGCGTTTGATTTGTACTGTTGGCTCCAAGGGCAGTAGGCGGTGTCGTCCTCCTGTTGTCACGCAACCGATGGGTTACACGGTTATATATACACAGTCCAACTAAAACGATATTTGCAGATTCGCTCCAGCCAATTAGATTCGCTGGTCGCGCAGCTGCTATCGCCTTCGTTGTCGTCGACTTCCACAGCTGGCTGCGATGCCGCTCATCGTGCTAGTCTTCCCATACTGCCCCTCCCCCCCGCGAAGGCGCTGACGCCACTGGACCACCGCCAGTCGGTGCGGTGATTTCGGTCTCGAATTCGTTGCCTTAATATATCGCCAAATGAAAAGACGCATACAGGTGCGCTCAAATTTCGCGTTAGGGAGTATTGTAATAGTCGGACATGTTTAGACTGCATCTCTTAAACGCCCGTTCCTTCGCTGAGCGTCGGTGTGCCTCGCCGGCGTAACCGAGCGAATGCCGAGCGCAGCAGGGAACGAAAGAAGGCGACAGGGAAGACAGCACGAGGAGGAAAGCGGAGGAGGAGGCTACAGTGAAAGCATGAGGCGGAAAGCGGAGGAGGAGAGTCCGGTGAAAAGGAGAGGAGGGAAGCAGAAGGCTGCGATAGCGAAAACAGCGCGAGGAGGAAAGCGGAGGAGGAGGTTACAGTGAAAGCATGAGGCGGAAGGCGGAGGAGGAGAGTCCGGAAAAAGGGAGAGGAGGGAAGCAGAAGCCTGCGATAGCGAAGACAGCGCGAGGAGGAAAGCGGAGGAGGAGGCTACAGTGAAAGCAATCCCTGACACACACACACAGGCACAGAGAGAGAGAGAGAGTGAGAAAGCAAGAGAGGAAAGGATAAATGAAAGAGGGAGAGAGAAGGATAAATGAAAGGCAGGCAGGTTAACCTGAACTCAGCCCGGTTGGTTACCTTGCACTGGGGGAAGAGAAAATTGGAGAAAAAGGTTAAGAGAGCGGACACTCAAAAAGGCGTTCGTACTAGGGGTCATCTGCCGCAAAGTCGTTCACGTGGGGTGACGCCCCGACAGAGGGGTATCTTTTTTTTTTGGCGAAGGCCCTTTGCTCAAAGGGGACGAATCCGAACTTCTTTATGGACCCGAAGCGCTAAACTCGTTCGCGGCTCTTCAACAATACAAAACTTGACGAAACACGGTGGTGCCGTATTAATAATGTGTGTTTGAAAAAAAAAAAGCTATTTTCTATTTAGCACTGATGTAAATTTCAGCAAGTACACTATTTAGTTAACATTTCGTTGGTTTCAGTTTAACAAACGCACCGCCCTGTGCTTTGCTGTGTAGCTCACTGAAAGCACATAAAAGACACCAAGTCATGCCATGCATCAGTGGCGAAACTCCTTTTCATTAGAGGTTCTTCGGTCTAAAAGAAAGGGGTTCATGTCAAAGGACTTTAGCTCACCAGTGTGTCAGGGATATTACTCTAATCAACCGCCGCTTATCTGATCTATGCATTATATGACCAGCCCATATAACTCAACTACCTCCCCTTCATGTCAACCATGTAATATCAGCTACACCTATCTGCTGTCTAATCCATATCTGCTCTTTTGTTGCCTATCACGTCCAAATTCCAACGGTCGTTACGCCGTCCTTCAGCTGCTTCCCGAGCTTTTTCGTTATTCATTGGTTGTCACATTGTTCGCAACGGGCAGAATGGCGGAATCGACGATTACGACCGGAGAAGCCATAAGACGCACAACTCCAGAATTTTTCTAAGCGGCGGGATATATATATATACCCATATAGGGTGTCCCAGCTAACATTAGCCAAGCTGTTCCACGAAAAAGAAAGATGTAAAAACATAATGCAAGACACCATCTTTGGAACTATGCTTTTATCAGAACACAGGTGACCGAGCACTGTAGGTCTTATAATTGTATCTTGCACTGACTGTTTTAAATACTCTTTTTTTCATTGAACGACTTTGCTAACGTTAGCTTGGACACACGGCATAAGACAGAAAGCAAGAACATGAGAGGCATACAGATGCATCAGTTTATGGTGTCGATCTGGCTGTGTTCAGATAAGTTCTGTCGGGCATATACGGTGATCGTTTTCAATTTTGACCAGTCAGTCAAGAACTTCAGTGAGGTCCTGAGGAGTTCTAAGCCGTTAGAGATCCCATGCAGGGAGCTCCTCGGACCGAAACCGTAGGCCCGAGGAGACAAAAAAATATATTTTGCTACCCGAGTACCAAGAAAAACGAAATCGATATTAGTATCGCGAGGGAATAGTCTGTCTTCGCTAAAAAAATATGGAAGCGCCAGGTCAGTCAGAAGTGGGGAATGTTTTTTTTGTGTGTGAATTATGCCGAACCCACATTTTGGTTAACTAGCCCAAAGAGAAACGTGTTGTGGCTACTGCTCTAAAAATATTTAGGGACAGAATGAGAAAATCAGTTTCGTGAGAGAACAAATCTATCTTCGCAAAAAAAAAAAATTATGGAAGCGCCAGGTCAGTCAGAAGTCGGGAATTTTTTGTGTGCGTGAATTATGCCAAACCCGCTTTTTGGTTAACCCCCGAAGAAAAACGTGTTATGGCTACGTCCCTTAAATATTTAGAGATAGATTACAGCTCAATAGCACCTATTTCAATTCATTATTACAGAGTATCACCGCTATCGTGAGGAGAAAAAAAAATCGGGAAATCAGTACGTTGCACAAGGTTGGCCAAAGTCGAGATTTGTTTTTTAGAACGCAGTTTTTAGGCGCGAACTCCCGGGTTGAGCATCGGCGTCGGCGTCGGTGTAACCGCGCGAACGCGCTCTTGCCACTGCTCGTACGTTCGTCGTTGCCTTCTTCCACAGCTGGCTCCGATGCCCCTCGTCATGCCAGCGTTCCCGTACTGCCCCTCCCTCTGCGAAGGCGCTGAAGGGCACTCGGCCACTGCCAGTCGGTGCGGTGATATCGGTCTCAAATTCTTTGCCTCAAGATGTCGCGAAATGAAAACACGTACACTGCTGCGCTCAAATTTCGCATTAGGGCGTATCGTAAGCGTCGGACATTTTTTTCTTTCGAATTTATTCCGTTTTATAGATTAATTTCTTTATGGCGATCCGCCTTACGTGATGAACGACCTGTTTCCCTCGTTGGGTAAGCATAGAAATGCTTACGCATTTAAATGTGCGGTCAGGCTTCTTCCTGTTTGCGCCAGTGGGAGGAGTGGAGGGGCGGGGCGGTCCTTAGTCCAGCACTCCTGCGACCCGAGTTGTCTGCCGTGCCCGCTAGAAGAGCCACTAGATTTTAACTTTTTGTTTACATGTAACAAACCTAATCAAATTCGGTGCGGTGGTTTCCAAGAAAATTGAGAAAAATGAGACGCCGAAATGTGCTGACGAATTCAATTCGGCTCTTGTTTCTACCAATGTTTTCGTGGCGGTTTTTCACGATTTCAAGGAAATATTTGAGCAAGACGGCTTTGTGAAGTTGCGCGGACCATGTGGACGCTTTCGTGGACACTGTGAGTGTTTATCTGGAGTTGGAGTTGTAGTTTATTTCACCACAATGATTCAATGTTTACATGATCATACATGAGGCAAAGATACAATGTGGTGTGGAATGCGGGAAAAAAGCTGCGACATAAACGCAGCTTGACTGGCCCCACCGTATACAGCGGATTTGCCATCGTCACCCGGCCGCCGCCTCGCTAGCCCTAACGAGGGGAGCTTCTAATCCGACGTGTCGAGCGCGGCGACGCTTCTGGCGCGTTGCTCTCTCCTCCACGTCGTCGCCGCCGCTGCATGGGCTACAATTATTGTGCTCAGACATGGAATACCAAGTGGCTGGGGAGGACATTGCCGTGGAGGACATCACCCCGGATCAAGGCTGGCAGACTGCCACGTCTCGCCGCAGCCAAACGTGAGTGCGTTAACGCTACTCCGCCATATGGCGTGTTGAAACGTGGAGGCACTGAGACCCGCGGCCGTGAAAACGTTAAAAACACAATCGTCCGCGCGAGCAGAATGCCGCCGTTGCCAAAAGATTGCATCCGTATTATTATAAGGCCTCGTGGGGGACTTAACATAGCAAAGGTTGGCCCTGCGAACGTTGCCGACGCCATTGCCGCCTCGGCTGGCCTCGGCCCATCACAACAACACTCGGACACGCTTTGCCCCAACAACAAACAGAAAATCTTAGTGGCAAGCACTCCGCTCAGAGAAAATTCTAACCGCTACGTGCGAGTAAAGCAAATTTGCATACAAGGCGTCACACACGAGATCAGCGCCTACGAAGCGGCACCACAATCCATTTGCAAGGGAGTCATCCGCGGGGTCCCCGTGGAAGACGGACCGACGCACATTGACTCGAAAATCGCCAATTACAGAAATCCACTGGCATTGGCCGCCAAGCGCATATAGGCACTACCACCGCAGTAACCGTGGCATTCGACGGCCATCGAGTGCCCGATATCGTGCGCTATGCCTCGGGTCTCGTGCACTGCACGCCGTACCGCCGGCAGGTCGACATATGTTACGCCTGTGGTCGGCTCGGCCACCGTGCGGACGTGTGCCCAAACCCCGGGGACGTTATTTGCCGAGGCTGTGGTGCCCCAAACCCCACTCGGGAGCCCCACTGTGCACCCAAATGTAAGCTATGCGGTGGCCCCCATCTCACCGCCGACAAAGCCTGCAAGGAACGCTACCACATGCCATACGTGGTCCGTCGACGGCGATGGGAGAGAGCGCGCTGACGAGGAACGGCGACGACTGCACTACAATGCCCAAGTCCGCCATCGCTACCACCGAAGACGCCTACCCGCAACTCCCTGGAGGTGCCCGGGCCGCTGACAACAACCGATTCCAGTCCAGATCCAGGGGCCGATCTCGGAGCCGCTCCAGGCGGGCGTGGACATCCCAGAGCCGACCACGGACCCGCTCCCGTGGTGCGCCGCGCGGCGCATCTCGGGACCGCTCCATTTATCGCTCCAAGTCCGCGCCCGGGTCCCGTTCCGGCTCCCGTTCTGGATCCCGCTCCGGGCCCTCGTTTGCCAAACTCGCCGGCACCACCAACAAGCAACAAGAAACCAGGCGCCCTCACCTGGACAGATGTCGTCCGGGGAAGAAGAAATGATACCACATCACAGGTAGGGTCGGGCTCACTCCCAGCGCACGTTGCAGACACTAACATCCGAGATAGCGTTACTCAAACGCGAAAACGCCGCTATGAAAGAGACAATCTTCAAACTTACGGCCGCGATTGCCGAACTACAGAACGACAGGAGTGCGTGCGCAGCCATTATGCCCGCCTCCGAAAACGCCGCCAAGGCAGTAACCCTGTCACCACCGTCACAACCTATTAGCGCTGATAACGCCGACGCCGAGAGCGCGCCCAAGAAGCGCGCCGTCGCTCGCGCCCTACCAGAACTGAAACCCGAGTTAGAAGAGATTAAAAGTACGCTGTCGGCAATTAAGGAGAGCCTCCGCTTTCTCGGAGAGAATATGGCCCGCGTACGGTCAACCCTCGCGGCCCACGGTAATCGGTTGGGGACCGTCGAACATTATCTCGAAAACGTCGTTGCCCCTGCCTTTGCCGCTGCTAAGCCGGTGTCGCCACAACACCCCATGCCCAATCCACCCGCACACGTGGCCCCCTTCCAACCATCTTGATGTCTCCAAACAAACATCAAGATGGCCAGGGGAGATAAAGCGTTCCGCACCTGTCAGTGGAACTGCAGGAGTTTCACTACGCGGAAAGCCTCCCTGCAGCAATACATACGCAGCCACGACGCCAAGCCCCACGTAATCCTACTGCAAGAAACTCTAACACACACCGCCACGTTCACCGTTTACCAGTGGTTACCAGGCCTCGCGGGAGGACGTGGTACCGCCACGCTGGTCTCTAAAAAGCTCACCTGCCTCGCGCATGACCTCGGTACGTCCGAGGTGGACAACGTCATGACGGAGATTCTCCCAAGTGACGCGTCCCAACAAAGTGTGTACATACTGAACGTGTACAGCAGCCCCAGACAAACGAGTCACCGTTTACGATACCTCTTCCAGAGAGCTATCCGTCTTGCTGGCTCAAACCCCGTCGTGATAGCTTGTGACCGATGGCTTGCCCCGATGGCATTATCAGCAAGCTCCTGCGGAACTTAGACGACTCCTCGGTCGTGTACCTCACAGGCGCCATCAATGGCGTGTGGCGGCGGGGCGAGTTAACTGATGTTTGGAAACTCGCCCAGACGATCCTCATTCCGAAACCGGGCAAGGCGCCTGGGGTCAACAACCTTCGCCCCATCTCGCTCACGTCGTGAGTGGGTAAGGTGGCCGAGCATGTCGTACTCAACAGAGTCGGCCGGTATCTCGAACACCAGGACTGTTTGTTACACACACAGCATGATCGGCTTCCGACCCCGGCTCTCGACTCAGGATACGATGCTTCTCCTGATTCACCAGATCATAGACGTCGGGACCACTTGGGGTACCCGCGTCATACTAGGCCTTGACCTGGAGAAGGCTTTCGATAACATCCAGCACTCAGCAATACTAAATGCGATCACGGCCTTAGGGCTCCGGCGCCGGTTCTACGAGTTCGTCCGCTCCTTCCTAACCCGTCGCAAGGCCGTGCTCTGTGCCGGAGACCTCACGTCGGAAGAAGTCGAGCTCGGACAGCGTGGCACCCCCCAGGGCTCCGTCCTCTCGCCGACGCTGTTCAACCTGGTGATGATTGGGCTCTCCGAACGCCTGTCGAAGATACAAGGCCTCAACCATACGGTATACGCAGACGACATCACCATCTGGTGCTCCGCGGAGTCGGATGGCTTTATCGAATCCGCTCTGCAGGAGGCGGTCGAAACTGCCGAATCCTACCTCCACCACACGGGCCTCAAGTGCTCTTCCGCCAAATCGGAGCTGTTGTTGTACAGCCCAAAACGACGAGGCAAAAGGCCTAACGGATGGAAACCACCGACCGAGCGCCACATCACTGTCCGCACCAGAGACGGTCGCCCAATCCCCAGGGTTGACTCCATCCGAGTACTGCGAATTATTATCGAGGCAGGCGGATCCAACATCCAAACGGTCCCCAAGCTGACGACAAAGACGGACAACGCAATACGACTTGTACGCAGGGTAGCCAACCGTCACCACGGCCTCAAAGAAGACAATCTGCTGCGTCTCGTACATGCCTTCGTCCTATGTCACTTCACCTACTTCGCAGCAATGCAAAAATGGAAACAATCGGAGCGCGACAAGCTCAATACACTCATCCGAAAGGTAGTGAAGTGGGCCCTTGGACTCCCGATCACGACGCCGACGTATCTACTCCTCGAGCTCGGGGTGCACAATACTCTCGAAGAGATCGCTGAGGCTCAGGAGAGAGCGCAGATGATACGACTGACGCTGACGAAGACCGGCCGTCACATCTTGCGCGAGCTCGGGTACTTCCCACCGAACACCCAGGATCCAGCGGAGCTTACGCCACTTCCCCGCGAGCTCCGCGACCTGATCACGATCGCACCCATTCCGCGAAACGTCCATCCGGAACACAATCGAGGCAGACGCTTAGCCCGGGCCACCGCGTTCCTCAAACGTATAAACAAGAAAGCGGACGACGTCGCTTTCGTGGACGCCGCCGTCTACAAATGCAACCGAGCCTTCGCCGCGGTAGCGGTCTCGTCTTCGCAACGGACTTTAAACGCCGCCACCGTACGCACACGTGATCCCGAGGTGGCGGAGCAAGTGGCCATAGCCCTGGCAATGCTCAACGCTAAGCGAACGACAATACTCAGCGACTCGAGACCGGCCATCAAAGCGTTCGAGAGAGGAGTCGTCTCCGTCAAGGCGTTACGCGTCCTCCACGGCGCTGATCCAAGCACCCTCAAACACCACACCGTCATCTGGTTTCCCGCCCACCTAGTCGGATCCCGGGTGCGCCGCCCAACCTCCACGAGACAGCCCACGACGCTGCGCACGCGCTTACCGAACACGCCGTCACCCCCAGGCAACCACGTCTCGATGAGTTGGAGGCGAACAGGGACGCCCCAGTAACCTACAATGAAATAACCAAACACTTTTACTTGGGACGACGTCTCTTTCCGCCCCCGCACCCCAAACTAAACAGGCCGCAGGCGCTAACGCTACGCCTATTATGGACAGATACCTATCCAAACCCCGTCACCTTACACATAATCTACCCGGACGTCTACCCAGACGATGCGTGCCCCTCGTGCGGGGTCACGGCGACACTCGCACACGTGCTCTCTGGGAGCACAGAAACGCTCCGCTCGACTCTACCTCTGACAAGTGGGAGAAGACCCTAAGAAGCCCGCTCCTACAAGACCAGCAATGGGCCGTCCAGCAGGCTCGCGCAGCGGCCGCCAGGTATTAGACAGTTTTAGTACTGCGTCATGACGATACGTACGCAGCACGCAAGGGCTTTGCGGAACGTAGGAGCGTGTGTCGCGTTGGGGCTTTTAGTACTGCGAAATGCCTACGTACGTAAGAGGGCGAGCGTTAGACGCCGGGCGCGTCGGAGCGCATTGGCCGTGTCCGCCAGTACGTCGAACCGTCGGCCAAACTAGACGCTGTTGATCTCGCTAACGTGATGTAACGTGTGGGCGCGTTACCGCTTCGTATTTAGGCCTTTAAGAGACTCTACTTTTAATGCGGATATAATGCACGAATCATATCGAGAAAAATAAAAAAAACGAGTACTTGCTTTCTCAGGCTGGCACGGTCATTTGCGACAAACTGTGCCAAAAGCAGGTCGAGCCTTTCGCGCAAACAGCACACACTGAACACTTCCTCAAAAACAAAGTTCCTATTTTTGCTATGCATTCCCAACGTGCAGGCTCTGGGAATGCCTTCTGCGCGTTCACTTCACGCAGCAAAGCCAAATCGTAGGCCACTGAAAGTACCGCCTTCCGCGAGTCGCCTTTGACGCTGCCATCTTGGGAAACTCTTTTGTCTCGCGCTCTCCCGAACAAACGAGAACCACGAGAGCAGCACGCAAGGCTCCCTACGTACGCACGCAAGAATCGGATGCGTGCGTACGCAGCGGCCGCGTACGCATCTCGTAGCGTTTGTGTTGCGTTCTGCACATGCGCAGTTGGCAGAACGCAGCGATCTAACGTACGCAACGCCGTTGCGTACGCTACGTACGCAGTACTAAAACTGTCTATTTCCTGTCGGTCCCTGCGAAAGAGACGCCCACTGCGCGCTGACGTGCGTCCTGCAGGACTTTTAAAGTTTTTCCAATCCAATCCGAACCGGAAATAAGGACAATGGGCCTTTTAGGTTAAAAGACCCATGCCGTAGAGGGGTACCTTTGCTTTGCTCTCGCGTTCCGAATTTCTCAGGATAGTTCAAGCAGCTTTTAAAAGAAAAATCGCGAACATAGCCAGGAAACATTCGGGGGCTATTTACAGTGACATCAAGGCGTTTGATTTCTACTGTTGGCTCCAAGGACTGTAGGACGACGTCTACACGTTTCTGGTTGTCACGCAATGGATGGGTTACAAGCTTATATTTACACAGTCCAACTAAAACGATATATGCAGATTCGCTCCAGCCAATTAGATTCGCTGGTCGCGCAACTGCTCTCGCCTTCGTTGTCGTCGACTTCCACAGCTGGCTGCGATACCGCTCAGCGTGCTAGTCTTCCCATACTGCCCCTCCCCCCCGCGAAGGCGCTGACGCCACTGGACCACTGCCAGTCGATGCGGTGATTTCGGACTCGAATTCGTTGCCTCAATATATCGCCAAATGAAAAGACGCATACAGGTGCGCTCAAATTTCGCGTTAGGGAGTATTGTAATAGTCGGACATGTTTTGACTGCAGCGCTTAAGCGCCCGTTCCTTCGCTGAGCGTCGGTGTGCCTCGCCGGCGTAACCGAGCGAATGCGGAGCGCAGCAGGGAACGAAAGAAGCCGAGAGGGAAGACAGCGCGAGGAGGAAAGCGGAGGAGGAGAGTCCGGAAAAAGGGAGAGGAGGGAAGCAGAAGGCTGCGATAGGGAAGAGAGCGCGAGGAGGAAAACGGAGGAGGAGGCTACAGTGAAAGCAATCCCTGACACACACACACACGCACAGAGAGAGAGAGAGAGAGAAAGCAAGGGAGGAAAAGATAAACGAAAGAGCGAGAGAAGGATAAATGAAAGGCAGGCAGGTTAACCTGAACTCAGCCCGGTTGGTTACCTTGCACGGGGGGAGCAGAAAAATTGGAGAAAAGAGTTAAGAGAGCGGACACTCAAAAGGCCTTCGTACTAGGGGTCACCTGCCGCAAAGTCGTTCACGTGGGTTGACGGCCGACAAAGGGGTATCTCTTTTTTTTGGTGAAGGCCCCTTGCTCAAAGGGGAGGCATCCGAACTTCTTTGTGGACCCGAAGCGCTAAACGCGTTCGCTGCTCTTCAACAACACAAAACTTGACGAAACACGGTGGTGCCTTATTAATAATGTTAGTGCTTGAAAAAAAGCTATTTTATATTTACCAGTGATGGCAATTTCAGCAAGTACACTATTTAGTTAACGTTTCGTCAGTTTCAGTTTAACAAACGCACCGCCCTGTGCTTTGCTGCGTAGCTCACTAAAAGCATATAAAGGACACCAAGTCTTGCCATGCATTAGTGGCGAAATTCTTTTTGATGAGAGGTTCGTCAGTCTAAAGAAAAGGGATTCACGTCAAAGGATTTTAGCACACCAGTGTTTCAGGGATATTACTCTAATCAATCGCCGCTTATCTGATCTACGCATTAAATGACCAGCCCATATACCTCAACTTCCTCCCCTTCATCTCAATCATGGAATATCAGCTACACTTATCTACGCTACAATCCATATCTGCGCTTCTCTTGTCTATCACGTCCAACACTCGTCGCGCGGTCCTTTAGATGCTTCCCAAGCTTCTTCGTTATTCATTCATTGTCCCACTGTTCGCAACGGGCAGAATGGCGGATTCGGCCATTACGACCGGAGAAGCCAGAAGACGTAGGACTCCAGAATTTTTTTTTAAGCGGCGGGAGATATATAGGGTGTCCCAGCTAAAGTTAGCCAAGCTATTCTAAAAAAAAGATTTAGAAGCACGATGCAAGATACGCTCTTAAGATCTATGGTGTTATCAGAACACAGGCGACTGAGCACTGTAGGTGTTATAAAAGTATCTTGCACTCTCTGTTCTAAATGTGTTTTTTTTTCGTTGAACAGGTGTGAGAACGTTAGCTGGGACCGACAGTCTTAGACAGAAAGCAAGATCACAAGAGGCATACAGATACATCGGTGTATCGCGTCGAGCTGGGTGTGTTGAGATATGTTCGGTCGGCCAATGAACGGTGACCGTTTTCAGCTTTAATAAGAAAAATATATATTTTGCTGTCCGAGTACCAGGAAAAACAAAATCGATATTAGTTTGGCGAGTGGATATATATATGAATGTCTTCGCGAAAAAAAAATTATGGAAGCGCCAGGCCAATCAGAAGTTGGGAACTTAGTCCTTAGTTCAGCACTCCTGCGGCCCGAGTGGTCTGCCGTGCCCGCTGCAAGAGTCACTAGATTTTAACTTTTTTTTAACATGTAACAAACCTAATAAAATTCGGTGGGTTGGTTTCCAAGAAAAATTGAAAGTCACTTTAGCATACGCCAAAGAGTGTGAAGGCGAAAGCTTGCGCACTCGAGTGATGCTTTGCCCTAACTAACACCAAAGGTCGTCGGTTCGACTCCAAACAAAAGTTAAGGGTGCTACTCCCAGGGAAGGTCGTGGTTTCGAGCGCCGGAATTAGCTCCCTTTTAATTTCCCCCCTTTTTTGGCATGATGAGCGGCATCGAAGCCAGCTGTGGAAGAAGACGATGACTAACGATGAACGCACGAGCAGTGGCACGAGCGCATCTCTGCACGAGGCGAGATCACGTGACTTTCTCTACCGCACGCCGCGTTTTTTAAGGCCACCGTGTGATGAGGCAACACGGCAAATCGATTTCTTTGTTCCTATTTATTTAGATACGAGCCCACGCGCCAAAGCTTGCTCGTAAACCTGACGAAAAAAATAGTTGTCCCCGAACCCGAAATAAGGACAATGGGCCTTTTAGGTTAAAAGACACATGCCGTGGAGGGGTACCTTTGCTTTGCTGTCGTGTTCCGAATTTCTCAAGTTAGTTCAAGCAGCTTTTAAACAAAAAATAGCGAACATAGCCAGGAAATATTCGGGGGCTATTTACAGTGACATCAAGGAGTTTGATTTCTTCTGTTGGCTCCAAGTGCAGCGATGGGACGCATAGACGTTTCCTCCGGTTGTCACGCAACCGATGGGTTACAAGCTTATATGTACACAGTCCAACTAAAAGGATATTTGGAGATCCGCTCCAGCCAATTAGATTCGCTGGTCGCGCAACGGCTCTCGCGTTCGTTGTTGTCGACTTCCACAGCTGGCTGCGATGCCGCTCATCGTGCTAGTCTTCCCATACTTCCCTTCCCCTCCGCAAAGGCGCTGACGCCACTGGACCACTGCCAGTCGGTGCGGTGATTTCGGTCTCGAATTCGTTGCCTCAATATATCGCCAAATGAAAAGACGCATACAGGTGCGCTCAAATTTCGCGTTAGGGAGTACTGTAATAGTCGGACATGTTTAGACTGCAACGTTTAAACGCCCGTTCCTTCGCTGAGCGTCGGTGTGCCTCGCCGGCGTAACCGAGCGAATGCGGAGCGCAGCAGGGAACGAAAGAAGCCGAAAGGGAAGACAGCGCGAGGAGGAAAGCGGAGGAGGGGCATACAGTGATAGCATGAGGCGGATGGCGGTGGAGGAGAGTCCGGAGAAAGGGAGAGGAGGGAAGCAGAAGGCGGCGATAGCGAAGACAGCGCGAGTAGGAAAGCGGAGGAGGAGGCTACAGTGAAAGCATAAGGCGGAAGGTGGTGGAGGAGAGTCCGGAGAAAGGGAGAGGAGGGAAGCAGAAGGCTGCGATAGCGAAGACAGCGCGAGGAGAAATGCGGAGGAGGAGGCTACAGTGAAAGCATAAGGTGGGAAGCGGTGGAGGAGAGTCCGGAGAAAGGGAGAAGAGGAAAGCAGAAGGCTGCGATAGCGAAGACAGCGCGAGGAGAAATGCGGAGGAGGAGGCTACAGTGAAAGCATAAGGCGGGAAGCGGTGGAGGAGAGTCCGGAGAAAGGGAGAGGAGGAAAGCAGAAGGCTGCGATAGCGAAGACAGCGCGAGGAGAAATGCGGAGGAGGAGGCTACAGTGAAAGCATAAGGCGGGAAGCGGAGGAGGAGAGTCCGGAGAAAGGGAGAGGAGGAATGCAGAAGGCTGTGATAGCGAAGACAGCGCGAGGAGAAATGCGGAGGAGGAGGCTACAGTGAAAGCATAAGGCGGGAAGCGGAGGAGGAGAGTCCGGAGAAAGGGAGAGGAGGAAAGCAGAAGGCTGCGATAGCGAAGACAGCGCGAGGAGAAATGCAGAGGAGGAGGCTACAGTGAAAGCATAAGGCGGGAAGCGGAGGAGGAGAGTCCGGAGAAAGGGAGAGGAGGGAAGCAGAAGGCTGCGATAGCGAAGACAGCGCGAGGAGAAATGCGGAGGAGGAGGCTACAGTGAAAGCATAAGGCGGGAAGCGGAGGAGGAGAGTCCGGAGAAAGGTAGAGGAGGAAAGCAGAAGGCTGCGATAGCGAAGACAGCGCGAGGAGAAATGCGGAGGAGGAGGCTACAGTGAAAGCATAAGGCGGGAAGCGGAGGAGGAGAGTCCGGAGAAAGGGAGAGGAGGGAAGCAGAAGGCTGCGATAGCGAAGACAGCGCGAGGAGAAATGCGGAGGAGGAGGCTACAGTGAAAGCAATCGCTGACACACACACACACGCACAGAGAGAGAGAGAGGAAAGGATAAATGAAAGAGAGAGAGAAGGATAAATGAAAGGCAGGCAGGTTAACCTGAACTGAGCCCGGTTGGTTACCTTGCACTGGGGGAACAGAAAATTGCAGAAAAAGGTTAAGAGAGCGGACACTCAAAAGGCGTTCGTACTAGGGGTCATCTGCCGCATAGTCTTTCACGCGGGATGACGCTCGACAAAGGGGTATCTCTTTTTTTTGGCGAAGGCCCCTTGATCAAAGGGGAGGAATCCGAACTTCTTTATGGACCCGAAGCGCTAAACTCGTTCGCGGCTCTTCAACAACACAAAACTTGACGAAACACGGTGGTGCCTTATTAATAATGTTAGTGCTTGAAAAAAAAAAGCTATTTTATATTTAGCAGTGATGTCATTTTCAGTAAGTACACTAATTAGTTAACGTTTCATCAGTTTCAGTTTACCAAACGCGGCGCTTTGTGCTTCGCTGCTCAGATCACCGAAAGCATATAAAGGACACCAAGTCGTGTCATGCGTCAGTGGCGAAACTCCTTTTAATTAGAGGTTCTTTGGTCTAAAAGAAAGGGGTTCCCGTCAAAGGCCTTTTGCTCACCAGTGTGTCAGGGATATTACTCTAATCAACGGCCGCTTATCTGATCTACGCATTATATGATCAGCCCATATAAATGAACTTCCTCCCCTTCATCTCAATCATGGAATATCAGCTACGCCTATCTACACTCCCATCCATATCTGCCCTTCTCTTCTCTATCACGTCCGAGTTCCAGCACTCAATGCGCGGTCCTTCAGGTGCTTGCCAAGCTTCTTCGTTATGCATTCATTGTCCCACTGTTCGCTTTGCGCAGAATGGCGGATTCGACGATTACGACCGGAGAAGCCAGAAGACGTAGGACTCCGGAATTTTATTTTAAGTGGCGGGAGATATATAGGGTGTCCCAGCTAACGTTAGCCAAGCTATTCTACAAAAAAAAAAAGATTTAGAAGCACGATGCAAGATACGCTCTTAAGATCTATGGTGTTATCAGAACACAGGCGACTGAGCACTGTAGGTCTTATAAATGTAGCTCGCATTCTTTGTTCTAAATGTTTTTTTTTCGTTAAACATGTTTGATAACGTTAGCTGGGACCGACAGTCTAAGACAGAAAGCAAGATCATAAGAGGATATGAATATTACTTTAGTTACTAGGCGTGCAACACGATCTAATCATCAGAAGAAAATAAAGAAATTTTCTGGCAGAACAAACGTATTTAAAAACAAATTTTTTCCTCGTACGATAGGTGAGTGGAACGCACTCTCTGCGAGTACAGTGGAATGCCCGACCGTCCAGTCATTCTGCAACCAGCTGAATAGCATTTAGACGATGTTATATATATATGTATGTATGAATGTAATTTTTCTTTTTCCTCTTTGATTTACAATATACGGAAGTGCTATTTTCGCTTGCCTGTCACTACTATTTGTAGATTTCTTGCTGCTCAACCTACCGATCATGCGCGATGTCTTTCAGCATACCAGTATGAATGCGACTCCTCGTTATCAATATCCCGTTGTTATCAATATGCTCTGTACAGCTTTTGCGGTTCAGCGAATATCCGTATTTTAAAATATATTGAAATTTTGTAATGCTTTTTTAGTTGGAATGCTCTGTACGGCTTGTGCGGATCGTGGAATATGTCTATTGCAATGTATTGAATTCTTGTAATAATTTTGCTGTTAATTTTTGTTTTGTTCATCTGTATATCGCACTGTCCACTCCTGCCCAAGGCCTAAGACTAAGGCCGGCAGTATCCTGTAAATAAATAAATAAATAAATAAATAAATAAATAAATAAATAAATAGATGCATCGGTGCATCGCGTCGAGCTGGGTGTGTTGAGATATGTTATGTCGGGCAATGAAGGGTGAGCGTTTTCAACTTTGATAAGAAAAATATATATTTTGCTGTCCGAGTACCAGGAAAAACAAAATCGATATTAGTTTCGCGAGTTGATATATATGTCTTCGCGAAAAAAAAGAATGTGGAAGCGCCAGGCCAGTCAGAAGTTGGGAACTGAGTCCTTAGTTCAGCACTCCTGCAGCCCGAGCGGTCTGCCGTGCACGTTACAAGGCTCAGTAAATTTTTACTTTTTTTTTTACATGTAACAAACCTAATCAAATTCGGTGCGGTGGTTCCGAAGAAAAATAGAGTCACGTTAGCATACGCCAAAGAGGGTGAAGGCGAAAGCTTGCGAGCTCCACAGACATTTTGCGCTAACTAACACACAAGGTCGTCGGTTCGACTCCAACCAATAGTTAAGGGTGCTACTCCCCCGGAAGGTCGTGGGTTCGAGCGCCGGAATTAACTCCATTTTAATTTCCCCCCTTTTTTTTTGGCGTGATGAGCGGCATCGAAGGCAGCTGTGGAAGAAGGCGATGACGAACAATGAACACACGAGCAGTGGCACGAGCGCATCTCTGCACGAGGCGAGATTACGTGACTTTCTCTACCGCACGCCGCTTTCTTTAAGGCCGCCGTGTGATGAGGCATTTCGCCTTAGGAACGATTTCTCTGTTCCTATTTATTTAGATACGAGCCCACGCGCCAAAGCTTGCTCGTAAACCTCATGAAAAAAATAGTTGACTCCGAACCGGAAATAAAGACAATGGGCCTTTTAGGTTAAAAGACACATGCCGTAGAGGGGTACCTTTGCTTTGCTGTCGGGTTCCGAATTTCTCAAGTTAGTTCAAGCAGCTTTTAAACGAAAAATCGCGAACATAGCCAGGAAACATTCGGGGGCTATTTACAGTGACATCAAGGCGTTTGATTTCTACTGTTGGCTCCAAGGGCAGTAGGAAAGGTCGTACACATTTTCTGCTGTTGTCACGCAACCGATGGGTTACAAGGTTATATATACACAGTCCAACTAAAACGATATTTGCAGATCCGCTCCAGCCAATTAGATTCGCTCGTCGCGAAACGGCTCACGCCTTCGTTGTCATCGACTTCCACAGCTGGCTGCAATGCCGCTCATCGTGCTAGTCTTCCCATACTGCCCTTCCCCCCCCGCGAAGGCGCTGACGCCACTGGACCACTGCCAGTCGGTGCGGTGATTTCGGTCTCGAATTCGTTGCCTCAATATATAGCCAAATGAAAAGACGCATACAGTTGCGCTCAAATTTCGCGTTAGGGAGTATTGTAATAGTCGGACATGTTTAGACTGCAACGTTTAAACGCCCGTTCCTTCGCTGAGCGTCGGTGTGCCTCGGCGGCGTAACCGAGCGAATGCCGAGCGCAGCAGGGAACGAAAGAAGCCGAGAGGGAAGACAGCGCGAGGAGGAAAGCGGAGGAGGAGGCTACGGTGAAATCATTAGGCGGAAAGCGGAGGAGGAGAGTCCGGCAAAAGGGAGAGGAGGGAAGCAGAAGGCTGCGATAGCGAAGACAGCGCGAGGAGCAAAGCGGAGGAGGAGGCTACAGTGAAAGCATAAGGCGGAAAGCGGAGGAGGAGAGTCCGGGAAAAGGGAGAGGAGGGAAGCAGAAGGCTGCGATAGCGAAGACAGCGCGAGGAGGAAAGCGGTGGAGGAGAGTCCCGAAAAAGGGAGAGGAGGAAAGCAGGAGGCTGCGATAGTGAAGAGAGCGCGAGGAGGCAAGCGGAGGAGGAGAGTCTGGCGAAAGGGAGAGGAGGAAAGTAGAAGGCTGCGATAGCGAAGAGAGCGCGAGGAGGAAAACGGAGGAGGAGGCTACAGTGAAAGCAATCCCTGACACACACACACACGCACAGAGAGAGAGAGAGAGAGAGAAAGCAAGAGAGGAAATGATAAACGAAAGAGCGAGAGAAGGCTAAATGAAAGGCAGGCCGGTTAACTTGAACTCAGCCCGGTTGGTTATCTTGCACTGGGGGAACAGAAAATTGGAGAAAAAGGTTAAGAGAGCGGACACTCAAAAGGCGTTCGTACTAGGGTTCATCTGTCGCAAAGTCGTTCACGTGTCGTGACGCCCGACAAAGGGGTATCTCTTTTTTTTGGCGGTGGCCCCTTGCTCAAAGGAGAGGAATCCGAACTTCTTGATGGACCCGAAGCGCTAAACTCGTTCGCGGCTCTTCAACAACACAAAACTTGACGAAACACGGTGGTGCCTTATTAATAATGTTAGTGCTTGAAAAAAAAAGCTATTTTATATTTACCAGTGATGGCAATTTCAGCAAGTACACTATTTAGTTAACGTTTTGTGAGTTTCAGTTTAACAAACGCACCGCCCTGTGCTTTGCTGCGTAGCTCACTGAAAGCATATAAAGGACACCAAGTCATGCCATGCATCAGTGGCGAAATTCCTTTTGATGAGAGTTCGTCAGTCTAAAGAAAAGGGATTCACGTCAAAGGATTTTAGCACACTAGTGTTTCAGGTACATTACTCTAATGAATCGCCACTTATCTGATCTACGCATTATATGACCAGCCCATATACCTCAACATTCTCCCCTTCATCTCAATCATGGAATATCAGCTACACTTATCTACGCTCCAATCTATATCTGCCCTTCTCTTGTCTATCACGTACAAGTTCGAGCACTCGTTGCGCGGTCCTTCAGGTGCTTATTAAGCTTCTTCGTTATTCATTCATTGTCCCACTATTCGCTTTGGCCAGAACGGCGGATTCGACGATTACGACCGGAGAAGACAGAAGACGCAGGACTCCAGAATTTTTTTTAAAGCGGCGGGATATGTATAGGGTGTCCAAGCTAACATTAGCCAAGTTGTTCCAAGAAAAAAAAAGATTTAGAAGCACGATGAAAATTACGATCTTAAGAACTATGGAGTTATCAGGACACAGGTGACTGAACACTGTAGGTCTTGTAAATGTATCTTGCACTCTCTGTTCTAAATGTTCTTTTTTTCGCTGAACAGGTTTGATAACGTTAGCTGGGACCGACAGTCTAAGACAGAAAGCAAGATCATAAGAGCCATACAGGCCCTAAAATAGAATACGCTGCAGCTGTGTGGGACCCATACCATGAAAACCTTATTTCCTCACTCGAGCTTGTCCAAAATAACTCAGTCCGATTCATATTTTCAAATTATAACCGTACCGCTAGCATAACATCAATGAAGGACAATCTATCTCTTCCATCACTTGCATCTCGCAGAACAATAGCACGTTTGACACTGTTTCACAAATTTTATTACCATTCCTCCCTTCACAGTAACTTCATTTCTCAGCCTCATTACCTATCGAGCCGCATCGATCATCGCCATAAGGTCGGACTTCAAACAGGCAACACTAACACTTTCAGTCAATCTTTCTTTCCCAGATCATCACGACAGTGGAACCACCTTCCCTGTGAAATTGTATCTATTGTCGACAACAAACTGTTTCGTAAGGCTTTAGCTAACATTGTATAATTAGGAATTATTAACTTGTTATTTCATTTACTTGCCGTACTTACAGGCGACTAAGGACGACACTGGTTAACATTGTACTAACAGGAATTACCAAGTTTCTACTTTGTTTACATTGTCTGTCGTACTTACAAATATTGTGCAAGATATTACATAGTATTGTATAATTAGTAATTACTAACACACTTCATTGTTTATTTTTCGTACTTTATTGTTATACTTCCTGTTTTCCCACTCCCCTCTGTAATGCCTTCGGGCCTTGAGGGTACCATAAATAAATAAATAAATAAATAAATAAATAAATAAATAAATAAATAAATAAATAAATAAATAAATAAATAAATAAATAAATAAATAAATAAATAGATGCATCGGTGTATCGCGTCGACCTAGCTGTGTTCAGATATGTTCGGTCGGGCAATGTACACTGAACGTTTCAAAATTTGATAAAAAATATATGTATTGCTGTCCGAGTAGTAAGAAAAAACCAATCGATATTAGTTTCCTGAGGGAATAACTCTGTCTTCGCGAAAAAAAATATGGAAGTGCCAGGCCAGTCAGAAGTTGGGAGCCTTTTTGTGTGTGAATTTTTCCGAATCCGCATTTTGCATAACTCCCAAAGAAAGATGTGCAGTGGCTACGGCTCCAAAGAGAGAGACAGAGAGAGAAAATAATGCAGCGAAAGGCAGGGAGGTTAACTAGAGGTAGTTCCGGTTGGCTACCCTGCGTAGGGGGAAGGGTTAAGAGGGATAAAAAGAGAAACAGAGTAGAAGGGGGAGATAGAAAGAAAGGGAGACAAGCACGAACAAAGCGCGTACACTACAGAGCGGTAGGAGGCGGCATTCTGAGAGTCTGTCGTGGAGCCCCGTGGACCGCAAGAACCTTATTAGCGCGAGTAAGGCCTTCAACGTGGATGTTATTTCGGAGCATTGGCCTAAAGCTTTTAGTTCTGAAAGTGGACGATTGTCTAGCTCGTCCAGTACTCTGCACATCACTTGTCTCTCAGCACTGTATCGCGGGCAGACACAGATAATGTGTGCGAGCGTCTCGTCGATGTTACATGTGTCGCACGTGGGGCTGTTGGCCATTCCTATGAGGAAAGCATAGGCGTTTGTAAAGGCAACGCCTAGCCACAGACGGTAGAGCATGGTCTGTTCACGTCGTGGTAATCCAGGCGGTAGGTGCATTCGTATGTCGGGAGACAACGAACGCAACCGACACATTGTGAAAACATTCGAGTCCCACAGGGGCAAAGTACGCTCACGGGACATCAATCGCAGCTCAGCCGCAGCGTCTGTACGCGAAAGCGGAATGAAGACTCGTTGACCACTTTCATGTGCAGATCGGGCGGCTTCGTCGGCGTGGTCATTCCCGCTGATGTTACGATGGCCTGGAAGCCACTGAAAGATTATGTTGTGTCCCTTGTCATAGCTTTGATGATATATGTGCCGAATTTCTGAGGCCAGTTGTTCATTGGGTCCGTGGCGCATTGGGCTTCGTATGCACTGAAGGGCTGCCTTGGAGTCACTAAAGACTGTCCATTGTTGCGGTGGCTTCTGCTTAATAAAATGAAGTGCAGCACGGAGCGCCGGCATATTTTTGGAGGCTCCAAAATTATGCATTGATAGATTGCAGGTCAATAGCATTGATTTTCATCCATTATTACAGAGTATCACCGCTATCGTGAGGAGAACAAAACCACGAAAACGGTACATTGCACAATATTGGTCAAAGACCACCTTTTTTTTTAGAGCGCATTTCTTAGGCGCGAGCTCCCGGGTTGAGCGTCGGCGTCGGCGTAACCACGCGAACGTGCTCGTGCCACTGCTCGCGCGTTCGTCGTCGCGTTCTTCCACAGCTGGCTCCGATGCCCCTCGTCATGCCAGCGTTCCCGTACTGCCCCTCCCCCTGCGAAGACGATGGAGGGCCCTCGCCCATAGCCAGTCGGGGCGGCCATATCGGTCTAAAATTATTTGCCTCAACATATCGCGAAATGAAAACACGTACACTGCTGTGCTCAAATTTCGCACTAGGGAATATCGTAATCATCGGACATTTTTTTTCCTTTCGAATTTATTCCGTTTTATGGATTAATTTCCTTATCGCGATCCGTCTTACATGATGAATGGGCTGATTTCCTCATTGGGTAAGCATAGAAATGCTTACGCATTTAAATGTGCGGTCAGGCTTGTTCCTGCTTGCGCCAGAGGGAGGAGTGAGGGGGGAGGGGGGGCGGTCCTTAGTCCAGCACTCCTGCGGCACGAGTGGTCTCCCGTGCCCGCTACAAGAACCACTAGATTTTAACATTTTTTTACGTGTAACAAACGTAATCAAATTCGGTGCGGTGGTTTCCAAGAAAAATTGAGAGTCCCTTTAGCATTCGCCAAAGAGTGTGAAGGCGAAAGCTTACGCACTCGAGAGACGCTTTGCCCTAATTAACACCAAAGGTCGTCGGTTCGACTCCAACCAAAAGTTAAGGGTGCCACTCCCCGGGATGTTCGTGGGTTCGAGCGCCGGGAATTAACTCCCTCTTCATTTCCCCCCTTTTTTGGCATGATGAGCGGCATTCGAAGCCAGCTGTGGAAGAAGACGATGACTAACGATGAACGCACGAGCAGTGGCACGAGCACATCTCTGCACGAGGCGAGATCACGTGACCTTCTCTACCGCACGCCGCGTTTTTTAAGGCCACCTTGTGATGAGGCATTGCGCCTTAGAAACGATTTCTCTGTTCCTATTTATTTAGACACATCATCATCGGAAGTACTCCTCGTCAAGCAGGCCTTCAGGCGCGCGGAAGCCCACGGGGTCACTGCAACACTTCATTGGATACCTGGTCACCAGGGCATCGAGGGAAATGAGAGAGCCCACGAGGCGGTGCGCGCCCTTCTTTCCAACCGCGTCGTCTCCCGGGATCCTTTAGAAGCCCTCACAACCAGCTCAAGCAACACGACAAATGGAGCCCCGTATGACCCCGACAGAGCTCTGAGAGCAGCAGCCAACCGACGCAAGAGGGAACTCCGTGCGAGTGTGCCCTGAGACCCAGGCCCACTTCCAGCGGGTCTTCACAGGTCGGGGCAGGTGCTGTTGCATAGGCTCCGTTCCGGCTTCGTCCTCATACCGGATGTGCTGGAACGGTGGCGACAGTACCGGCCACGCCGGGAAAGACGCCCTCCATCTCCGTCTCCCAACTCCCTTCCATCGCAGGAACCCGGCTATCCCACAGCCTCCGCGGACCAAGAAGCGCTCCAGACGCCACACAGGTGCCCTGACTGCGACATGGCTACGCGGCCATCCACAGCCCATCTGTTTTGGGAGTGCCAGCGACACGCTCAACAGCGTTACCACCACCTGAGGGTGGTGCGAGTGTCGTCCTACGAGGAGTGGATTACACCGGCAACTGGATCGATGAATTCCGACAGGGCCATTCTGGACTCGCTCTTGGCTTTCGCCAAGGACGCACAGCTTCTAGGACAGCTCTGAATACGCCCCCCCCCTCCTCTTCCTATTCCCCATTATAGGCCTTCGTGCCACCCTTTAATAAATGCATTTTGTCATCATCATCATTTAGATACGAGCCCACGCGCCAGAGCTTGCTCGTAAACCTGACAAAAAAAAATAGTTGTCTCCGAACCGGAAATAAGGACAATGGGCCTTTTAGGTTAAAAGACCCATGCCGTTGAGGAGTACCTTTGCTTTGCTCTCGCGTTCCGAATTTCTCAGGTCAGTTCAAGCAGCTTTTAAAAGAAAAATCGCGAACATAGCCAGGAAACATTCGGGGGCTATTTACAGTGACATCAAGGCGTTTGATTTCTACTGTTGGCTCCAAGGGCAGTAGGCTCACGTATTAGCATTTCCGGTTGTCACGCAGAGACAGGCTTGAACGCTCTAATATGGTAGCGAATGATGAATGCATATATTGCGTACAAACAGAGACCAACGCGCATGTAGTAAAGGACTGCGTTGTAGCACGCACCTTTTGGAAGCTAGTTGAAAGAATGTTCAGAATATCCATTGTGCGGCCACCACAGCGCCGAGATCGGTTTGCGAGTCTCGTCTACTGCAGCGCTAGCTACATTTTGTGGTGCTTCCGTAACATAGCAGAACGATCTCGGTAGTCAAATAGAGCAATGTACCCCAGAATGCGGAAACTACGGGTGATAATATGGGGTCATCTTGAAGAACAGTTGTTCAAACTCGGTCAAGCCGAGTTTCTTCGCCGCTGGTCTACGCGGTACATAACCGTCTCCCGAGGCAAAGTCTTTCTACAGCCAGAATAATGCTCAATTCTGTTGCCTGATATCAGACTGTGTCTGCATGTGCCCCGGGTACGTTTCATAAATTCGAAGCTGGCAATAATGCTTTTGCGTGGATGCGGTAATGAGTTTTGTTGTTGTTATTGCTGTGGTTGTTGTTGTTGTGTGTGGCAAAGCAAGTGTCAAGTAGACACCATTTATGATTTCATTTGTTAATCTGTTTTGTTTACATCAAGTACGATGTATTACATGTGATGTACTTTATATTGTGCTCTTCGGTCATACCACAGTTGTAAGCGTGCCTACGGGTCAATAAATTTCCTTGTCAGCAACCAATGGGTTACAAGCTTATATATACACAGTCCTACTAAAAGGATATTTGCAGATTCGCTCCAGCCAATTCGATTCGCTGCTCACGCAACTGCTCTCGCCTTCGTTGTCATCGACTTCCACAGCTGGCTGCGATGGCGCTCATCGCGCTAGTCTTCCCATACTGCCCCTCCCCCCCCGCGAAGGCGCTGACGCCACTGGACCACCGCCAGTCGGTGCGGTGATTTCGGACTCGAATTTGTTGCCTCAATATATCGCCAAATGAAAAGACGCATACAGGTGCGCTCAAATTTCGCGTTAGGGAGTATTGTAATACTCGGACATGTTTAGATCGCATCACTAAACGCCCGTTCCTTCGCTGAGCGCCGGTGTGCCTCGCCGGCGTAACCGAGCCAATGCGGAGCGCAGCAGGGAACGAAAGAAGCCGATAGCGGAGAGCGAAGACAGGGTGAGGAGGAAAGAGGAGGAAGAGGCTACAGTGAAAGCATAAGGCGGGAAGCGGAGGAGGAGAGTCCGGAAAAAGGGAGAGGAGGAAAGCAGAAGGCTGCGATAGCGAAGACAGCGCGAGGAGGCAAGCGGAGGAGGAGGCTACAGTGAAAGCAATCCCTGACACACACACACGCACAGAGAGAGAGAGAGAGAGAGAAAGCAAGAAAGGAAAGGCTAAATGAAAGAGCGAGAGAAGGATAAATGAAAGGCAGGCAGATTAGCCTGAACTCAGCCCGGTTGGTTACCTAGCACTGGGGGAACAGAAAATTGGAGAAAAAGGTTAAGAGAGCGGACACTCAAAAGGCGTTCGTACTAGGGGTCATCTGCCGCAAAGTCGTTCACGCGGGGTGACGCCCGACAAAGGGGTATCTCTTTTTTTTTTTTTGGCGAAGTCCCCTTGCTCAAAGGGGAGGCATCCGAACTTCTTGATGGACCCGAAGCGCTAAACTCGTTCGCGGCTCTTCAACAACACAAAACTTGACGAAACGCGGTGGCGCCGTATTAATAATATGTGTTCGAAAAAAAAGCTATTTTATATTTAGCAGTGATGTCAATTTCAGCAAGTAAACTATTTAGTTAACGTTTCGTCTGTTCCGGTTTAACAAACGCAGCACCTTGTGCTTTGCTGCGCAGCTCACTCAAAGCATATAAAGGACACCAAGTCCTGTCATGCATCAGTGGTGAAACTCCTTTTGATGAGAGGTTGGTCAATCTAAAGGAAAAGGGTTCACGTCAAAGGACTTTAGCTCACCAGTGTGTCAGTCATGTTACTTTAATCAACCGCCGGTTATCTGCTCTACGCATTATATGACCAGCCTATTAACTCCCTCCCCTTCATCTCAATTACAGAATATAGGTACGCCTATCTACTGTCTACTGTCTACTATCTACGCCTAGCTGTTGCAAGAAAAGAAAAAAAAAGATCTAGAAGCACGATGCAAGATACGATCTTAAGAACTATGGAGTTATCAGAACACAGGCGACTGAACACTGTAGGTCTTGTAAATGTATCTTGCACTCTCTGTTCTAAATGTTCTTTTTTTCGTTGAACAGGTTTGATAACGTTAGCTTGGACCGACAGTCTAAGACAGAAAGCAAGATCATAAGAGCCATACAGATGCATCGGTGTATCTCGTCGACCTAGCTGTGTTCAGATATGTTCGGTCGGGCAATGTACGGTGACAGTTTTCAACTTTGATAAGAAAAATATATATTTTGCTGTCCGAGTACCGGGAAAAACAAAATCGATATTAGTTTCGCGAGTGGATATATATATATATATATATATATATATATATATATATATATATATATATATATATATATATATATATATATATATATATATATGTCTTCGCAAAAAAAAATATGGAAGCGCCAGGCCAGTCAGATGTTGGGAACTTAGTCCTTAGTCCAGCACTCCTGTGGCCCGGGTGGTCTGCCGTGCACGTTACAAAAGTCACTAGATTTTAACTTTTTTTTTACATGTAACAAACCTAATAAAATTCGGTGCGGTGTTCCCAAGACAAATTGAGAGTCACTTTAGCATACGCCAAAGAGTGTGAAGGCGAAGGCTTGCGCGCTCGAGAGACACTTTGCCCTAATTAACACCAAAGGTCGTCGGTTCGCTTCCAACCAAAAGTTAAGGGTGCTACTCCCAGAAAGATCGTGGGTTCGAGTGCCGGAATTAACTCCATTTTAATTCTCCCCCCCCCCCACTTTTGGCATGATGAGTGGCATCGAAGCCAGCTGTGGAAGAAGATGATGACGACTATGAACGCACGAGCAGTGGCACGAGCGCAGCTCTGCACGAGGCGAGATCACGTGACTTTCTCTACCGCACGCCGCGTTTTTTAAGGCCACCGTGTGATGAGGCATTGCGCCTTAGAAACGATTTATCTGTTCCTATTTATTTAGATACGAGCCCACGCGCCAAAGCTTGCTCGTAAACCTGACGAAAAAAATAGTTGTCCCCGAACCAGAAATAAGGACAATGGGCCTTTTAGGTTAAAAGACACATGCCGTAGAGGGGCACCTTTGCTTTGCTGTCGTGTTCCGAATTTCTCAAGTTAGTTCAAGCAGCTTTTAAACGAAAAATTGCGAACATAACAAGGAAACATTCGGGGGCTATTTACAGTGACATCAAGGCGTTTGATTTCTTCTGTTGGCTCCAAGTGCAGCAATGTGACGCATACGCGTTTCCTCCGATTGTCACGCAACCGATGGGTTACAATGTTATAGACCTTTTTCATGCTTACAAACAGAGTTCCCAGAAGACTTCCGGTTAGACCCTCAGGAACAACGCCAGTTACAATAGCCTATAAACTTACAAGACCCTCCAGCTGGCCCTAGTTTTGTTCGGGAGTTGGAGTGTTTGACAATGAATTGTATTGTAAAGTGCAACAAAAAAAAAAAGCCCGTACATTAGTTCGACGCATGGAGCACGTTCTTTATATCTGAAAACATCAAGAATATGTGCCTACAGCATGCTATGCGGCAAACTACTTCTCATTTCTTGCCTAACTGGACTCTTGAAAATTGCTGACCAGAAGTTCTCTGGGGTAATGAACGCACTGCTGCCACATCGCGGATGAAGAAGGTCTATATGTACACAGTCCAACTAAAACGATATTTGGAGATCCGCTCCAGCCAATTAGATTCGCTGGTCGCGCAACGGTTCTCGCGTTCGTTGTTGTCGGCTTCCACAGCTGGCAGCGATGCCGCTCATCGTGCTAGTCTTCCCATAATTCCCTTCCCCTCCGCAAAGGCGCTGACGCCACTGGACCACTGCCATTTGGTGCGGTGATTTCGGTCTCAAATTTGTTGCCTCAATATATTGCCAAATGAAAAGACTCATACAGGTGCGCTCAAATTTCACGGGTGTCTTGTAATAGTCGGACATGTTTAGATTGCATCACTTAAACGCCCGTTCCTTCGCTGAGCGTCGGTGTGCCTCGCCGGCGTAACCGAGCGAATGCGGAGCGCAGCAGGGAACGAAAGAAGCCGAGAGGGAAGACAGCGCGAGGAGGAAAGCGGAGGAGGAGGCTACAGTGAGAGCATGAGGTGGAAAGCGGAGGAGGAGAGTCCGACAAAAGGGAGAGGAGGGAAGCAGAAGGCAGCGATAGCGAGGACAGCGCGAGGAGGAAAGCGGAGGAGGAGGCTACAATGAGAGCATAAGGCGGAAAGCGGAGGAGGAGAGTCCGGAAAAAGGGAGAGGAGGGAAGCAGAAGGCTGCGATAGCGAGGACAGCGCGAGGAGGAAAGCGGAGGAGGAGGCTACAGTGAGAGCATAAGGCGGAAAGCGGAGGAGGAGAGTCCGGAAAAAGGGAGAGGAGGGAAGCAGAAGGCTGCGATAGCGAAGACAGCGCGAGGAGGAAAGCGGAGGAGGAGGCTACAGTGAGAGCAATCCCTGACACACACACACGCACAGAGAGAGAGAGAGAGAGAAGGAAGGATAAATGAAAGAGAGAGAGAGAAGGATAAATGAAAGGCAGGCAGGTTAACCTGAACTCAGCCCGGTTGGTTACCTTGCACTGGGGGAACAGAAAATTGGAGAAAAAGGTTAAGAGAGCGGACACTCAAAAAGGCGTTCTTACTAGGGGTCATCTGCCGCAAAGTCGTTCACGTGGGGTGACGCCCGACAAAGGGGTATCTCTTTTTTTTGGCGAAGGCCCCTTGCTCAAAGGGGAGGAATCCGAACTTCTTTATGGACCCGAAGCGCTAAACTCGTTCGCGGCTCTTCCACAGCACAAAACTTGACGAAATACGATGGTGCCGTATTAAAAATATGTGTTTATCCCTGACACCAGTGTGTCAGGGATATTACTCTAATCAACCGCCGCTTATCTGATCTACGCATTATATGACTAGCCCATATACCTCAACTTCCTCCCCTTTATCTCAATCATGGAATATCAGCTACACTTATCTACGCTCCAATCCCTATCTGCCCTTCTCTTGTCTATCAGGTCCAAGTTCCAACACTCGTTGCGCGGTCATTTAGATGCTTCCCAAGCTTCTTCGTTATTCATTCATTGTCCCACTGTTCGCTTTGGGCAGAACGGCGGATTCGGCCCTTACGACCGGAGAAATCAGAAGACGTAGGACCCCAGAATTTTTTTAAAGCGTCAGTAGATGTATACGATAGCCCAGCTAACGCTAGCCAAGCTGTACTACGAAAAAAAAACATCATTTAGAAGCACGATGCATGATACGATCTGAAGAACTATGATGTTATCAGAACACAGGCGACTGAGTACTGTAGGTCTTATAGAAGTATCTTGCACTCTCTGTTATAAATGTTCTTTTTTTCGTTGAACAGGTTTCAGAACGTTAGCTGGGACCGGCAGTCTAAGACAAAAAGCAAGATCATTGGAAGCATACAAATACACCGGTGTATCGCGTCGACCTAGCTGTGTTCAGATATGTGCGGTCGGGCAGTGAACCGTACCGAGGGCAGTGTACCGTGACTCAAAGAGAGTCGGCCGGTATCTCGAATACCAAGACTGTTTGTTACACACACCGCATGATCGGCTTCCGACCCCGGTCTTGACTCAGGATAGGATGCTTCTCCTGATTCAACAGATCATAGACGCCGGGACCACTTGGGGTACCCGCGTCATACTCGGCCTTGACCTGGAGAAGGCTTTCGATAACATCCAGCACTCAGCAACACTAAATGCGATCACGGCCTTAGGGCTCCGGCGCCGGTTCTACGAGTTCGTCCGCTCCTTCCTAACCCGTCGCAAGGCCGTGCTTTGTGCCGGAGACCTCACGTCGGAAGAAGTCGAGCTCGGACAGCGTGGCACCCCCCAGGGCTCCGTCCTCTCGCCGACGCTGTTCAACCTGGTGATGATTGGGCTCTCCGAACGCCTGTCGAAGATACAAGGCCTCAACCATACGGTATACGCAGACGACATCACCATCTGGTGCTCCGCGGGGTCGGATGGCTTTATCGAATCCGCTCTGCAGGAGGCAGTCGAAACTGCCGAATCCTACCTCGACCACACGGGCCTCAAGTGCTCCTCCGCCAAATCGCAGCTGTTATTGTACAGCCCAAAACGACGAGGCAAAAGGCCTAACGGATGGAAACCACCGACCGAGCGCCACATCACTGTCCGCACCAGAGACGGTCGCCCAATTCCCAGGGTTGACTCCATCCGAGTACTGGGAATGATTATCGAGGCAGGCGGATCCAACATCCAAACGGTCCACAAGCTGACGACAAAGACGGAGAACGCAATACGACTTGTACGCGGGGTGGCCAACCGTCACCACGGCGTCAAAGAAGACAATCTGCTGCGTCTCGTACACGCGTTCGTCCTATGTCATTTCACCTACGTCGCAGCAATGCATAAGTGGAAACAACCGGAGAGTGACAAGCTCAATACACTAATCCGAAAGGTAGTGAAGCGGGCCCTTGGGCTCCCGATCACGACGCCGACGTATCGACTCCTCGAGCTCGGGGTGCACAATACCCTCGAAGAGATCGCCGAGGCTCAGGAGAGAGCGCAGATGATACAACTGACGATGACGAAGACCGGCCGTCACATCTTGCGCGAGCTCGGGTACTTCCCACTGAACACCCAGGATCCACCGGAGCTTACGCCGGTTCCCCGCGAGCTCCGCGACCTGATCACGATCGCACCCATTCCGCGAAACGTCCATCCGGAACACAATCGAGGCAGGCGCCAAGACCGGGCCACCGCGTTCCTCAAACGAGTAAACAAGAAAGCGGACGACGTCGCTTTCGTGGACGCCGCCGCCTACCGATGCAACCGAGCCTTCGCCGCGGTAGCGGTCTCGTCCTCGCAACGGACTTTAAACGCCGCCACGGTACGCCCACGTGATCCCGAGGTGGCGGAGCAAGTGGCCATAGCCCTGGCAATGCTCGACGATAAGCGAACGACAATATTCAGCGACTCTAGACCAGCCATCAAAGCGTTCGAGAGAGGAGCCGTCTCCGTCAAGGCGTTACGCATCCTCCGCGGCGCTGATCCAAGCACCCTCAAACACCACACCGTCATCTGGTTTCCCGCCCACCTAGGTCGGATTCCGGGCGCCCCGCCCAACCTCAACGAGACAGCCCACGACGCAGCGCGCGCTCTTACCGACCGCGCCGTCACCCCCGGGCAACTACGTCTCGATGAGTTGGAGGCGAACAGGGATGACCCAATAACCTACAATGAAATAACCAAACACTTTTACTTGGGACGACGTCTCTTTCCGCCACCGCACCCCAAACTAAACAGGCCGCAAGCGCTAACGCTACGCTTATTACAGACGGATACCTATCCAAACCCGGCCACCTTACACATAATCTACCCGGACGTCTACCCAGACGATGCGTGCCCCTCGTGCGGGGTCACGGCGACACTCGCACACGTGCTCTCTGGGAGTGCAGAAACGCTGCGCTCGACTCTACCTCCGACAAGTGGGATATGACCCTGAGAAGCCCGCTCCTACAAGACCAGCAATGGGCCGTCCAGCAGGCTCGCGCAGCGGCCGCCAGGTTTTTCCTGTCGGTCCCTGCGAAAGAGATGCCCACTGCGCGCTGACGTGCGTCCTGCAGGACTTTTAAAGTTTTTCCAATCCAATCCGAACCGGAAATAAGGACAATGGGCCTTTTAGGTCAAAAGAACCATGCCGTAGAGGGGTACCTTTGCTTTGCTCTCGCGTTCCGAATTTCTCAGGATAGTTCGAGCAGCTTTTAACAGAAAAATCGCGAACATAGCCAGGAAACATTCGGGGGCTATTTACAGTGACATCAAGGCGTTTGATTTCTATTGTTGGCTCCAAGGACAGTAGGGTCACGTAATAACGTTTCCGGTTGTCACGCAACGGATGGGTTACAAGCTTATATATACACAGTCCAACTTCAACGATATATGCAAATTCGCTCCAGCCAATTAGATTCGCTGGTCGCGCAGCTGCTATCGCCTTCATTGTCATCGACTTCCACAGCTGGCTGCGATACCGCTCATCGTGCTAGTCTTCCCATACTGCCCCCCCCCCCCCCGCGAAGGCGCTGACGCCACTGGACCACTGCCAGTCGGTGCGGTGATTTCGGACTCGAATTCGTTGCCTCACTATATCGCCAAATGAAATGACGCATACAGGGGCGCTCAAATTTCGCGTTAGCGAGTATTGTAATAGTCGGACATGTTTAGACTCCATCTCTTAAACGCCCGTTCCTTCGCTGAGCGTCGGTGTGCCTCGCCGGCGTAACCGAGCGAATGCGGCGCGCAGCAGGGAACGAAAGAAGCCGATAGCGAAGAGAGCGTGAGGAGGAAAGCGGAGGAGGAGGTTACAGTGAAAGCATGAGGCGGAAGGCGGAGGAGGAGAGTCCGGAGAAAGGGAGAGGAGGAAAGCAGAAGGCTGCGACAGGGAAGAGAACGCGAGGAGGAAAGCGGAGGAGGAGGCCACAGTGAAAGCATGAGGCGGAAGGCGGAAGAGGAGGTTACAGTGAAAGCATGAGGCGGAAGGCGGAGGAGGAGAGTCCGGAGAAAGGGAGAGGAGGCAAGCAGAAGGCTGCGACAGGGAAGAGAACGCGAGGAGGAAAGCGGAGGAGGAGGCCACAGTGAATGCATGAGGCGGAAAGCGGAAGAGGAGGTTACAGTGAAAGCATGAGGCGGAAGGCCGAGGAGGAGAGTCCGGAGAAAGGGAGAGGAGGAAAGCAGAAGGCTGCGACAGGGAAGAGAACGCGAGGAGGAAAGCGGTGGAGGAGGCCACAGTGAGAGCATGAGGCGGAAAGCGGAAGAGGAGGTTACAGTGAAAGCATGACGCGGAAGGCGGAGGAGGAGAGTCCGGAGAAAGGGAGAGGAGGCAAGCAGAAGGCTGCGACAGGGAAGAGAACGCGAGGAGGAAAGCGGAGGAGGAGGCCACAGTTAAAGCATGAGGCGGAAAGCGGAAGAGGAGGTTACAGTGAAAGCATGAGGTGGAAGGCGGAGGAGGTGAGTCCGGAGAAAGAGAGAGGAGGAAAGCAGAAGGCTGCGACAGGGAAGACAGCGCAAGGAGGAAAGCGGAGGAGGAGGCCACAGTGAAAGCAATCCCTGACACACACACACGCACAGAGAGAGAGAGAGAAAGAAAGCAAGAGAGGAAAGGATAAATGAAAGAGCGAGAGGAGGATAAATGAAAGGCAGGCAGGTTAACATGAACTCAGCCCGGTTGGTTACCTTGCACTGGGGTAACAGAAAAGTGGAGGAAAAGGTTAAGAGAGCGGACACTCAAAAGGCGTTCGTACTAGGGGTCATCAGCCGCAAATTCGTTCACGTGGGGTGACGCCCGACAAAGGGGTATCTCTTTTTTTTGGCGAAGGCCCCTTGCTCAAAGTGGAGGAATCCGAACTTCTTTATGTACCCGAAGCGCTAAACTCGTTCGCGGCTCTTGAACAACACAAAACTTGACGAAACACGGTGGTGCCTTATTAATAATGTTAGTGTTTGAAAAAAAGTAACTATTTTATATTTACTAGTGACGCAATTTAAACAAGTAAACTATTTAGTTAACGTTTCGCCAGTCTCTGTCTAACAAACGCAGCGCCCTGTGCTTTGCTCCGTAGCTCACTGAAAGCATATAAAGGACACCATGTCATGCCTTGAATCAGTGACGAAACTTCTTTTAATTAGAGGTTCTTTGCTCTGAAAGAAAGGGTTCACGTCAAAGTGCTTGCTCACTAGTGTGTAAGGGATATTACTCTAATCAACGGCCGCTTATCTCATCTACGCATTATATGACCAGCCGATATAACTCAACTTCCTCCCCTTCATCTCAATCATGGAATATCAGTTACACTTATCTACGCTCCGATCCATACCTGCCCTTCTCTTGTCTATCACGTCCATGTTCCAACACTCGTTGCGCGGTCCTTTAGGTGCTTCCCAAGCTTCTTCGTTATTCAGTCATTGTCCCACTGTTCGCAAAGGGCAGAATGGCGGATTCGGCCATTACGTCCGGAGAAGCCAGAAGACGTCGGGCTCCAGAATTTTTTTTTTAAGCGGCGGGAGATATATAGGGTGTCTCAGCTAACGTTAGCCAAGCTATACCACACAAAAAAAGAGATTTAGAAGCACGATGCAAGATACGCTCTTAAGATCCATGGTGTTATCAGAACACAGGCGACTGAGCACTGTAGGTCTTATAAAGGTATCTCGCATTCTTTGTTCTAAATGTTTTTTTTTTCGTTGAACATGTTTGATAACGTTAGCTGGGACCGACAGTCTTAGACAGAAAGCAAGATCACAAGAGGCATACAGATACATCGGTGTATCCCGTCGAGCTGGGTGTGTTGAGATATGTTCGGTCGTGCAGTAAACGGTGACCGTTTTCAGCTTTAATAAGAAAAATATATATTTTGCTGTCCGAGTACCAGGAAAAACAAAATCGATATTAGTTTCGCGAGTGGATATATATATATGTCTTCGCGAAAAAAAAATTATGGAAGCGCCAGGACAGTCAGAAGACGGAAACTTAGTCCTTAGTTCAGCACTCCTGCGGTCCGAGTGGTCTGCCGTGCCCGCTGCAATAGTCACTAGATTTTAACTTTTATGCGAAGCATATTACGAGAGCTCAACCCAGCTCCTCAGGCGCAGCGGTGTCGCCTTCAATACCACGTGACACCGTGACGTCACGACAAAGGAGAAACGGAGCTCCAACTCGCGCTGTCGCTAGCGGCGTCGCGGCTGTATATAAGCAGCTGGGCTTGCCTCTGCTAGACACTCACGAGGTGAGGTGCGTCCTGGAGACAGTGCTGCTCGTTGGAACGAGAAGCGAAGGTTGCGGCGTGCTACAGAGACTGATTTTCTAGGTGGCTTTGGCTCAACTCTTGCAAGATGGGCTGGGTGGGAATCGAACCAGGGTCTCCGGAGTGTGAGACGGAGACGCTACCACTGAGCCACGAGTACGATGGTTCAAAGCGGTACAAAAGCGCCTCTAGTGAATGCGGTGTTGCCTTAGAAACGAGCTAGCTGTTTCTAAGGCTCAGGCGTGCGTCGCTCGCTCAGGCGCACATTTCGTTGCCGCGCCGAACGCTGCGTTGCTCGACGCTCACCGCGTCCAATGCGGGGCCCGTAGTCGCTGCGCCGTAGCCCATTGTCTTACACCCCTTGGCGGGTCGACGGGAATGCTGTCGCGTTCCACTCTTGAATGCGAAGCAGAGTAACGCATGAGATGTTTCTTCGTCTAGCCGAACCAAATGTAGCCAAGCAACAGCAGTTCACCAGGCTAAACAGTGGTTCAACAACTAAAATAAAGGCTAGTATGCTTCGCATCCTGGGCTTAACCTTAGCTAAGCCACAGCCATATTTTTTTTTACATTTAACAAACCTAATAAAATTCGGTGCGGTGCTTTCCAAGACAAATTGGGAGTCCCTTTACCATACGCAAAAGAGTGTGAAGGCGAAAGCTTGCGCGCTCCAGAGACACTTTGCCCTAATTAACACCAAAGGTCGTCGGTTCGACTCCAACCAAAAGTTCAGGGTGCTACTCCCAGGGAAGGTCGTGGATTCGAGCGCCGGAATTAACTCCATTTTTATTTCCCCCCTTTTTTGGCATGATGAGCGGCATCCGAAGCCAGCTGTGGAAGAAGACGATGACGAACGATGAACGCACGAGCAGTGGCACGAGTGCATCTCTGCGTGAGGCGAGATCACGTGACTTTCCCTACCGCACGCCGCGTTTTTTAAGGCCGCCGTGTGATGAGGCGTTTCGCCTTAGGAACGATTTCTCTGTTCCTATTTATTTAGATACGAGCCCACGCGCCAAAGCTTGGTCGTAAACCTGACGAAAAATATAGTTGTCCCCGAACCGGAAATAAGGACAATGGGCCTTTTAGGTTAAAAGACACATGCCGTAGTGTGGTACCATTGCTTTGCTGTCGTGTTCCGAATTTCTCAAGTTAGTTCAAGCAGCTTTTAAACGAAAAATTGCGAACATAGCCAGGAAACATTCGGGGGCTATTTACAGTGACATCAAGGCGTTTGATTTCCTCTGTTGGCTCCAAGTGCAGCAAAGGGATGCATACGCGCTTCCTCCGCTTGTCACGCAACCGATGGGTTACAAGGTTATAGACCTTTTTCATGCTTACAAACAGAGTTCCCAGAAGACTTCCGGTTAAACCCTCAGGAACAACGCCAGTTACAATAGCCTATAAACTTACAAGACCCTCCAGTTGGCACTAGTTTTGTTCGGGAGTTGGAGTGTTTGACAATGAATTGTATTGTAAAGTGCAACAAAAAAAAGCCCGTACATGAGTTCGACGCATGGAGCACGTTCTTTATATCTGAAAACATCAAGAATATGTGCCTACAGCATGCTATGTGGCAAACTACTTCTCATTTCTTGCCTAACTGGACTCTTGAAAATGGCTGACCGGAAGTTCTCTGGGGTAATGAACGCACTGCTGCCACATCGCGGATGAAGAAGGTCTATATGTACACAGTCCAACTAAAACGATATTTGGAGATCCGCTCCAGCCAATTAGATTCGCTGGCCGCGCAACCGCTCTCGCGTTCGTTGTTGTCGACTTCCACAGCTGGCTGCGATGCCGCTCATAGTGCTAGTCTTCCCATAATTCCCTTCCCCTCCGCAAAGGCGCTGATGCCACTGGCCCACTGCCAGTCGGTGCGGTGACATCGGTCTCAAATTCTTTGCCTCAACATATCGCCAAATGAAAAGACGCATACAGGTGCGCTCAAATTTCGCGTTAGGGAGTATTGTAATAGTCGGACATGTTTTGACTGCATCTCTTAAACGCCCGTTCCTTCGCTGAGCGTCGGTGTGCCTCGCCGGCGTAACCGAGCGAATGCCGAGCGCAGCAGGGAACGAAAGAAGCCGAGAGGGAAGACAGCGCGAGGAGGAAAGCGGAGGAGGAGGCTACGGTGAAATCTATAGGCGGAAAGCGGAGGAGGAGAGTCCGGCAAAAGGGGGAGGAGGGAAGCAGAAGGCTGCGATAGCGAAGACAGCGCGAGGAGCAAAGCGGAGGAGGAGGCTACAGTGAAAGCATGAGGCGGAAAGCGGAGGAGGAGAGTCCGGAAAAAGGGAGAGGAGGGAAGCAGAAGGCTGCGATAGCGAAGACAGCGCGAGGAGGAAAGCGGAGGAGGAGGCTACAGTGAAAGCATGAGGCGCAAAGCGGAGGAGGAGAGTCCGGAAAAAGGGAGAGGAGGGAAGCAGAAGGCTGCGATAGCGAAGACAGCGCGAGGAGGAAAGCGGAGGAGGAGGCTACAGTGAAAGCAATCCCTGACACACACACACGCACAGAGAGAGAGAGAGAGAGAGAGAGAGAGAGAGAGAAAGCAAAGAGGAAAGGATAAATGAAAGAGAGAGAGAAGGATAAATGAAAGGCAGGCAGGTTAACCTGAACTGAGCCCGGTTGGTTACCTTGCACTGGGGGAACAGAAAATTGGAGAAAAAGGTTAAGAGAGCGGACACTCTAAAGGCCTTCGTACGAGGGGTCATCTGACGCAAAGTCGTTCACGTGAGGTGACGCCCGGCAAAGGGGTATCTCTCTTTTCGGCGAAGGCCCCTTGCTCAAAGGGGAGGCATCCGAACTTCTTTATGGACCCGAAGCGCTAAACTCGTTTGCGGCTCTTCAACAGCACAAAACTTGACGAAACACGGTGGTGCCTTATTAATAATGTTAGTGCTTGAAAAAAAGTAACTAGTTTATATTTACCGGTGATGGCAATTTCAGCAAGTACACTATTTAGTTAACGTTTTGTGAGTTTCAGTTTAACAAACGCACCGCCCTGTGCTTTGCTGCGTAGCTCACTGAAAGCATATAAAGGACACCAATTCATCCCATGCATCAGTGGCGAAATTCCTTTTGATGAGAGTTTCGTCAATCTAAAGGAAAAGGGATTCACGTCAAAGGATTTTAGCACACCAGTGTTTCAGGTACATTACTCTAATGAATCGCCACTTATCTGATCTACGCATTATATGACCAGCCCATATACCTCAACATTCTCCCCTTCATCTCAATCATGGAATATCAGCTACACTTATCTACGCTCCAATCTATATCTGCCCTTCTCTTGTCTATCACGTACAAGTTCCAGCACTCGTTGCGCGGTCCTTCAGGTGCTTCCCAAGCTTCTTCGTTATTCATTCATTGTCCCACTGTTCGCAACGGGCAGAATAGCGGATTCGGCCATTACGACCGGAGAAGCCAGAAGACGTAGGACTCCGGAATTTTTTTTTTAAGTGGCGGGAGATATATAGGGTGTCCCAGCTAACGTTAGCCAATCTATTCCACACAAAAAAAAAGATTTAGAAGCACGATGCAAGATACGCTCTTAAGATCTATGGTGTTATCAGAACACAGGCGACTGAGCACTGTAGGTCTTATAAAAGTATCTAGCATTCTTTGTTCTAAATGTTTTTTTTTCGTTGAACATGTTTGATAACGTTAGCTGGGTCCGACAGTCTAAGACAGAAAGCAAGATCATAAGAGGATATGTATATTACTTTAGTTACTAGGCGTGCAACACGATCTAATCATCAGAAGAAAATAAAGAAATTTTCTGGCAGAACAAACGTATTTAAAAACAAATTTTTTCCTCGTACGATAGGTGAGTGGAACGCACTCTCTGCGAGTACAGTGGAATGCCCGACCGTCCAGTCATTCTGCAACCAGCTGAATAGCATTTAGACGATGTTATATATATATGTATGTATGCATGTAATTTTTCTTTTTCCTCTTTGATTTACAATATACGGAAGTGCTATTTTCGCTTGCCTGTCACTACTATTTGTAGATTTCTTGCTGCTCAACCTACCGATCATGCGCGATGTCTTTCAGCATACCAGTATGAATGCGACTCCTCGTTATCAATATCCCGTTGTTATCAATAATGCTCTGTACAGCTTTTGCGGTTCAGCGAATATCCGTATTTTAAAATATATTGAAATTTTGTAATGCTTTTTTAGTTGGAATGCTCTGTACGGCTTGTGCGGATCGTGGAATATGTCTATTGCAATGTATTGAATTCTTGTAATAATTTTTGCTGTTAATTTTTGTTTTGTTCATCTGTATATCGCACTGTCCACTCCTGCCCAAGGCCTAAGACTAAGGCCGGCAGTATTCTGTAAATAAATAAATAAATAAATAAATAAATAAATAAATAAATAAATAAATAGATGCATCGGTGCATCGCGTCGAGCTGGGTGTGTTGAGATATGTTATGTCGGGCAATGAAGGGTGACCGTTTTCAACTTTGATAAGGAAAATATATATTTTGCTGTCCGAGTACCAGGAACAGCAAAATCGATATTAGTTTCGCGAGTGGATATATATGTCTTCGCGAAAAAAAAGAATGTGGAAGCGCCAGGCCAGTCAGAAGTTGGGAACTGAGTCCTTAGTTCAGCACTCCTGCGGCCCGAGCGGTCTGCCGTGCACGTTACAAGGCTCAGTAAATTTTAACTTTTTTTTTTACATGTAACAAACCTAATCAAATTCGGTGCGGTGGTTTCGAAGAAAAATAGAGTCACGTTAGCATACGCCAAAGAGGGTGAAGGCGAAAGCTTGCGAGCTCCACAGACATTTTGCGCTAACTAACACACAAGGTCGTCGGTTCGACTCCAACCAATAGTTAAGGGTGCTACTCCCCCGGAAGGTCGTGGGTTCGAGCGCCGGAATTAACTCCATTTTAATTTCCCCCCTTTTTTTTGGCGTGATGAGCGGCATCGAAGGCAGCTGTGGAAGAAGGCGATGACGAACGATGAACACACGAGCAGTGGCACGAGCGCATCTCTGCACGAGGCGAGATTACGTGACTTTCTCTACCACACGCCGCTTTCTTTAAGGCCGCCGTGTGATGAGGCATTTCGCCTTAGGAACGATTTCTCTGTTCCTATTTATTTAGATACGAGCCCACGCGCCAAAGCTTGCTCGTAAACCTCATGAAAAAAATAGTTGACTCCATACCGGAAATAAAGACAATGGGCCTTTTAGGTTAAAAGACACATGCCGTAGAGGGGTACCTTTGCTTTGCTGTCGGGTTCCGAATTTCTCAAGTTAGTTCAAGCAGCTTTTAAACGAAAAATCGCGAACATAGCCAGGAAACATTCGGGGGCTATTTACAGTGACATCGAGGCGTTTGATTTCTACTGTTGGCTCCAAGGGCAATAGGAAAGCTCATAGACATTTTCTGCTGTTATCACGCAACCGATGGGTTACAAGGTTATATATACACAGTCCAACTAAAACGATATTTGCAGATCCGCTCCAGCCAATTAGATTCGCTCGTCGCGAAACGGCTCTCGCCTTCGTTGTCATCGACTTCCACAGCTGGCTGCGATGCCGCTCATCGTGCTAGTCTTCCCATACTGCCCTTCCCCCCCGCGAAGGCGCTGACGCCACTGGACCACCGCCAGTCGGTGCGGTGATTTCGGTCTCGAATTCGTTGCCTCACTATATCGCCAAATGAAAAGACGCATACAGGTGCGCTCAAATTTCGCGTTAGGGAGTATTGTAATAGTCGGACATGTTTAGAGTGCAGCACTTAAACGTCCGTTCCTTCGCTGAGCGTCGGTGTGCCTCGCCGGCGTAACCGAGCGAATGCGGAGCGCAGCAGGGAACGAAAGAAGCCGATAGGGAAGATAGCGTGAGGAGGAAAGAGGAAGAGGCGGCTACAGTGAAAGCATGAGGCGGAAGGCGGGGGAGGAGAGTCCGGGAAAAGGGAGAGGAGGAAAGCAGAAGGCTGCGATAGCGAAGACAGCGCGAGGAGGAAAGCGGCGGAGGAGGCTACAGTGAAAGCATATGGCGGAAAGCGGTGGAGGAGAGTCTGGAAAAAGGGAGAGGAGGAAAGCAGAAGGCTGCGATAGCGAAGACAGCGCGAGGAGGAAAGCGGAGGAGGAGGCCACAGTGAAAGCATAAGGCGGAAAGCGGTGGAGGAGAGTCCGGAAAAAGGGAGAGGAGGAAAGCAGAAGGCTGCGATAGCGAAGACAGCGCGAGGAGGAAAGAGGAAGAGGAGGCTACAGTGAAAGCATGAGGCGGAAGGCGGTGGAGGAGAGTCCGGAAAAAGGGAGAGGAGGACAGCAGAAGGCTGCGATAGCGATGACAGCGCGAGGAGGAAAGCGGAGGAGGAGGCTACAGTGGAAGCAATCCCTGACACACACACACACACGCACAGAGAGAGAGAGAGAGAGAGAAAGCAAGGGAGGAAAAGATAAACGAAAGAGCGAGAGAAGGATAAATGAAAGGCAGGCAGGTTAACCTGAACTCAGCCCGGTTGGTTACCTTGCACGGGGGGAGCAGAAAAATTGGAGAAAAGAGTTAAGAGAGCGGACACTCAAAAGGCCTTCGTACTAGGGGTCACCTGCCGCAAAGTCGTTCACGTGGGTTGACGCCCGACAAAGGGGTATCTCTTTTTTTTTTGGCGAAGGCCCCTTGCTCAAAGGGGAGGAATCCGAACTTCTTTATGGACCCGAAGCGCTAAACGCGTTCGCTGCTCTTCAACAACACAAAACTTGACGAAACACGGTGGTGCCTTATTAATAATGTTAGTGCTTGAAAAAAAGCTATTTTATATTTACCAGTGATGGCAATTTCAGCAAGTACACTATTTAGTTAACGTTTCGTCAGTTTCAGTTTAACAAACGCACCGCCCTGTGCTTTGCTGCGTAGCTCACTAAAAGCATATAAAGGACACCAAGTCTTGCCATGCATCAGTGGCGAAATTCTTTTTGATGAGAGGTTCGTCAGTCTAAAGAAAAGGGATTCACGTCAAAGGATTTTAGCACACCAGTGTTTCAGGGATATTACTCTAATAAATCGCCGCTTATCTGATCTACGCATTAAATGACCAGCCCATATACCTCAACTTCCTCCCCTTCATCTCAATCATGGAATATCAGCTACACTTATCTACGTTACAATCTATATCTGCGCTTCTCTTGTCTATCACGTCCAACACTCGTCGCGCGGTCCTTTAGATGCTTCCGAGCTTCTTCGTTATTCATTCATTGTCCCACTGTTCGCAACGGGCAGAATGGCGGATTCGGCCATTACGACCGGAGAAGCCAGAAGACGTAGGACTCCAGAATTTTTTCTTTTTAAGCGGCGGGAGATATATAGGGTGTGTCAGCTAACGTTAGCCAAGCTATACCACAAAAAAAAAAAAAGATTTAGAAGCACGATGTAAGATACGCTCTTAAGATCTGTGGTGTTATCAGAACACAGGCGACTGAGCACTGTAGGTCTTACAAAAGTATCTCTCTGTCTTTGTTCTAAATGTTTTTTTTTTTCGTTGAACATGTTTGATAACGTTAGCTGGGACCGACAGTCTTAGACAGAAAGCAAGATCACAAGAGGCATACAGCTACATCGGTGTATCGCGTCGAGCTGGGTGTGTTGAGATATGTTCGGTCGGCCAATGAACGGTGACCGTTTTCAACTTTAATAAGAAAGATATATATTTTGCTGTTCGAGTACCAGGAAAAACAAAATCGATATTAGTTTCGCGAGTGGATATATATATATATATATATATATATATATATATATATATATATATGTCTTCGCAAAAAAAAAATATGGAAGCGCCAGGCCAGTCAGATGTTGGGAACTTAGTCCTTAGTCCAGCACTCCTGCGGCCCGAGTGGTCTGCCGTGCCCGCTGCAAGAGTCACTAGATTTTAACTTTTCTTTTTACGTGTAACAAACCTAATAAAATTCCGTGCGGTGGTTTCCAAGACAAATTGGGATTCACTTTAGCACACGCCAAAGAGCGTGAAGGCGAAAGCTTGCGCGCTCGAGAGACACTGTGCCCTAATTAACACCAAAGGTTGTCGGTTCGACTCCAACCAAAAGTTAAGGGTGCTACTCCCACGAAAGATCGTGGGTTCGAGTGCCGGAATTAACTCCATTTTAATTCTCCCCCCCCCCCCTTTTGGCATGATGAGTGGCATCGAAGCCAGCTGTGGAAGAAGATGATGACGACTATGAACGCACGAGCAGTGGCACGAGCGCAGCTCTGCACGAGGCGAGATCACGTGACTTTCTCTACCGCACGCCGCGTTTTTTAAGGCCACCGTGTGATGAAGCATTGCGCCTTAGAAACGATTTCTCTGTTCCTATTTATTTAGATACGAGCCCACGCGCCAAAGCTTGCTCGTAAACCTGACGAAAAAAATAGTTGTCCCCGAACCGGAAATAAGGACAATGGGCCTTTTAGGTTAAAAGACACATGCCGTAGAGGGGTACCTTTGCTTTGGTGTCGTGTTCCGAATTTCTAAAGTTAGTTCAAGCAGCTTTTAAACGAAAAATTGCGAACATAGCCAGGAAACATTCGGGGGCTATTTACAGTGACATCAAGGCGTTTGATTTCTTCTGTTGGCTCCAAGTGCAGCAATGGGACGCATAGACGCTTCCTCCGGTTGTCACGCAACCGATGGGTTACAAGGTTATAGACCTTTTTCATGCTTACAAACAGAGTTGCCAGAAGACTTCCGGTTAAACCCTCAGGAACAACGCCAGTTACAATAGCCTATAAACTTACAAGACCCTCCAGCTGGCACTAGTTTTGTTCGGGAGTTGGAGTGTTTGACAATGAATTGTATTGTAAAGTGCAACAAAAAAAAGCGCGTACATTAGTTCGACGCATGGAGCACGTTCTTTATATCTGAAAACATCAAGAATATGTGCCTACAGCATACTATGCGGCAAACAACTTCTCATTTCTTGCCTAACTGGACTCTTGAAAATGGCTGACCGGAAGTTCTCTGGGGTAATGAACGCACTGCTGCCACATCGCGGATGAAGAAGGTCTATATGTACACAGTCCAACTAAAACGATATTTGGAGATCCGCTCCAGCCAATTAGATTCGCTGGTCGCGCAACCGCTCTCGCGTTCGTTGTTGTCGACTTCCACAGCTGGCTGCGATGCCGCTCATAGTGCTAGTCTTCCCATAATTCCCTTCCCCTCCGCAAAGGCGCTGACGCCACTGGCCCACTGCCAGTCGGTGCGGTGACATCGGTCTCAAATTCTTTGCCTCAAGATATCGCCAAATGAAAAGACGCATACAGGTGCGCTCAAATGTCGCGTTAGGGAGTATTGTAATAGTCGGACATGTTTAGACTGCATCTCTTAAACGCCCGTTCCTTCGCTGAGCGTCGGTGTGCCTCGCCGGCGTAACCGAGCGAATGCCGAGCGCAGCAGGGAACGAAAGAAGCCGATAGCGAAGACAGCGCGAGGAGGAAAGCGGAGGAGGAGGCTACAGTGAAAGCATGAGGCGGAAAGCGGAGGAGGAGAGTCCGGAAAAAGGGAGAGGAGGAAAGCAGAAGGCTGCGATAGCGAAGACAGCGCGAGGAGGAAAGCGGAGGAGGAGGCTACAGTGAAAGCAATCCCTGACACACACACACGCACAGAGAGAGAGAGAGAGAAAGCAAGAGAGGAAAGGATAAATGAAAGAGAGAGAGAGAAGGATAAATGAAAGGCAGGCAGGTTAACCTGAACTGAGCCCGGTTGGTTACCTTGCACTGGGGGAACAGAAAATTGGAGAAAAAGGTTAAGAGAGCGGACACTCAAAAGGCGTTCGTACTAGGGGTCATCTGCCGCAAAGTCGTTCACGTGGGGTGGCGCCCGACAAAGGGGTATTTCTTTTTTTTGGCGAAGGCCCCTTGCTCAAAGGGGAGGAATCCGAACTTCTTTATGGACCTGAAGCGCTAAACTCGTTCGCGGCTCTTCAACAACACACAACTTGTCGAAATACGATGGTGCCATATTAATAATACGTGTTTGAAAAAAAAGCTATATTATATTTAGCAGTGATGTCAATGTCAGCAAGTACACTATGTAGTTAACGTTTCGTCAGTTTCAGTTTAATAAACCCACCGCCCTGTGCTTTGCTGCGTAGCTAACTGAAAGCATATAAAGGACACCAAGTCATGCCATGCATCAGTTGCGAAACTCCTTTTGATGAGAGGTTTGTCATTCTAAAGAAAAGGGATTCACGTCAAAGGACTTCAGCTCACCAGTATGTCAGGCATATTGCTCTAATCAACCGCCGCTTATCTCATCTACGCATTATATGACCAGCCCATATAACTCAGCTTCCTCCCCTTCATCTCAATCATGGAATATCATCTACACCTATCTACGCTCCAATCCATATCTCCCCTTCTCTTGTCTATCACGTCCGAGTTCCAACACTCGTTGCGCGGTCTTTTAGGTGCTTCCCAAGCTTCTTCTTTATTCATTCATTGTCCCATTGTTCGCTTTGGGCAGAACGGCGGATTCGGCCATTACGACCGGAGAAATCAGAAAACGTGGGACTCCAGAATTTTTTTAAAGCGGCGGTAGATGTATACGGTGCCCCAGCTAACGCTAGCCAAGCTATCCCACGAAAAAAAACATTTAGAAGCACGATGGAAGATACGATCTGAAGAACTATGATGTTATCAGAACACAGGCGACTGAGCACTGTAGGTCTTATAAAAGTATCTTGCACTCTCTGTTATAAATGTTCTTTTTTTCGTTGAACAGGTTTCAGAACGTTAGCTGGGACCGGCAGTCTAAGACAGAAAGCAAGATCATAAGAGGCATACAGATACATCGTTGTATCGCGTCGACCTAGCTGTGTTCAGGTATGTTCGGTCGGGCAGTGTACCGTGACCGTTTTCAACCTTGATATATATATATATATATATATATATATTTCTGTCGGAGTACCCCGGTAAAGAAATTATGGGGTTTTACGTGCCAAAACCACTTTCTGATTATGAGGCACGCCGTAGTGGAGGACTCCAGAAATTTCGACCACCTGGGGTTCTTTAACGCGCAGCTAAATCTAAGTACACGGGTGTTTTCGCATTTCGCCCCCATCGAAAGTGCGACCGCCGTGGCAAGAAAAAACCAAATCGATACTAGTTTCGCGAGGGAATAAATCTGTTTTCACGAAAAAAAAATATGGAAGCGCCATGTCGGTCAGAAGTGGGGAGTGTCTTTTTGTGAATGAAATATGCCGAACCCGCATTTTGGTTAACTAGCCCAAAGACAAACGTGTCGTGGCTACGGCTCTAAATATTTGGTGATAGATTGAGAAAATCAGTTTCGCGAGAGCATAAATCTATCTTCGCAAAAAAAAGGAATTACGGAAGCGCCAGGTCAGTCAGAAGTCGGGTATTTTTTTTTTTGTCTGTGAATTTTGCCGAACCCGCATTTCGGATAACTCCCAAAGAAAGAAGTGTTGTGGCTACGGCTCTAAAAATATTTAGTGATAGATTGAAGAAATTACATTCGCGAGGGAATAAATCTGGCTTGAGTGAATAAACTTTTATTTGGTCCAGCAAAGCGCGATAAAACGCGCACCTGGCTAATCCCACGACGGGACTGACAGATCTAGTCTGCCGGCCCGATCGCGGGCGCGCTGGACGGCCAGGATTTGATCCTCAAAGACGGGACTTCGCAGGAGGGCGTCCCACTCTTCCTTGGTGAACTTCGGGCCCAGCGACCCGCACTCCCAGAGCATATGAGGCAACGTAGCTACCTCGCCACAGGCCACGCAAGAACAATTGGTATAAATCTCTGGATATATGCTATTAAGGGACGCCGGATCTGTCTTCGTGAAAAAGAAATATGGAGGCGCCAGGTCAGTCAGGAGTCGGGAATTTTTTTTTGTCTCTGATATTTGCCGAACCCGCTTTTTGGTTAACACCATAAGAAAAACGTGTTATGGCTACGGCTCTAAAGTATTTAGCGATAGATTGCAGCTCAATAGCATCTATTTCAATTCATTATTACAGAGTATCACCGCTATCGTGCGGAGAAAAAACAATCGCGAACACAGTGCGTTGCACAAGGTTGGCCAAAGTCGAGATTGATTTTTTAGAGCGCAGTTCTTAGGCGCGAGTTCCTGGGTTGAGCGTCGGCGTCGGCGTCGGCGTAACTGCGTGAACGCACTCATGCCACTTTCTCCTACGTTCGTCGTCGCCTTCTTCCACAGCTGGCTATGATGCCCCTCGTCATGCCAGCGTTCCCCTGCCTTTTCCTCTGCGAAGGCGCTGAAGGTCACTCCCCCCACTGCCAGTCGGTGCGGTGATATCGGTCTCAAATTCTTTGCCTCAAGATATCGCGAAATGAAAACACGTACACTGATGCGCTCAAATTTTGCGTTAGGGAGTATCGTAATCATCGGACATTTTTTTCTTTCTTCGAATTTAATCTGTTTTATAGATTAATTTTCTTATAGCGATCCGTCTTACGTCATGAACGGGCTGATTTCCTCGTTGGGTAAGCATAGAAATGCTTACGCATTTAAATGTTCGGTCAGGCTTCTTTCTGCTTGCGCCAGTGGGAGGAGTGGGGGGGGGGGGGCGGGGCGGTCCTTAGTCCAGCAGTCCTGCAGCCGGAGTGGTCTCCCGTGCCCGCTACAAGAGCCACTGGATTTTAACATTTTTTTTTTACGTGTAACAAACGTAATCAAATTCGGTGCGGTGGTTTCCAAGAAAAATTGAGAGTCCCTTTAGCATTCGCCAAAGAGTGTGAAGGCGAAAGCTTGCGCACTCGAGAGACGCTTTGCCCTAATTAACACCAAAGGTCGTCGGTTCGCTTCCAACCAAAAGTTAACGGTGCCACTCCCCGGGATGTTCGTGGATTCGAGCGTCGGAATTAACTCCATTTTAATTTCCCCCTTTTTTGGCATGATGAGCCGCATCGAAGCCAGCTGTGGAAGAAGACGATGACTAACGATGAACGCACGAGCAGTGGCACGAGCGCATCTCTGCGCGAGGCGAGATCACGTGACCTTCTCTACCGCACGCCGCGTTTTTCAAGGCCGCCGTGTGATGAGGCATTTCGCCTTAGGAACGATTTCTCTGTTCCTATTTATTTAAATACGAGCCCACGCGCCAAAGCTTGCTCGTAAACCTCATGAAAAAAATAGTTGACTCCGAACCGGAAATAAGGACAATGGGCCTTTTAGGTTAAAAGACCCATGCCGTAGAGGGGTACCATTGCGTTGCTCTCGCGTTCCGAATTTCTCAGGATAGTTCAAGCAGCTTTTAAACGAAAAATCGCGAACATAGCCAGGAAACTTTCGGGGGCTATTTACAGTGACATGAAGGCGTTTGATTTGTACTGTTGGCTCCAGGGGCAGCAGTCCGAGTTGTCCTCCTGTTGTCACGCAACCGATGGGTTACAAGGTTATATATACACAGTCCAACTAAAACGATATTTGCAGATTCGCTCCAGCCAATTAGATACGCTGGTCGCGCAGCTGCTATCGCCTTCGTTGTGGTCGACTTCCACAGCTGGCTGCGATGGCGCTCATCGTGCTAGTCTACCCACACTGCCCCTCCCCTCTGCGAAGGCGCTGACGCCACTGGACCACTGCCAGTCGGTGCGATGATTTCGGACTCGAATTCGTTGCCTCAATATATCGCCAAATGAAAAGACGCATACAGGTGCGCTCAAATTTCGCGTTAGGGAGTATTGTAATAGTTCGACATGTTTAGACTGCAGCGCTTAAACGCCCGTTCCTTCGCTGAGCGTCGGTGTGCCTCGCCGGCGTAACCGAGCGAATGCGGAGCGCAGCAGGGAACGAAAGAAGCCGAGAGGGAAGACAGCGCGAGGAGGAAAGCGGAGGAGGAGGCTACAGTGAAAGCATAAGGCGGAAAGCGGAGGAGGAGAGTCCGGAAAAAGGGAGAGGAGGAAAGCAGAAGGCTGCGATAGCGAAGACAGCGCGAGGAGGAAAGCGGAGGAGGAGGCTACAGTGAAAGCATGAGGCGGAAAGCGGAGGAGGAGAGTCCGGAAAAAGGGAGAGGAGGAAAGCAGAAGGCTGCGATAGCGAAGACAGCGCGAGGAGGAAAGCGGAGGAGAAGGCTACAGTGAAAGCATGAGGCGGAAAGCGGAGGAGGAGAGTCCGGAAAAAGGGAGAGGAGGAAAGCAGAAGGCTGCGATAGCGAAGACAGCGCGAGGAGGAAAGCGGAGGAGAAATCTACAGTGAAAGCAATCCCTGACACACACACACACGCACAGAGAGAGAGAGAGAAAGCAAGGGAGGAAAAGATAAATGAAAGAGAGAGAGAGACGGATAAATGAAAGGCAGGCAGGTTAACCTGAACTCAGCCCGGTTGGTTACCTTGCACTGGGGGAGCAGAAAAATTGGAGAAAAGAGTTAAGAGAGCGGACACTCAAAAGGCGTTCGTACTAGGGGTCATCGGCCGCAAAGTCGTTCACGTGGAGTGACGCCCGACAAAGGGGTATCTCTTTTTTTTGGCGAAGGCCCCTTGCTCAAAGGGGAGGCATCCGAACTTCTTTATGGACCCGAAGCGCTAAACTCGTTCGCGGCTCTTCAACAACACAAAACTTGACGAAACACGGTGGTGCCTTATTAATAATGTCAGTGCTTGAAAAAAAAAGCTATTTTATATTGACCGGTGATGGCAATTTAAGCAAGTACACTATTTAGTTAACGTTTCGTCAGTTTCAGTTTAACAAACGCACCGCCCTGTGCTTTGCTGCGTAGCTCACTAAAAGCATATAAAGGACACCAAGTCATGCCATGCATCAGTGGCGAAATTCTTTTTGATGAGAGGTTCGTCAGTCTAAAGAAAAGGGATTCACGTCAAAGGATTTTAGCACACCAGTGTTTCAGGGATATTACTCTAATCAATCGCCGCTTATCTGATCTACGCATTAAATGACCAGCCCATATACCTCAACTTCCTCCCCTTCATCTCGATCATGGAATATCAGCTACACTTATCTACGCTACAATCCATATCTGCGCTTCTCTTGTCTATCACGTCCAACACTCGTCGCGCGGTCCTTTAGATGCTTCCCAAGCTTCTTCGTTATTCATTCATTGTCCCACTGTTCGCAACGGGCAGAATGGCGGATTCGGCCATTACGACCGGAGAAGCCAGAAGACGTAGGACTCCAGAATTTTTTTTTAAGCGGCGGGAGATATATAGGGTGTCCCAGCTAAAGTTAGCCAAGCTATTCTAAAAAAAAGATTTAGAAGCACGATGCAAGATACGCTCTTAAGATCTATGGTGTTATCAGAACACAGGCGACTGAGCACTGTAGGTGTTATAAAAGTATCTTGCACTCTCTGTTCTAAATGTGTTTTTTTTTCGTTGAACAGGTGTGAGAACGTTAGCTGGGACCGACAGTCTTAGACAGAAAGCAAGATCACAAGAGGCATACAGATACATCGGTGTATCGCGTCGAACTGGGTGTGTTGAGATATGTTCGGTCTGCCAATGAACGGTGACCGTTTTCAGCTTTAATAAGAAAAATATATATTTTGCTGTCCGAGTACCAGGAAAAACAAAATCGATATTAGTTTGGCGAGTGGATATATATATATATATGTCTTCGCGAAAAAAAAAATTATGGAAGCGCCAGGCCAATCAGAAGTTGGGAACTTAGTCCTTAGTTCAGCACTCCTGCGGCCCGAGTGGTCTGCCGTGCCCGCTGCAAGAGTCACTAGATTTTAACTTTTTTTTAACATGTAACAAACCTAATAAAATTCGGTGGGTTGGTTTCCAAGAAAAATTGAAAGTCACTTTAGCATACGCCAAAGAGCGTGAAGGCGAAAGCTTGCGCGCTCGAGAGACACTGTGCCCTAATTAACACCAAAGGTTGTCGGTTCGACTCCAAACAAAAGTTAAGGGTGCTACTCCCAGGGAAGGTCGTGGTTTCGAGCGCCGGAATTAGCTCCCTTTTAATTTCCCCCCTTTTTTGGCATGATGAGCGGCATCCGAAGCCAGCTGTGGAAGAAGACGATGACTAACGATGAACGCACGAGCAGTGGCACGAGCGCATCTCTGCACGAGGCGAGATCACGTGACTTTCTCTACCGCACGCCGCGATTTTTAAGGCCACCGTGTGATGAGGCATTGCGCCTTTAGAAACGATTTCTTTGTTCCTATTTATTTAGATACGAGCCCACGCGCCAAAGCTTGCTCGTAAACCTGACGAAAAAAATAGTTGTCCCCGAACCCGAAATAAGGACAATGGGCCTTTTAGGTTAAAAGACACATGCCGTGGAGGGGTACCTTTGCTTTGCTGTCGTGTTCCGAATTTCTCAAGTTAGTTCAAGCAGCTTTTAAACAAAAAATCGCGAACATAGCCAGGAAATATTCGGGGGCTATTTACAGTGACATCAAGGAGTTTGATTTCTTCTGTTGGCTCCAAGTGCAGCAATGTGATGCATAGACGTTTCCTCCGGTTGTCACGCAACCGATGGGTTACAAGGTTATATGTACACAGTCCAACTAAAAGGATATTTGGAGATCCGCTCCAGCCAATTAGATTCGCTGGTCGCGCAACGGCTCTCGCGTTCGTTGTTGTCGACTTCCACAGCTGGCTGCGATGCCGCTCATCGTGCTAGTCTTCCCATACTTCCCTTCCCCTCCGCAAAGGCGCTGACGCCACTGGACCACTGCCAGTCGGTGCGGTGATTTCGGTCTCGAATTCGTTGCCTCAATATATCGCCAAATGAAAAGACGCATACAGGTGCGCTCAAATTTCGCGTTAGGGAGTATTGTAATAGTCGGACATGTTTAGACTGCAACGTTTAAACGCCCGTTCCTTCGCTGAGCGTCGGTGTGCCTCGCCGGCGTAACCGAGCGAATGCGGAGCGCAGCAGGGAACGAAAGAAGCCGAAAGGGAAGACAGCGCGAGGAGGAAAGCGGAGGAGGGGCGTACAGTGATAGCAAGAGGCGGATGGCGGTGGAGGAGAGTCCGGAGAAAGGGAGAGGAGGGAAGCAGAAGGCTGCGATAGCGAAGACAGCGCGAGGAGAAATGCGGAGGAGGAGGCTACAGTGAAAGCATAAGGCGGGAAGCGGAGGAGGAGAGTCCGGAGAAAGGGAGAGGAGGGAAGCAGAAGGCTGCGATAGCGAAGACAGCGCGAGGAGAAATGCGGAGGAGGAGGCTACAGTGAAAGCAATCCCTGACACACACACACGCACAGAGAGAGAGAGAGAGAAAGCAAGAGAGGAAAGGATAAATGAAAGAGAGAGAGAGAAGGATAAATGAAAGGCAGGCAGGTTAACCTGAACTGAGCCCGGTTGGTTACCTTGCACTGGGGGAACAGAAAATTGGAGAAAAAGGTTAAGAGAGCGGACACTCAAAAGGCGTTCGTACTAGGGGTCATCTGCCGCAAAGTCGTTCACGTGGGGTGGCGCCCGACAAAGGGGTATTTCTTTTTTTTGGCGAAGGCCCCTTGCTCAAAGGGGAGGAATCCGAACTTCTTTATGGACCTGAAGCGCTAAACTCGTTCGCGGCTCTTCAACAACACACAACTTGTCGAAATACGATGGTGCCATATTAATAATACGTGTTTGAAAAAAAAGCTATATTATATTTAGCAGTGATGTCAATGTCAGCAAGTACACTATGTAGTTAACGTTTCGTCAGTTTCAGTTTAATAAACCCACCGCCCTGTGCTTTGCTGCGTAGCTAACTGAAAGCATATAAAGGACACCAAGTCATGCCATGCATCAGTTGCGAAACTCCTTTTGATGAGAGGTTTGTCATTCTAAAGAAAAGGGATTCACGTCAAAGGACTTCAGCTCACCAGTATGTCAGGCATATTGCTCTAATCAACCGCCGCTTATCTCATCTACGCATTATATGACCAGCCCATATAACTCAGCTTCCTCCCCTTCATCTCAATCATGGAATATCATCTACACGTATCTACGCTCCAATCCATATCTCCCCTTCTCTTGTCTATCACGTCCGAGTTCCAACACTCGTTGCGCGGTCTTTTAGGTGCTTCCCAAGCTTCTTCTTTATTCATTCATTGTCCCATTGTTCGCTTTGGGCAGAACGGCGGATTCGGCCATTACGACCGGAGAAATCAGAAAACGTGGGACTCCAGAATTTTTTTAAAGCGGCGGTAGATGTATACGGTGCCCCAGCTAACGCTAGCCAAGCTATCCCACGAAAAAAAACATTTAGAAGCACGATGGAAGATACGATCTGAAGAACTATGATGTTATCAGAACACAGGCGACTGAGCACTGTAGGTCTTATAAAAGTATCTTGCACTCTCTGTTATAAATGTTCTTTTTTTCGTTGAACAGGTTTCAGAACGTTAGCTGGGACCGGCAGTCTAAGACAGAAAGCAAGATCATAAGAGGCATACAGATACATCGTTGTATCGCGTCGACCTAGCTGTGTTCAGGTATGTTCGGTCGGGCAGTGTACCGTGACCGTTTTCAACCTTGATATATATATATATATATATATATATATATATATATATATATTTCTGTCGGAGTACCCCGGTAAAGAAATTATGGGGTTTTACGTGCCAAAACCACTTTCTGATTATGAGGCACGCCGTAGTGGAGGACTCCAGAAATTTCGACCACCTGGGGTTCTTTAACGCGCAGCTAAATCTAAGTACACGGGTGTTTTCGCATTTCGCCCCCATCGAAAGTGCGACCGCCGTGGCAAGAAAAAACCAAATCGATACTAGTTTCGCGAGGGAATAAATCTGTTTTCACGAAAAAAAAATATGGAAGCGCCATGTCGGTCAGAAGTGGGGAGTGTCTTTTTGTGAATGAAATATGCCGAACCCGCATTTTGGTTAACTAGCCCAAAGACAAACGTGTCGTGGCTACGGCTCTAAATATTTGGTGATAGATTGAGAAAATCAGTTTCGCGAGAGCATAAATCTATCTTCGCAAAAAAAAAAAGGAATTACGGAAGCGCCAGGTCAGTCAGAAGTCGGGTATTTTTTTTTTGTCTGTGAATTTTGCCGAACCCGCATTTCGGATAACTCCCAAAGAAAGAAGTGTTGTGGCTACGGCTCTAAAAATATTTAGTGATAGATTGAAGAAATTACATTCGCGAGGGAATAAATCTGGCTTGAGTGAATAAACTTTTATTTGGTCCAGCAAAGCGCGATAAAACGCGCACCTGGCTAATCCCACGACGGGACTGACAGATCTAGTCTGCCGGCCCGATCGCGGGCGCGCTGGACGGCCAGGATTTGATCCTCAAAGACGGGACTTCGCAGGAGGGCGTCCCACTCTTCCTTGGTGAACTTCGGGCCCAGCGACCCGCACTCCCAGAGCATATGAGGCAACGTAGCTACCTCGCCACAGGCCACGCAAGAACAATTGGTATAAATCTCTGGATATATGCTATTAAGGGACGCCGGATCTGTCTTCGTGAAAAAGAAATATGGAGGCGCCAGGTCAGTCAGGAGTCGGGAATTTTTTTTTGTCTCTGATATTTGCCGAACCCGCTTTTTGGTTAACACCATAAGAAAAACGTGTTATGGCTACGGCTCTAAAGTATTTAGCGATAGATTGCAGCTCAATAGCATCTATTTCAATTCATTATTACAGAGTATCACCGCTATCGTGCGGAGAAAAAACAATCGCGAACACAGTGCGTTGCACAAGGTTGGCCAAAGTCGAGATTGATTTTTTAGAGCGCAGTTCTTAGGCGCGAGTTCCTGGGTTGAGCGTCGGCGTCGGCGTCGGCGTAACTGCGTGAACGCACTCATGCCACTTTCTCCTACGTTCGTCGTCGCCTTCTTCCACAGCTGGCTATGATGCCCCTCGTCATGCCAGCGTTCCCCTGCCTTTTCCTCTGCGAAGGCGCTGAAGGTCACTCCCCCCACTGCCAGTCGGTGCGGTGATATCGGTCTCAAATTCTTTGCCTCAAGATATCGCGAAATGAAAACACGTACACTGATGCGCTCAAATTTTGCGTTAGGGAGTATCGTAATCATCGGACATTTTTTTCTTTCTTCGAATTTAATCTGTTTTATAGATTAATTTTCTTATAGCGATCCGTCTTACGTCATGAACGGGCTGATTTCCTCGTTGGGTAAGCATAGAAATGCTTACGCATTTAAATGTTCGGTCAGGCTTCTTTCTGCTTGCGCCAGTGGGAGGAGTGGGGGGGGGGGGGCGGGGCGGTCCTTAGTCCAGCAGTCCTGCAGCCGGAGTGGTCTCCCGTGCCCGCTACAAGAGCCACTAGATTTTAACATTTTTTTTTTACGTGTAACAAACGTAATCAAATTCGGTGCGGTGGTTTCCAAGAAAAATTGAGAGTCCCTTTAGCATTCGCCAAAGAGTGTGAAGGCGAAAGCTTGCGCACTCGAGAGACGCTTTGCCCTAATTAACACCAAAGGTCGTCGGTTCGCTTCCAACCAAAAGTTAACGGTGCCACTCCCCGGGATGTTCGTGGATTCGAGCGTCGGAATTAACTCCATTTTAATTTCCCCCTTTTTTGGCATGATGAGCCGCATCGAAGCCAGCTGTGGAAGAAGACGATGACTAACGATGAACGCACGAGCAGTGGCACGAGCGCATCTCTGCGCGAGGCGAGATCACGTGACCTTCTCTACCGCACGCCGCGTTTTTCAAGGCCGCCGTGTGATGAGGCATTTCGCCTTAGGAACGATTTCTCTGTTCCTATTTATTTAAATACGAGCCCACGCGCCAAAGCTTGCTCGTAAACCTCATGAAAAAAATAGTTGACTCCGAACCGGAAATAAGGACAATGGGCCTTTTAGGTTAAAAGACCCATGCCGTAGAGGGGTACCATTGCGTTGCTCTCGCGTTCCGAATTTCTCAGGATAGTTCAAGCAGCTTTTAAACGAAAAATCGCGAACATAGCCAGGAAACTTTCGGGGGCTATTTACAGTGACATGAAGGCGTTTGATTTGTACTGTTGGCTCCAGGGGCAGCAGTCGGAGTTGTCCTCCTGTTGTCACGCAACCGATGGGTTACAAGGTTATATATACACAGTCCAACTAAAACATATTTGCAGATTCGCTCCAGCCAATTAGATACGCTGGTCGCGCAGCTGCTATCGCCTTCGTTGTGGTCGACTTCCACAGCTGGCTGCGATGGCGCTCATCGTGCTAGTCTACCCACACTGCCCCTCCCCTCTGCGAAGGCGCTGACGCCACTGGACCACTGCCAGTCGGTGCGATGATTTCGGACTCGAATTCGTTGCCTCAATATATCGCCAAATGAAAAGACGCATACAGGTGCGCTCAAATTTCGCGTTAGGGAGTATTGTAATAGTTCGACATGTTTAGACTGCAGCGCTTAAACGCCCGTTCCTTCGCTGAGCGTCGGTGTGCCTCGCCGGCGTAACCGAGCGAATGCGGAGCGCAGCAGGGAACGAAAGAAGCCGAGAGGGAAGACAGCGCGAGGAGGAAAGCGGAGGAGGAGGCTACAGTGAAAGCATAAGGCGGAAAGCGGAGGAGGAGAGTCCGGAAAAAGGGAGAGGAGGAAAGCAGAAGGCTGCGATAGCGAAGACAGCGCGAGGAGGAAAGCGGAGGAGGAGGCTACAGTGAAAGCATGAGGCGGAAAGCGGAGGAGGAGAGTCCGGAAAAAGGGAGAGGAGGAAAGCAGAAGGCTGCGATAGCGAAGACAGCGCGAGGAGGAAAGCGGAGGAGAAGGCTACAGTGAAAGCATGAGGCGGAAAGCGGAGGAGGAGAGTCCGGAAAAAGGGAGAGGAGGAAAGCAGAAGGCTGCGATAGCGAAGACAGCGCGAGGAGGAAAGCGGAGGAGAAATCTACAGTGAAAGCAATCCCTGACACACACACACACGCACAGAGAGAGAGAGAGAAAGCAAGGGAGGAAAAGATAAATGAAAGAGAGAGAGAGACGGATAAATGAAAGGCAGGCAGGTTAACCTGAACTCAGCCCGGTTGGTTACCTTGCACTGGGGGAGCAGAAAAATTGGAGAAAAGAGTTAAGAGAGCGGACACTCAAAAGGCGTTCGTACTAGGGGTCATCGGCCGCAAAGTCGTTCACGTGGAGTGACGCCCGACAAAGGGGTATCTCTTTTTTTTTGGCGAAGGCCCCTTGCTCAAAGGGGAGGCATCCGAACTTCTTTATGGACCCGAAGCGCTAAACTCGTTCGCGGCTCTTCAACAACACAAAACTTGACGAAACACGGTGGTGCCTTATTAATAATGTCAGTGCTTGAAAAAAAAAAGCTATTTTATATTGACCGGTGATGGCAATTTAAGCAAGTACGCTATTTAGTTAACGTTTCGTCAGTTTCAGTTTAACAAACGCACCGCCCTGTGCTTTGCTGCGTAGCTCACTAAAAGCATATAAAGGACACCAAGTCATGCCATGCATCAGTGGCGAAATTCTTTTTGATGAGAGGTTCGTCAGTCTAAAGAAAAGGGATTCACGTCAAAGGATTTTAGCACACCAGTGTTTCAGGGATATTACTCTAATCAATCGCCGCTTATCTGATCTACGCATTAAATGACCAGCCCATATACCTCAACTTCCTCCCCTTCATCTCAATCATGGAATATCAGCTACACTTATCTACGCTACAATCCATATCTGCGCTTCTCTTGTCTATCACGTCCAACACTCGTCGCGCGGTCCTTTAGATGCTTCCAAGCTTCTTCGTTATTCATTCATTGTCCCACTGTTCGCAACGGGCAGAATGGCGGATTCGGCCATTACGACCGAAGAAGCCAGAAGACGTAGGACTCCAGATTTTTTTTTTTAAGCGGCGGGAGATATATAGGGTGTCCCAGCTAAAGTTAGCCAAGCTATTCTAAAAAAAATAAGATTTAGAAGCACGATGCAAGATACGCTCTTAAGATCTATGGTGTTATCAGAACACAGGCGACTGAGCACTGTAGGTGTTATAAAAGTATCTTGCACTCTCTGTTCTAAATGTGTTTTTTTTTTCGTTGAACAGGTGTGAGAACGTTAGCTGGGACCGACAGTCTTAGACAGAAAGCAAGATCACAAGAGGCATACAGATACATCGGTGTATCGCGTCGAGCTGGGTGTGTTGAGATATGTTCGGTCGGCCAATGAACGGTGACCGTTTTCAGCTTTAATAAGAAAAAAATATATTTTGCTGTCCGAGTACCAGGAAAAACAAAATCGATATTAGTTTGGCGAGTGGATATATATATATATGTCTTCGCGAAAAAAAAAATTATGGAAGCGCCAGGCCAATCAGAAGTTGGGAACTTAGTCCTTAGTTCAGCACTCCTGCGGCCCGAGTGGTCTGCCGTGCCCGCTGCAAGAGTCACTAGATTTTAACTTTTTTTTAACATGTAACAAACCTAATAAAATTCGGTGGGTTGGTTTCCAAGAAAAATTGAAAGTCACTTTAGCATACGCCAAAGAGCGTGAAGGCGAAAGCTTGCGCGCTCGAGAGACACTGTGCCCTAATTAACACCAATGGTCGTCGGTTCGACTCCAAACAAAAGTTAAGGGTGCTACTCCCAGGGAAGGTCGTGGTTTCGAGCGCCGGAATTAGCTCCCTTTTAATTTCCCCCCTTTTTTGGCATGATGAGCGGCATCCGAAGCCAGCTGTGGAAGAAGACGATGACTAACGATGAACGCACGAGCAGTGGCACGAGCGCATCTCTGCACGAGGCGAGATCACGTGACTTTCTCTACCGCACGCCGCTTTTTTTAAGGCCACCGTGTGATGAGGCATTGCGCCTTATACCCCTGTCACACGGCAAATCTAATGTCATTTACAACGAATGACATTCGCTGATAATGCCATTTCTTTGGTGTCACACGGTAAAACGTAAGGACATTTTCGAAAATGACATTTACAAACGAATGAGTTCGCCAAACTCATTCGCATTCGTTTGGAACTGAATGTGTATCCTCGACACCACGAGTTTACCAGTGTTTCGCAAACAGTACATGCTTCTTTTTCGTTTTAACAAAAAATCACTATTATTCTATCCATTTTATTACCTAATTATTGCTTTAACGACATTGAAGTCCATCACGTGCGTAAATACAGAAAACTACTCTCAGTCCAGTGACCAGACAGCCGTCTTTAGCTTTCGCTGCAGCAGTCGTGTTGGCTCGCACCGGAGCATCGGCCGCGGCCGCTTCAATTGACTTGGCGTAAAAGCGTGTGCGTGTTTTCCTGGGGCACGCGTCAAGAATGAGGATATTAGAAGCCCGCATGCACATCAGAACGGCGATAACATGCAACTGCCCTTCTCATCCCACTTTAGCATATGTAGCGGACGCGCCTATCGTTCTCTTCGCCCCGGTTGCTTGCCTTAGCTTTGGCTTGGCTTGGCTCGACTCGACATCGTTGGCAATGTCGACAATTAGTGATCGAACGCTACGGTTTGAAAGCAACGATCACATATTCTAGTGGAATTTAGCATATTGGAAAATAATTATTCGACAAAAGTGGGTTTGAGTCGTGTCTTTTTTTTACTATCGTCATTGTCATCATTTTCAAATGACATTAGCTTTCGGCGTGTGACAGCGAGCTGTGATAATGAAATTAATCGCAACAAATGTCATTTGTTGGAAATGACATTAGATTTGCCGTGTGACAGGGGTATTAGAAACGATTTCTTTGTTCCTATTTATTTAGATACGAGCCCACGCGCCAAAGCTTGCTCGTAAACCTGACGAAAAAAATAGTTGTCCCCGAACCCGAAATAAGGACAATGGGCCTTTTAGGTTAAAAGACACATGCCGTGGAGGGGTACCTTTGCTTTGCTGTCGTGTTCCGAATTTCTCAAGTTAGTTCAAGCAGCTTTTAAACAAAAAATAGCGAACATAGCCAGGAAATATTCGGGGGCTATTTACAGTGACATCAAGGAGTTTGATTTCTTCTGTTGGCTCCAAGTGCAGCGATGGGACGCATAGACGTTTCCTCCGGTTGTCACGCAACCGATGGGTTACAAGCTTATATGTACACAGTCCAACTAAAAGGATATTTGGAGATCCGCTCCAGCCAATTAGATTCGCTGGTCGCGCAACGGCTCTCGCGTTCGTTGTTGTCGACTTCCACAGCTGGCTGCGATGCCGCTCATCGTGCTAGTCTTCCCATACTTCCCTTCCCCTCCGCAAAGGCGCTGACGCCACTGGACCACTGCCAGTCGGTGCGGTGATTTCGGTCTCGAATTCGTTGCCTCAATATATCGCCAAATGAAAAGACGCATACAGGTGCGCTCAAATTTCGCGTTAGGGAGTATTGCAATAGTCGGACATGTTTAGACTGCAACGTTTAAACGCCCGTTCCTTCGCTGAGCGTCGGTGTGCCTCGCCGGCGTAACCGAGCGAATGCGGAGTGCAGCAGGGAACGAAAGAAGCCGAAAGGGAAGACAGCGCGAGGAGGAAAGCGGAGGAGGGGCATACAGTGATAGCATGAGGCGGATGGCGGTGGAGGAGAGTCCGGAGAAAGGGAGAGGAGGGAAGCAGAAGGCGGCGATAGCGAAGACAGCGCGAGTAGGAAAGCGGAGGAGGAGGCTACAGTGAAAGCATAAGGCGGAAGGTGGTGGAGGAGAGTCCGGAGAAAGGGAGAGGAGGGAAGCAGAAGGCTGCGATAGCGAAGACAGCGCGAGGAGAAATGCGGAGGAGGAGGCTACACTGAAAGCATAAGGTGGGAAGCGGTGGAGGAGAGTCCGGAGAAAGGGAGAAGAGGAAAGCAGAAGGCTGCGATAGCGAAGACAGCGCGAGGAGAAATGCGGAGGAGGAGGCTACAGTGAAAGCATAAGGCGGGAAGCGGTGGAGGAGAGTCCGGAGAAAGGGAGAGGAGGAAAGCAGAAGGCTGCGATAGCGAAGACAGCGCGAGGAGAAATGCGGAGGAGGAGGCTACAGTGAAAGCATAAGGCGGGAAGCGGAGGAGGAGAGTCCGGAGAAAGGTAGAGGAGGAATGCAGAAGGCTGCGATAGCGAAGACAGCGCGAGGAGAAATGCGGAGGAGGAGGCTACAGTGAAAGCATAAGGCGGGAAGCGGAGGAGGAGAGTCCGGAGAAAGGGAGAGGAGGAAAGCAGAAGGCTGCGATAGCGAAGACAGCGCGAGGAGAAATGCAGAGGAGGAGGCTACAGTGAAAGCATAAGGCGGGAAGCGGAGGAGGAGTCCGGAGAAAGGGAGAGGAGGGAAGCAGAAGGCTGCGATAGCGAAGACAGCGCGAGGAGAAATGCGGAGGAGGAGGCTACAGTGAAAGCATAAGGCGGGAAGCGGAGGAGGAGAGTCCGGAGAAAGGGAGAGGAGGGAAGCAGAAGGCTGCGATAGCGAAGACAGCGCGAGGAGAAATGCGGAGGAGGAGGCTACAGTGAAAGCATAAAGCGGGAAGCGGAGGAGGAGAGTCCGGAGAAAGGGAGAGGAGGAAAGCAGAAGGCTGCGATAGCGAAGACAGCGCGAGGAGGAAAGCGGAGGAGGAGGCTACAGTGAAAGCATGAGGTGGAAGGCGGAGGAGGAGAGTCCGGAAAAAGGGAGAGGAGGGAAGCAGAAGGCTGCGATAGCGAAGACAGCGCGAGGAGGAAAGTGGAGGAGGAGGCCACAGTGAAAGCATAAGGCGGAAAGCGGAGGAGGAGAGTCCGGAAAAAGGGAGAGGAGGGAAGCAGAAGGCTGCGATAGCGAAGACAGCGCGAGGAGAAAAGCGGAGGAGGAGGCCACAGTGAAAGCATAAGGCGGAAAGCGGAGGAGGAGAGTCCGGAAAAAAGGGAGAGGAGGGAAGCAGGAGGCTGCGATAGCGAAGACAGCGCGAGGAGGAAAGTGGAGGAGGCCACAGTGAAAGCATAAGGCGGGAAGCGGAGGAGGGGAGTCCGGAAAAAAGGGAGAGGAGGGAAGCAGAAGGCTGCGATAGCGAAGACAGCGCGAGGAGGAAAGTGGAGGAGGAGGCTACAGTGAAAGCATAAGGCGGAAAGCGGAGGAGGAGAGTCCGGAAAAAAGGGAGAGGAGGGATGCAGAAGGCTGCGATAGCGAAGACAGCGCGAGGAGAAAAGCGGAGGAGGAGGCCACAGTGAAAGCATAAGGCGGAAAGCGGAGGAGGAGAGTCCGGAAAAAGGGAGAGGAGGGAAGCAGAAGGCTGCGATAGCGAAGACAGCGCGAGGAGGAAAGCGGAGGAGGAGGCTACAGTGAAAGCATAAGGCGGAAAGCGGAGAAGGAGAGTCCGGAAAAAGGGAGAGGAGGGAAGCAGAAGGCTGCGATAGCGAAGACAGCGCGAGGAGAAAAGCGGAGGAGGAGGCTACAGTGAAAGCATAAGGCGGAAAGCGGAGAAGGAGAGTCCGGAAAAAGGGAGAGGAGGGAAGCAGAAGGCTGCGATAGCGAAGACAGCGCGAGGAGAAAAGCGGAGGAGGAGCCTACAGTGAAAGCATAAGGCGGAAAGCGGAGAAGGAGAGTCCGGAAAAAGGGAGAGGAGGGAAGCAGAAGGCTGCGATAGCGAAGACAGCGCGAGGAGGAAAGCGGAGGAGGAGGCTACAGTGAAAGCATAAGGCGGAAAGCGGAGAAGGAGAGTCCGGAAAAAGGGAGAGGAGGGAAGCAGAAGGCTGCGATAGCGAAGACAGCGCGAGGAGAAAAGCGGAGGAGGAGGCCACAGTGAAAGCAATCCCTGACACACACATACGCACAGAGAGAGAGAGAAAGCAAGAGAGGAAAGGATAAATGAAAGAGAGAGAGAAGGATAAATGAAAGGCAGGCAGGTTAACCTGAACTCAGCCTGGTTGGTTACTTTGCACTGGGGGAACAGAAAATTGGAGAAAAAGGTTAAGAGAGCGCACACTCAAAAAGCGTTCGTACTAGGGGTCATCTGCCGCAAAGTCGTTCACGAGGGGTGACGCCCGACAAAGGGTATCTCTTTGTTTTCGCGAAGGCCCCTTGCTCAAAGGGGAGGAATCGGAACTTCTTTATGGACCCGAAGCGCTAAACACGTTCGCGGCTATTCAACAACACAAAACTTGACGAAACACGGTGGTGCCTTATTAATAATGTTAGTGTTTGAAAAAAAGTAACTATGTTATATTTACTAGTGACGCAATTTAAACAAGTACACTATTTAGTTAACGTTTCGCCAGTCTCTAATAAACGCAGTGCCCTGTGCTTTGCTCCGTAGCTCACTGAAAGCATATAAAGGACACCATGTCATGCCTTGAATCAGTGACGAAACTTCTTTTAATTAGAGGTTCTTTGGTCTAAAAGAAAGGGTTCACGTCAAAGGGCTTTAGCTCACTAGTGTGTAAGGGATATTACTCTAATCAACCGCCGCTTATCTGATCTACGCATTATATGACCAGCCCATACAACTCGACTTCCTCCCCTTCATCTCAATCATGGAATATCAGCTACACTTATCTACTCTCCAATCCATATCTGCCCTTCTCTTGTCCGTCACGTCCAAGTTCCAGCACTCGTTGCGCGGTCCTTCAGGTGCTTCCCAAGCTTTTTCGTTATTCATTCAATGTCCCACTGTTCGCAACGGGCAGAATGGCGGATTCCGCCATTACGACCGGAGAAGCCAGAAGACGTAGGACTCCAGAATTTTTTTTTTAAGCGGCGGGAGATATATAGGGTGTCCCAGCTAACGTTAGCCAAGCTATTCCACACACACAAAAAAAAGATTTAGAAGCATGATGCAAGATACGATCTTAAGAACTATGGTGTTGTCAGAACACAGGCGACTGAGCACTGTAGGTCTTATAAAAGTACCTCTCATTCTTTGTTCTAAATGTTTTTTTTCGTTGAACATGTTTGATAACGTTAGCTGGGACCGACAGTCTAAGACAGAAAGCAATATCATAAGAGGCATACAGATACATCGGTGTATCGCGTCGAGCTGAGTGTGTTGAGATATGTTCGGTCAGGCAGTGAACGGTGACCGTTTTCAGCTTTAATAAGAAAAATATATATTTTGCTGTCCGAGTACCAGGAAAAACAAAATCGATATTAGTTCCGCAAGTGGATATATATATATATATATGTCTTCGCGAAAAAAAAAATATGGAAGCGCCAGGCCAGTGAGAAGTTGGGAACTTAGTCCTTAGTCCAGCACTCCTGCGGCCCGAGTGGTCTGCCGTGCACGTTACAAAAGTCACTAGATTTTAACTTTTTTTTACATGTAACAAACCTAATCAAATTCGGTGCGGTGGTTTCCAAGAAAAATTGAGAGTCACTTTAGCACACGCCTAAGAGCGTGAAGGCGAAAGCTTGCGCTCTCGAGAGACACTTTGCCCTAATTAACACCAAAGGTCGTCGGTTCGACTCCAACCAAAAGTTAAGGGTGCCACTCCCCGGGATGTTCGTGGGTTCGAGTGCCGGAATTAACTCCATTTTAATTCTCTCCCCCCCCCTTTTTGGCATGATGAGTGGCATCGAAGCCAGCTGTGGAAGAAGATGATGACGACTATGAACGCACGAGCAGTGGCACGAGCGCATCTCTGCACGAGGCGAGATCACGTGACTTTCTCTACCGCACGCCGCGTTTTTTAAGGCCGCCGTGTGATGAGGCATTTCGCCTTAGGAACGATTTCTCTGTTCCTATTTATTTAGATACGAGCCCACGCGCCAAAGCTCGCTCGTAAACCTGATGAAAAATATAGTTGACACCGAACCGGAAGGAAGCCCAAGTAGTACACCTGGGTCGACTGGGACTTCTTTCGCAAGACTCGCGCCTCACGACTCCCTCCAGACACTGCCCCGAACCTCGAGACGTGGACGGCTCAGCTCAAGGCCGACGTCGTTATGGCCACGAAAACATTTAGCACGGATATGCCAACCGAGGAGATGGACAGCCGCCTCGCCCACTTGCTCGAAGCCAAACAGTCTCTAATGACACGATGGAAGAGCCAGCGTCTCAATCGCAGGCTCCGCAAACGCATTGCACAACTGAACCAGACCATAATGGAACACTGCAGCACCCTATCCAAGCAGCAATGGGACGAGGTGTGTAACTCCGTCGACGGACAGGTCCGCAACGGGAAGACGTGGAACCTCCTCAAACACCTGCTCGACCACACCAACACCCGCACGAACCAGCGCCACTCGCTCACCAAAGTCCTTCACCAGGCCAAAGGCACCGCTTCGCCGGATGACATCGTCAAGACGCTTGTGCATAAGTACCTGCCGATACCCAAAGGCCCGCCGACCCCACATCCCGATTACACCGGTACCGACAACAGTCTCCTAGACGCCGATTTTTCCGTCGAAGAGATACGCCGGGCTCTCCCCGAACTAAACGGCCGTTCCGCCCCAGGCCCCGATGGCATAACCAACAAGCTCCTGCGGAACTTAGACGACCCCTCGTTCGTGTACCTCACGGACGCCATCAATGACGTGCGGGGGCGGGGCGAGTTACCTGATGCCTGGAAACTCGCCCAGACGATCCTCATTCCGAAACCGGGCAAGGCGCCTGGCGTCGATAACCTACGCCCCATCTCGCTAACGTCGTGCGTGGGTAAGGTGGCCGAGCATGTCATACTCACAGAGTCGGCCGGTATCTCGAAGACCAGGACTGTTACACACACCACATGATCGGCTTCCGACCCGGGCTCTCGACTCAGGATACGATGCTTCTCCTGAAACACCAAATCATAGACGCCGGGGCTACTTGGGGCACCCGCGCCGTACTTGGCCTTGACCTGGAGAAGGCTTTCGATAACATCCAGCACTCGGCAATACTAAAGGCGATCACGGCCTTAGGGCTCGGGCGCCGGTTCTACGAGTTCGTCCGCTCCTTCCTAACCCGTCGCAAGGCCGTGCTCCGTGTCGGAGACCTCACGTCGGAAGAAGTCGAGCTCGGACAGCGTGGCACCCCCCAGGGCTCCGTCCTCTCGCCGACGCTGTTCAACCTGGTGATGATTGGGCTCTCCGAACGCCTGTCGAAGATACAAGGCCTCAACCATACGGTATACGCGGACGACATCACCATCTGGTGCTCTGCGGGGTCGGGCGGCTTTATCGAATCCACTCTGCAAAAGGCAGTCGAAACTTCCGAATCCTACCTCGACCACACGGGCCTCAAGTGCTCCTCCGCCAAATCAGAGCTGTTGTTGCACAGCCCAAAACGACAAGGCAAAATGCCTAAGGTATGGAAACCACCGGCCGAGCTCAACATCACTGTCCGCACCAGAGACGGTCACCCAATCCCCGGGGTCGACTCCATCCGAGTACTGGGAATGATTATCGAGGCGGGCGGATCAAACATCCAAACGGTCTCCAAGCTGACGACAAAGACGGAGAACGCAATACGACTTGTACGCAGGGTGGCCAACCGTCACCATGCCGTCAAAGAAGACAATCTGCTGCGTCTCGTACACGCGTTCGCCCTATGTCACTTCACCTACGTCGCAGCAATGCATAAGTGGAAACAATCGGAGAGTGACAAGCTCAATACACTAATCCGAAAGGTAGTGAAGCGGGCCCTTGGGCTCCCGATCACGACGCCGACGTATCGACTCCTCGAGCTCGGGGTGCACAATACCCTCGAAGAGATCGCTGAGGCACAGGAGAGAGCGCAGATGATGCGACTGACGATGACGAAGACCGGCCGTCACATCTTGCGCGAGCACGGGTACTTCCCACCGAACACCCAGGATCCACCGGAGCTTACGCCACTTCCCCGCGAGCTCCGCGACCTGATCACGATCGCACCCATTCCGCGAAACGTCCATCCGGAACACAATTGAGGCAGGCGCCAAGCCCGGGCCACCGCGTTCCTCAAACGAGTAAACAAGAAAGCGGACGACGTCGCTTTCGTGGACGCCGCCGCCTACCGATGCAACCGAGCATTTGCCGCGGTAGCGGTCTCGTCCTCGCAACGAACTTTAAACGCCGCCACGGTACGCACACGTGATCCCGAGGTGGCGGAGCAAGTGGCCATAGCCCTGGCAATGCTCGACGATAAGCGAACGACAATATTCAGCGACTCGAGAACAGCCGTCAAAGCGTTCGAGAGAGGAGTCTCCGTCAAGGCGTTACGCATCCTCCGCGGCGCTGATCCAAGCACCCTCAAACACCACACAGTCATCTGGTTTCCCGCCCACCTGGGTCGGATTCCGGGCGCCCCGCCTAACCTCAACAAGACAGCCCACGACGCAGCGCGCGCGCTTACCGACCGCGCCGTCACCCCCGGGCAACTACGTCTCGATGAGTTGGAGGCGAACAGGGATGCCCCAATAAGCTACAATGAAATAACCAAACACTTTTACTTGGGACAACGTCTTTTTCCGCCCCCGCACCCCAAACTAAACAGGCCGCAGGCGCTAACGCTACGCTTATTACAGACGGATAACTATCCAAACCCGGCCACCTTACACATAATCTACCCGGACGTCTACCCAGACGATGCGTGCCCCCCGGGCGGGGTCACGGCGACACTCGCACACGTGCTCTGGGAGTGCAGAAACGCTCCGCTCGACTCTACCTCTGACAAGTGGGAGAAGACCCTAAGAAGCCCGCTCCTACAACGCCAGCAATGGGCCGTCCAGCAGGCTCGCGCAGCGGCCGCCAGGTATTTCCTGTCGGTCCCTGCGAAAGAGACGCCCACTGCGCGCTGACGTGCGTCCTGCAGGACTTTTAAAGTTTTTCCAATCCAATCCGAACCGGAAATAAGGACAATGGGCCTTTTAGGTTAAAAGACCCATGCCGTAGAGGGGTACCTTTGCTTTGCTCTCGCGTTCCGAATTTCTCAGGATAGCTCAAGCAGCTTTTAAAAGAAAAATCGCGAACATAGCCAGGAAACATTCGGGGGCTATTTACAGTGACATCAAGGCGTTTGATTTCTACTGTTGGGTCCAAGGACAGTAGGGTGGAGTGCCTTGCGCGTTTCCGGTTGTCACGCAACGGATGGGTTACAAGCTTATATATACACAGTCCAACTGAAAAGATATATGCAGATTCGCTCCAGCCAATTAGATTCGCTGGTCGCGCAGCTGCTATCGCCTTCGTTGTCGTCGACTTCCACAGCTGGCTGCGATGGCGCTTATCGTGCTAGTCTTCCCATACTGCCCCTCCCCCCCGCGAAGGCGCTGACGCCACTGGACCACTGCCAGTCGGTGCGGTGATTTCGGTCTCGAATTCGTTGCCTCACTATGTCGCCAAATGAAAAGACGCATACAGGTGCGCTCAAATTTCGCGTTAGGGAGTATTGTAATAGTCGGACATGTTTAGATTGCAGCGCTTAAACGCCCGTTCCTTCGCTGAGCGTCGGTGTGCCTCGCCGGCGTAACCGAGTGAATGCGGAGCGCAGCAGGGAACGAAAGAAGCCGAGAGGGAAGACAGGCGAGGAGGAAAGCGGAGGAGGAGGTTACAGTGAAAGCATGAGGCGGAAAGCGGAGGAGGAGAGTCCGGAAAAAGGGAGAGGAGGAATGCAGAAGGCTGCGATAGCGAAGACAGCGCGAGGAGGAAAGCGGAGGAGGAGGCTACAGTGAGAGCATAAGGCGGAAAGCGGAGGAGGAGAGTCCGGAAAAAGGGAGAGGAGGAAAGCAGAAGGCTGCGATAGCGAAGACAGCGCGAGGAGGAAAGCGGAGGAGGAGAGTCCGGAAAAAGGGAGAGGAGGAAAGCAGAAGGCTGCGATAGCGAAAGACAGCGCGAGGAGGAAAGCGGAGGAGGAGGCTACAGTGAAAGCATAAGGAGGAAGGCGGAGGAGGGGAGTCCGGAAAAAGGGAGAGGAGGAATGCAGAAGGCTGCGATAGCGAAGACAGCGCGAGGAGGAAAGCGGAGGAGGAGGCTACAGTGAGAGCATAAGGCGGAAAGCGGAGGAGGAGAGTCCGGAAAAAGGGAGAGGAGGAAAGCAGGAGGCTGCGATAGCGAAGACAGCGCGAGGAGGAAAGCGGAGGAGGAGGCTACAGTGAGAGCATAAGGCGGAAAGCGGAGGAGGAGAGTCCGGATAAAGGGAGAGGAGGAAAGCAGAAGGCTGCGATAGCGAAGACAGCGCGAGGAGGAAAGCGGAGGAGGAGGCTACAGTGAGAGCATAAGGCGGAAAGCGGAGGAGGAGAGTCCGGAAAAAGGGAGAGGAGGAATGCAGAAGGCTGCGATAGCGACGACAGCGCGAGGAGGAAAGCGGAGGAGGAGGCCACAGTGAAAGCAATCCCTGATAAACACACACACGCACAGAGAGAGAGAGAGAGAAAGGAAGAGAGGAAAGGATTAATGAAAGAGCGAGAGAATGATAAATGAAAGGCAGGCCGGTTAACCTGAACTCAGCCCGATTGGTTACCTTGCACTGGGGGAACAGAAAATTGGAGAAAAAGGTTGAGAGAGCGGACACCCAAAAGGCGTTCGTACTAGGGGTCATCTGTCGCAAAGTCGTTCACGTGGGGTGACGCCCGACAAAGAGGTATCTCTTTTTTTTGGGGCGAAGGCCCCTTGCTCAAAGGGGAGGAATCCGAACTTCTTTATGGACCCGAAGCGCTAAACTCGTTCGCGGCTCTTGAACAACACAAAACTTGACGAAACACGGTGGTGGCGTGTTAAAAATATGTGTTCGAAAAAAAAGCTATTTCATATTTAGCAATGATGTCAATTTCAGCAAGTACACTATTTAGTTAACGTCTCGTCGGTTTCAGTTTAACAAACGCACCGCCCTGTGCTTTGCTGCGCAGCTCACTCAAAGCATATAAAGGACACCAAGTCGTGCCATGCATCAGTGGTGAAACTCCTTTTGATGAGAGGTTCGTCAATCTAAAGGAAAAGGGTTCACGTCAAAGGACATTAGCTGACTGGTGTGTCAGTCATGTTACTTTATACAACCGCCGGTTATCTGCTCTACGTATTATATGACCAGCCTATTAACTCCCTCCCCTTCATCTCAATTACAGAATATAGATACGCCTATCTACTCTCCCATTGATATCTGCCCTTCTCTTGTCTATCACGTCCAAGTTTCTACACTCGTTGCGTGGTGCTTTAGGTGCTTCCCAAGCTTCACTGTCATTCATTCATTGTCCTATTGTTCGCAGCGTGCAGAACGGTGGATTCAACTATTGCGACCGGAGAAGTCAGTGAGCGTAAAACTCCAGATTTTTTTTTTAAGCGGAGGGAGATGTATAGGGTGTCCCAGCTAACGTTAGCCAAGCTATTCCACACACACACACAAAAAAAGATTTAGAAGCACGATGCAAGATACGATCTTAAGAACTATGGTGTTATCAGAACACAGGCGACCAAGCACTGCAGGTCTTATAATTGTGTCTTGCACTGTCTTTTTTAAATATCTTTTTCCGTTGAAGAGCTTTGATAACGTTAGCTGGGACCGACAGTGTAAGACAGAAGGAAAGATCATAAGAGGCATACAGATGCATCGGTGTATCGCGTCGACCTAGCTGTGTTCAGATATGTACGGTCGGGCAATGTACGGTGACCGTTTTCAACTTTGATAAGAAAAATACATATTTTGCTGCCCGAGTACAAGGAAAAACAAAATCGATATTAGTTTCGCGAGTGAATATGTATGTCTTCACGAAAAAAAAAATATGGAAGCGCGAGGCCAGTCAGAAGTTGGCAACTTTTTTGTGTGTGATTTTTTCCGAACCCGCATTTTGGATAACTCCCAAAGAAAGAAGTGTTGTGGCTACCACTCCAAAAATATGCATTGATAGATTGCAGGTCAATAGCATCGATTTTCATTCATTATTACAGAGTATCACCGCTGTCGTGAGGAGAACAAAATCGCGAAAACGGTACATTGCACAATATTGGTCAAAGTCCACATTTTTTTTTTAGAGCGCAGGTCTTAGGTGCGAACTCTCCCGGGTTGAGCATCGGCGTCGGCGTAACCAGGCGAACGCGCTCGTGCCACTGCTCGTACGCTCGTCGTCACCTCCTTCCACAGCTGGCTATGATGCCCCTCGTCATGCCAGCGTTCCCCTACCCCTTCCTCTGCGAAGGCGATGAAGGGCACTCGCCCATAGCCAGTTGGGGCGGCCATATCGGTCTAAAAGTATTTGCCTCAACATATCGCGAAATGAAAACACGTACACTGCTGCGCTCAAATTTTGCATTAGAGAGTAACGTAAGCGTCGGACATTTTTTTCTTTCGAATTTATTTCGTTTTATAGATTAATTTCCTAATGGCGATCCGCCTTACCTGATGAACGGGCTGATTTCCTCGTTGGGTAAGCATAGAAATGCTTACGCATTTAAATGTGCGGTCAGGCTTCTTTCTGCTTGTGCCAGTGGGAGGAGTGGGGGGGGGGGGCGGTCCTTAGTCCAGCACTCCTGCAGCCGGAGTGGTCTCCCGTGCCCGCTACAAGAGCCACTAGATTTTAACTTTTTTTTCATGTGTAACAAACGTCATCAAATTCGGTGCGGCGGTTCCCAAGACAAATTGAGAGTCCCTTTAGCATACGCCAAAGAGCGTGAAGGCGAAAGCTTGCGCACTCGAGTGATGCTTTGCCCTAATTAACACCAAAGGTCGTTGGTTCGACCCCAACCAAAAGTTAAGGATGCCACTCCCCGGGATGTTCGTGGGTTCAAGCGCCGGAATCAACTCCATTTTAATTTCCCCCCCCCCTTTTTTTGGCGTGATGAGCGGCATCGAAGGCAGGTGTGGAAGAAGGCGATCACGAAAGATGAACGCACGAGCAGTGGCACGAGCGCATCACGTGACTTTCTCTACCGCACACTGCGTTTTTTTAAGGCCACCGTGTGATGTGGCATTACGCCTGAGAAACGATTTCTCTGTTCCTATTTATTTAGATACCATCCCACGAGCGAAAGCTTGCTCGTAAAGCTGACGAAAAAAAATAGTTGACCCCGAACCGGAAATAGGGACAATGGGCGTTATAGGTTAAAATACCCATGCCATAGAGGGGTGCCTTTGCTATGCTCTCGTGTTACAAATTTTTCGAGATATTTCAAACAGCTTTTAAACGAAAAATCTCAAATATAGCCAGGAAACATTCGTGGGCTATTTAGGATGACATCAAAGCGTTTGATTTGAACTGTTGGCTCCAATGGCAATGCGCCGCAGCGTGCCACTGTTCTCATGAAGACAACAAACACGCCTTGCTCTCCTGCCAGGTAGCAAAAACGTTCTGGACGTTGTTGAGGAATGCGTATGCCTCTCTAAAGATCAAAAGGTCTGTTAACCGAGGACCGTGCCCGCATAACCACGTGGCTCGGCTCTTGATTGCAGTGGGGTTCTTCGTCCTGTGGGAGAACAGGGGGCTGGCTGTTAATCAGGGTAAGCCCCGAAAGAGCCAGTGGAGGCTGCTGTCAAGAATGTACACCCTATTTATTGAGCATTTGGAGGCAGAGCTCTTCTTCTTGGGCGAGTAATAGTTCCCCAAGAAGTGGTCGTCTCCATTTATTACACTCACACATGGTAGAGTAAAATTTCAGCGCCCCATTTGAAGGCTTGCGCAGGACATGAAGTGTACTGTTTGTGCCCACAGCAGGGCTAAAGAACCTGCCACATTTTTGTAAACATATTTTTGTAATACACCGTGTGAAGTAGTGTTTCAAGTTGTCTAGAACCTGTCTGTGACCTTGACGATTGTATCCTGACTTGAACCGGTCTGATGTACCCTAGTCACGAATAAAATTCCTTATTCGGTTGTCACAGAACCGATCGGTTTCAAGGTTATATGTACACAGAAACGAAATTTGCAGATACGCTCCAGCCAGTTAGATTCGCTGGTCGCGCAACTGCTCTCGCCTTCGTTGTCGTCGACTTCCACAGCTGGCTGCGATGCCGCTCATCGTGCTAGTCTTCCCATACTGCCCCTCCACGAAGGCGCTGGCGCCACTGGCCCACTGCCTGTTGGTACCACATGTTCCCCGAGGCCAGGAGCGATAAGTGTAATCTTTGTGGGGCGAGAGGGACCCTCGACCACATAATATGGGAATGTCCTTACTCTCCCGGGAGAACGCACAAAATAGGTAGCAGAGACACCTGGGAGACCCTGCTGCGCAGCTCGGACTCTGAGCTCCAGCTGCGGCTCGTCTAACTGGCTGAAGAGGCTGCTGGGGCCCAAGACCTCCCAGTCTGCATCTGAGGCGGCGGCACTCGCCCCCTGACCTGCGTGTCGGGGGGTGGGTAGATCACCTTCTCCGTTGGACATTAAAGTTTATTCTATCTATCTATCTGGGGCGGTGATTTCGGTCTCAAATTCGTTGCCTCAATACATTGCCAAATCATCATCATCATAAAAACTTTACTGTAAGACTGAGGAGTTTGGAGCACGCAGGCTCCTGGGCGCCCGCACGACCCCACTGCACTCAAGCGTTCATGTTGCTTCGCTCCATAACGCTGGCAGCCCGATCAGTAGCCATGGTCCGCACGACCGGGTCTCCAGAGTGCAGCAGGGTCTCCCAGTCCTCCCAGGTCTTCAGGTGCTCGAGGCCCCGCGGGGGAGGATCCGCCCGGCAATGAGAAAGGAGGTGGAGAGGAGAAGCGCGAGGTTCGGGACAGATTTTACAGGCTGATGTGAGGAAAAGTGGGTGATAGTGAGAAAGACTCAGAGGAGATGGGAGAGTGTGAGTTTGTAATCGGCGCCAAAGGGTTGCTTGTCGATTGCTGAGGGCTTTGTGCGGTGCGGGTTACAGCTGACGCGCCGCCTTGGAGGCATTCGTCAGCTCGTTGAACATGTGCGCGCGCTCCTTCGTGAATCCCGGATCGGAGGCCGCAAGAGCCCGGCTTAAAGAACCTCGGGCTAAGAGGTTGGCGGCCTCGTTGCCAGGATTCCCGCGGTGCGCGGGCACCCAAATCAGCTCCACATGACGGGGCGGGGGTGCAACGGGCCAGTCCAGTATGCAAAAAGCAGGGACGTGGACTCGGCCTCGTGCGAAATTTAGGATTGCAGTTTTGGAGTCTGACGAAACATACCGTGCTTCTGTGTTGATGATAGCTAGGGCAATGGCGGCTTCCTCTGCAGCTTGGGGAGAGGTGTCTGGGAGGAGTGTGCATTGTAATAGTCGGACATGTTTAAATTGCATCACTTAAACGCCCGTTTCTTGTCTTAGCGTCGGTGTGCCTCGCCGGCGTAGCCGAGCCAACGCGGAGAGCAGCAGGGAACGAAAGAAGCCGATAGGGAAGAGAGGAAAGCGGAGGAGGAGGCTACCGTGAAAGCATGAGGCGGAAAGCGGAGGAGGAGAGTGCGGCGAAAGGGAGAGGAGAGAGACAGAGATTCTCGTTGGTGGAAGGAAAAATTGCGGTAAAGTGCAGCGCAGTAACTGTCTCTCAGATGAGGACACCTCAACCGCGCTGCACAAGAGGGAGAGGGAATTGAAAGAGGGGTGAAAGAGACGCGGCGGCCAGAGAAGCAGAAGGCTGCGATAGCGAAGAGAGCGCGAGTAGGCAAGCGGATGACGCCACCTTGAAGCACCACCAGATGGCTCTCAGGTCCGTGCATCCTTAAATTGCAAGGTGTGAGCCATAAACGGGTTTACATTACACTCTTATTAACTAATAAGGGTGTAAATTGCTCCGCAGTGAGGACCTGTGTTCAGGTTTGTTCGGATAAGGTAATTGAAAGAGGGGTGAAAGAGACGCGGCGGCGGCGGCCAGAGAAGCAGATGGCTGCGATAGCGAAGAGAGCGCGAGCAAGCAAGCGGATGACATTCCTTCTGCTTTTTTCTTTCCCTTGTACGGCCGGCGCCGCAGCGGCGACGCCGGCCGTACAAGGGAAAGAAAAAAAGAACCAGAAAGCTCGCCTTCGCGCACATCTTTCGCCGCAAGCGTTTCCCGTTGTATGTTACGGTTGCATAAGCTGCAGTAGCCGGGAAGCGGCAACTGTGTGGCTGGTTTATGTATACATCCCCGCGACGGCTCTCTCAGTCGGTGTGGTGATCGGTGCGTTGCCGCAATATATCGTGAAGCGAAAACACTTTAAGTGCTGCGCTCAAATTTAGCATTAGGGAGTATCGTAATCGTTGGTGAATTTCTTTTCTCCGTATCTTATCCGAACAAACCTGAACACAGGTCCTCACTGCGAAGTAATTTACACCCTTAATAGTTAATAAGAGTGTAAATCCGTTTATGGCTCACACCCTTACACCCACAAAGAGAGTAAGGGTGCAAGTTAAAGACATATTTATATTATTATTTACATTTAAGGCTGTAAATTATTTTGCAGTGCACAAACACATACGCTTACGCACGCATGTAAGCAAATGCAGAGAAGTCAAATTGACTGACGGGCGCCATAACAGACTCCGGGGGACGAATTCTCGGAAGATCACTACCAGCGATACTATCAACTTCGCGTGATGTAGTGCTCAACAAGCCAATCAGCGCGTGACCAAGGGTGATGCAATAGTATTGCTAAGAGTGGTCGTCCTTGAATGCGTCAACCTGATTGTAGAGAGAACTACTCGCTGTGTCTATATGCTCCTTCTTATATCCTACTGTCAGGTAACGCTATTCTTGCTGTAACAGTAACATAAGCGGTGCCTGTGCGTTTGCCTCTCAACGTATCACTCTTTCTCCGTGTTTTGCGTGTTGTATCTGATTTGTCCTTCGTAGTGTCGCGTTCGCAAGGGCCTATACGCTTCTATCCTGGGCAAGACCTTTTCTTATTTTGTTAGGAGATAGCAGAAGGAAATGTTGGTTCGCGTATGTGGTGCCAGCTATTCCTTGTTTCCTGAAGAAGTGGCAAAACTACACAAGTACTCTTTTTACGCTTACGCAAATGGTTTGCCTAAAGAATTGTACAGAAAAACTCATGATGCGGTTAATCCACTCACAGCTACATTATAATACAACGACCAAAAACACAGTGACTCTACAAAGAAACTCAAAACAAGAATGACAGTGTCACATGGTATACCAGGTGGCAGTACAAATATAGAACACTCTTATCAGCAAACGTATCAGCTGTTAATAGCTCCCTACAATGTTGCTGTCCTGGAGATTTTATTGCGATGACAATTACATGGACAGTCCAAGCGCATTTCTGCCGTCGCCGCGATGTTCCACATAAAGTCCAAACACGGTGGCTTCGTCGCCGTAGGCTGCACGTTCGAGTGAAAGCCTGCGAGGGTCAGCCAGCGGTCGTGGTTCAATCTCGCGCACACGAGGGAGGGAAGCGGGGCGGAAGCGCGCTGTCTTCTGTCGCGCGCGAGGCACGGGTGAGGGGAGGCGAGGGAGGGAGGGGGGGACGCTCTACTCTGGCGGCTATACTGCTTGCGGCCGCATCTTGCAAGGGATCTTCGACGTGAACAATGTGCGCGGAGTGCCGGTAGCCTCTTATGCGCTGCGCTTTCGACGTTTTAGTTCGCGTTGCAGCGAGAGACAGCACGAAGGTCAATTCGCTCGCTGCAGCTGCCGCGCTGCTTCACTCCAGCGTTTCGACGGATATCTCCCGCGGTCATCGAACGAGATATGTTCATGTTAACCTGTGCGCGCAAGACATCGCACTTGTTTATTCAGCTAGTAAGTGAAGAGGGAGGGAGGGGGGCAGACGTTCTACTCTGGCGGGGGCTGCTTGCGGCCGCATCTTGCAAGCGATCTGCGACGTGGACAATGTGCGCGGAGTGCCGGTAGCCTCTTATGCGCTGCGCTTTCGACGTTTAGTTCGCGTTGCAGCGAGAGACAGCACGAAGGTCAATTCGCTCGCTGCTGCTGCCGCGCTGCTTCACTCCACCGTTTTGACGGATATCTCCCGCGGTAATCGAACGAGATATGTTCATGTTAACCTGTGCGCACAAGACACCGCGCTTGGTAATTCAGCTAGTAAGTGAATGCTTCTAAGTTTATAAGGCAGAGCAAAATGGTATCCTTACTTCGTATAGCTGTCTACTAATTTGCTATCGCAATTGATGCTTCTCTTTTCGGGCGAAACTGCGACTTTTCTATTCAGTGCTACCAAATCACACTTTCGCGTGGCTTTCCTTTGCCACGAATTTGTTATAATCACTCCTTTGGTGGTTGACATGACCTTCGTGACAGTGGGTAATCCTGATTTCCGTCACTCAAAGATTACTCAGCCCTGCTGGCGGGAATTGTTTAAATCTATCACTGCACTATAGAAATCGGGTGATATTATATTTAGAGATAGATTGCAGCTCAATAGCATCTCTTTTATTTCATTATTACAGAGTATCACCGCTATCATGAGGAGAAAAAAAATTGCGATAACAGTACATTGCAAAAGATGGGCCAAAGTGGAGAATTATTTTTTAGAGCTCAGTTCTTAGGCGCGAGTTGCTGGGTTGAGCGTCGGCGTCGGCGTAACCACGCGAACGCGCTCGTGCCACTGCTCGTACGTTCGTCGTCGCCTTCTTGCGCAGCTGGCTCCGATGCCCCTCGTGATGCCAGCGTTCCCACAATTCCCCTCCATCGGCGAAGGCGCTGACGGGCACTCACCCACTGCCAGTCGGGGTGGCCATATCGGTCTCAAATTCATTGCCTCAAGATATCGCGAAATGGAAAAATGTACACTGCTGCACTCAAATTTTGCATTAGGGAGTATCGTGATCGTCGGAAATTTTTTTCCTTTCAAATTTATTCTGTTTAATAGATTATTTTCTTATAGCGATCCGTCTTACGTCATGAACGGGCTGATTTCCTCGTTGGGTAAGCATAGAAATGCTTACGCATTTAAATGTTCGGTCAGGCTTCTTTCTGCTTGCGCCAGCGGGAGGAGTGGGGGGGCGGGGCGGTCCTTAGTCCAGCACTCCTGCAGCCCGAGTGGTCTCCCGTGCCTGCTACAAGAGCCACTAGATTTTATCTTTTTTTTACGTGTAACAAACGTAATCAAATTCGATGCGGTGGTTCCCAAGACAAATTAAGAGTCACTTTAGCATACGCCAAAGAGTGTGAAGGCGAAAGCTTGCGCACTCGAGTGATGCTTTGCCCTAATTAACACCAAAGGTCGTCGGTTCGACTCCAACCAAAAGTTAAGGAAGGTCGTGGCTTCGAGCGCCGGAATTAACTCCATTTTAATTCCCCCCTTTTTTTGCGTGATGAGCGGCATCGAAGCCAGCTGTGGAAGAAGACGATGACGAACGATGAACGCACGACCAGTGGCACGAGCGCATCACGTGACTTTCTCTACCGCACACCGCGTTTTTTAGGGCCGTCGTGTGATGAGGCATTACGCCTGAGAAACGATTTCTCTGTTCCTATTTATTTGGATACGAGCCCACGCGCCAAAGTTCACTCGTAAACCTCATGAAAAAAATAGTTGACTCCGAACCGGAAATAAGGACAATGGGCCTTTTAGGTTAAAAAATCCATGCCGTAGAGGGGCATCATTGCATTGCTCTCGAGTTCCGAATTTCTCAGGATAGTTCAAGCAGCTTTTAAACGAAAAATCGCGAACATAGCCAGGAAACATTCGGGGGCTATTTACAGTGACGTCAAGGCGTTCGATTTCTTTTGTTGGCTCCAAGGGCAGCAGCGCAGATTGTCTCACCGCTGTCACGACAAGGTTATATATACACAGTCCAACTGAAACGATATATGCAGATTCGCTCCAGCCAATTAGATTCGCTGGTCGCGCAGCTGCTATCGCCTTCGTTGTCGTCGACTTCCACAGTTGGCTGCGATGGCGCTCATCGTGCTAGTTTTCCCATACTGCCCCTCCCCCCCGCGAAGGCGTTGACGCCACTGGCGGTCGGTGCGGTGATTTCAGTCTCGAATTCGTTGCCTCAATATATCGCCAAATGAAAAGACGCATACAGGTGCGCTCAAATTTCGCGTTAGGGAGTATTGTAATAGTCGGACATGTTTAGACGGCAGCTCCTAAACGCCCGTTCCTACGCTGAGCGTCGGTGTGCCTCGCCGGCGTAACCGAGCGAATGCGGAGCGCAGCAGGAAACGAAAGAAGCCGATAGCGAAGACAGCGCGAGGCGGAAAGCGGAGGAGGAGAGTCCGGAAAAGGGAGAGGAGGAAAGCAGAAGGCTGCGATAGCGAATACAGCGCGAGGAGGCAAGCGGAGGAGGAGGCTACACGGAAAGCAATCCCTGATACACACAAACACGCACAGAAAGAGAGAGAGAGAGAGTGAGAAAGCAAGAGAGGAAAGGATTAATGAAAGAGCTAGAGAATGATAAATGAAAGGCAGGCAGGTTAACCTGAACTCAGCCGGGTTGGTTACCTTGCACTGGGGGAACAGAAAATTAGAGAAAAAGGTTTAGAGAGCGGACACTCAAAAGGCGTTCGTACTAGGGGTCATCTGCCTCACAGTCGTTCACGTGGGGTGACGCCCGACAAAGGGGTATCTTTTTTTTTTGGCGAAGGCCCCTTGCTCAAAGGGGAGGAATCCGAACTTCTTTATGGACCCGAAGCGCTAAACTCGTTCGCGGCTCTTGAACAGCACAAAACTTGACGAAACGCGGTGGCGCCGTATTAAAATTATGTGTTTGAAAAAAAAAAGCTATTTTGTATTTAGCAGTGATGGCAATTTCAGCAAGTACGCTAGTTAGTTAACGTTTCATCAGTTTCAGTTTACCAAAAGCGGCGCCTTGTGCTTCGCTGCCCAGATCACTGAAAGCATATAAAGGACACCAAGTCGTGTCATGCGTCAGTGGTGAAACTCCTTTTAATTAGAGGTTCTTTGGTCTAAAAGAAAGAGGTTGACGTCAAAGGAATTTAGCTCACCAGTGTGTCAGGGATATTACTCTAATCAACGGCCGCTTATCTGATCTACGCATTATATGATCAGCCCATATAACTCAACTTCCTCCCCTTCATCTCAATCATGGAATATCAGCTACGCCTATCTACTCTCCAATCCATATCTGCCCTTCTCTTGTCTATCACGTCCAAGTTCCAACACTCGTTGCGCGGTCCTTTAGGTGCTTCCCAAGCTTCTTCGTTATTCATTCATTGCCCAACTGTTCGCTTTGGCCAGAATGGCGGATTCAGCCATTACGACCGGAGAAGCCAGAAGACGTAGGACTCCAGAATTTTTTTTAAGCAGTGGGAGATGTATAGGGTGTCCCAGCTAACGTTAGCCAAGCTGTCCCACACACACGCACACACACAAAAAGATTTAGAAGCAAGATGTAAGATACAATCTTAAGAACTACGGTGTTATCAGAAGACAGGCGACTGAGCACTGTAGGTCTTACAAGTGTATCTTGTACTCCCTGTTCTAAGTGTTTTTTTTTTCGTTGAGCAGGTTTGAGAACGTTAGCTGGGACCAACAGTCTAAGACAGAAAACAATATCATAAGAGGCATAAAGATACATCGGTGTATCGCGTCGAACTGGGTGTGTTAAGATATGTTAGGTCGGGCAGTGTACCGTCACCGTTTTCAACTTGCTGTCCGAATACCAAGGAAAACAAAATCGATATTAGTTTCGCGAGTGAATATATATGTTTTCGCGAAAAAAAAATATTGAAGCGCCAGGCCAGTCCAGCACTCCTGCGGCACGAGTGGTCTGCCATGCACGCTACAAGAGTCATTGGATTTTAATTTTTTTTTTACATGCAACCAACCTAATCAAATTCGGTGCGGTGGTTTCCAAGAAAAATTGAGAGTCACTTTAACATACGCCAAAGAGCGTGAAGGCGAAAGCTTGTGCGCTGGAGAGACACTTTGCCCTAATTAACACCAAAAGTCGTCGGTCCGACTAGAACCGAACGTTAAGGGTGCTACTCCCACGGAAGGTCGTGGGCTCGAGCACTGAAATTAACTCCCTCTCCCCCTTTTTTGGCATGATGAGCGGCTGCCGAAGCCAGCTGTGGAAGAAGAAGACGACGACGGCGATGAACGCACGAGCAGTGGCACGAGCGCATCTCTGCGCGAGGCGAGATCACGTGACTTTCTTTACCGCAAGCCGCGTTTTTTAAGGCCGCCGTGTGATGAGGCACTTCGCCTTAGAAACGACTTATCTGTTCCTATTAACGCGACAGCGTTAAGGAGCTCGTGTCGCAGAAAAGCCGGTGTCGTCGGCGTCGGTGTCAGCGGCGTTGGCCGTGAGCGATAAATCCCAGCAGGCACTTCATGAATAATAAACAACTTGCAAGATGGGCTGGGTGGGAATCGAACCAGGGTCTCCGGAGTGTGAGACGGAGACGCTACCACTGAGCCACGAGTTTTTTTTTATTTATTACCGGCTTGGGAAAAGAAGATACAATGTGAGTATTACATAGCCATAAAAACAACTAGTCAATGCCGGATCAGTGTGGTGTGATAAGAATGATGTAGGCTAGTCACTTTGTCCAAAGCACTTAGCCACTCACGAGGGTCACTCTGTGCACAGAAATAATCGCGTATATATAACACACTTTCAATGAAATATTCATGTGCTGGGGCCTGAACAATGCGCTTATGTCTAATATACATACGCGTTCTCCACACACTGTACATGCACAAAAGCATTAACAGATCGACAGGCACTCCCTCTGGTTCCGCGCATGGCAGGAAGCGTATTCCGAAAGCACTTAACGACAATTCCTTTTTAAGGCTACGTTTTAGAATATCCCACAAAAACACTGCGTCATGACAGTCCAAAACGATATGCTCAATGGTCTCCGGTTTTTTGCATATAAAGCAATTCACTGACCAAAGTACAAGAATGCCTTTGCTTTGCAGCCACGGTTTCACTGGGAGATTGCCCACTGAGCCACGAGTACGATGGTTCAAAGCGGTACAAAAGCGCCTCTAGTGAATGCGGTGTTGCCTTAGAAACGAGCTAGCTGTTTCTAAGGCTCAGGCGTGCGTCGCTCGCTCAGGCGCACATTTCGTTGCCGCGCCGAACGCTGCGTTGCTCGACGCTCACCGCGTCCAATGCGAGGCCCGTAGTCGCTGCGCCGTAGCCCATTGTCTTACACCCCTTGGCCGGTCGACGGGAACGCTGTCGCGTTCCACTCTTGAAGGCGAAGCAGAGTAACGCATGAGATGTTTCTTCGTCTAGCCGAACCAAATGTAGCCAAGCAACAGCAGTTCACCAGGCTAAACAGTGGTTCAACAACTAAAATAAAGGCTAGTATGCTTCGCATCCTGGGCTTAACCTTAGCTAAGCCACAGCCATATTTTTTTTTACATGTAACAAACCTAATAAAATTCGGTGCGGTGCTTTCCAAGACAAATTGGGAGTCACTTTAGCATACGCCAAAGAGTGTGAAGGCGAAAGCTTGCGCGCTCCAGAGACACTTTGCCCTAATTAACACCAAAGGTCGTCGGTTCGACTCCAACCAAAAGTTAAGGGTGCTACTCCCAGGGAAGGTCGTGGATTCGAGCGCCGGAATTAACTCCATTTTTATTTCCCCCCTTTTTTGGCATGAGCGGCATCCGAAGCCAGCTGTGGAAGAAGATGATGACGAACGATGAACGCACGAGCAGTGGCACGAGTGCATCTCTGCGCGAGGCGAGATCACGTGACTTTCTCTACCGCACGCCGCGTTTTTTAAGGCCGCCGTGTGATGAGGCGTTTCGCCTTAGGAACGATTTCTCTGTTCCTATTTATTTAGATACGAGCCCACGCGCCAAAGCTTGGTCGTAAACCTGACGAAAAAAATAGTTGTCCCCGAACCGGAAATAAGGACAATGGGCCTTTTAGGTTAAAAGACACATGCCGTAGTGTGGTACCATTGCTTTGCTGTCGTGTTCCGAATTTCTCAAGTTAGTTCAAGCAGCTTTTAAACGAAAAATTGCGAACATAGCCAGAAAACATTCGGGGGCTATTTACAGTGACATCAAGGCGTTTGATTTCTTCTGTTGGCTCCAAGTGCGGCAATGTGATGCATACGTGTTTCCTCCGGTTGTCACGCAACCGATGGGTTACAAGGTTATAGACCTTTTTCATGCTTACAGAGAGTTCCCAGAAGACTTCCGGTTAAACCCTCAGGAACAATGCCAGTTACAACAGCCTATAAACTTACAAGACCCTCCAGCTGGCACTAGTTTTGTTCGGGAGTTGGAGTGTTTGACAATGAATTGTATTGTAAAGTGCAACAAAAAAAAAAAGCCCGTACATGAGTTCGACGCATGAAGCACGTTCTTTATATCAGAAAACATCAAGAATATGTGCCTACAGCATACTATGCGGCAAACTACTTCTCATTTCTTGCCTGACCTTGCTGACCGGAAGTTCTCTGGGGAAATGAACGCACTGCTGCCACATCGCGGATGAAGAAGGTCTATATGTACACAGTCCAACTAAGACGATATTTGGAGATCCGCTCCAGCCAATTAAATTCGCTGGTCGCGCAACGGCTCTCGCGTTCGTTGTTGTCGACTTCCACAGCTGGCTGCGATGCCGCTCATAGTGCTAGTCTTCCCATAATTCCCTTCCCCTCCGCAAAGGCGCTGACGCCACTGGCCCACTGCCAGTCGGTGCGGTGACATCGGTCTCAAATTCTTTGCCTCAAGATATCGCCAAATGAAAAGATGCATACAGGTGCGCTAAAATTTAGCGTTAGGGAGTATTGTAATAGTCGGACATGTTTAGACTGCATCTCTTAAACGCCCGTTCCTTCGCTGAGCGTCGGTGTGCCTCGCCGGCGTAAACGAGCGAATGCGGAGCGCAGCAGGGAACGAAAGAAGCCGAGAGGGAAGACAGCGCGAGGAGGAAAGCGGAGGAGGAGGCTACAGTGAAAGCATAAGGCGGAAGGCGGAGGAGGAGAGTCCGGAAAAAGGGAGAGGAGGGAAGCAGAAGGCTGCGATAGCGACGACAGCGCGAGGAAAGCGGAGGAGGAGGCTACAGTGAAAGCAATCCCTGACACACACACACGCACAGAGAGAAAGAAAGCAAGAGAGGAAAGGATAAATGAAAGAGCGAGAGAAGGATAAATGAAAGGCAGGCAGGTTAACCTGAACTCAGCCCGGTTGGTTACCTTGCACGGGGGGAGCAGAAAAATTGGAGAAAAGAGTTGAGAGAGCGGACACTCAAAAGGCCTTCGTACTAGGGGTCACCTGCCGCAAAGTCGTTCACGCGGGGTGACGCCCGACAAAGGGGTATCTCTTTTTTTTTTGGCGAAGGCCCCTTGCTCAAAGGGGAGGAATCCGAACTTCTTTATGGACCCGAAGCGCTAAACTCGTTCGCGGCTCTTGAACAGCACAAAACTTGACGAAACGCGGTGGCGCCGTATTAATAATATGTGTTCGAAAAAAAGCTATTTTATATTTAGCAGTGTTGTCAATTTCAGCAAGTAAACTATTTAGTTAACGTTTCGTCAGTTTCAGTTTAACAAACGCACCGCTCTGTGCTTTGCTGCGTAGCTCACTGAAAGCATATAAAGGACACCAAGTCGTGCCATGCCTCAGTGGCGAAACTCCTTTTGATGAGAGGTTCGTCAGTCTAAAGAAAAGGGATTCACGTCAAAGGATTTTAGCACACCAGTGTTTCAGGGATATTACTCTAATAAATCGCCGCTTATCTGATCTACGCATTATATGACCAGCCCATATAACTAAGCTTCCTCCCCTTCATCTCAATCATGGAATATCAGCTACACTTATCTATGCTCCAATCCATATGTACCCTTCTCTTGTCTATCACGTCCAAGTTCCAACACTCGTTGCGCAGTCCTTTAGGTGCTTCCCAAGCTCCATCGTTATTCATTTATTGTCCCATTGTTCGCTTTGGGCAGAATGGCGGATTCGGCCATTACGGCCGGAGAAGACAGAAGAAGTAGGACTCCAAAATTTTTTTTTAAAGCGGCGGGAGATGTATAGGGTGTCCCAGCTAACGTTAGCCAAGCTGTCCCACACACACGCACAAAAAAAAGATTTAGAAGCAAGATGCAAGATACAATCTTAAGAACTATGATGTTATCAGAACACAGGCGACTGAGCACTGCATGTCTTATAAAAGTACCTTGCACTCTCTGTTCTAAATGTTTTTTTCTTTGAACATGTTTGATAACGTTAGCTGGGACCGGCAGTGTAAGACAGAAGGAAAGATCATAAGAGGCATACAAATACATCGGTGTATCGCGTCGACCTAGCTGTGTTCAGATATGTTCGGTCGGGCAATGCACACTGAACGTTTCAAACTTTGATAAAGAATATATGTATTGCTGTCCGAGTACTAAGAAAAAACGAATCGATACTAGTTTCCTGAGGGAATAACTCTGCCTTCGCGAAAAAACATATGGAAGTGCCAGGCCAGTCAGAAGTTGGGAACCTTTTTATGTGTGTGAATTTTTCCGAATCCGCATTTTGGATAACTCCCAAAGAAAGGAGTGCAGTGGCTACGGCTCCAAAGAGAGAGAGAGAGAGAGAGAAAATAATGCAGAGAAAGGCAGGGAGGTTAACCAGAGGTAGTTCCGGTTGGCTACCCTGCGCAGGGGGAAGGGTTAAGAGCGATAAAAAAATGGCTGTGGCTTAGCTAAGGTTAAGCCCAGGATGCGAAGCATACTAGCCTTTATTTTAGTTGTTGAACCACTGTTTAGCCTGGTGAACTGCTGTTGCTTGGCTATATTTGTTTCGGCTAGACGAAGAAACAACTCATGCGTTACTCTGCTTCGCCTTCAAGAGTGGAACACGGCAGCGTTCCCGTCGACCCGCCAAGGGGTGTAAGACAATGGGCTACGGCGCAGCGACTACGCGCCCCGACTTGGACGCGGTGAGCGTCGAGCAACGCAGCGTTCGGCGCGGCAACGAAATGTGCGCCTGAGCAAGCGACGCTCGCCTGAGCCTTAGAAACAGCTCGTTTATAAGGCAACACCGCATTCACTAGAGGCGCTTTTGTACCGCTTTGAAGCATCGTACTCGTGGCTCAGTGGTAGCGTCTCCGTCTCACACTCCGGAGACCCGGGTTCGATTCCCACCCAGCCCATCTTGCAAGAGTTGAGCCAAAGCCACCTGGAAAATCAGTCTCTGTAGCACGCCGCAACCTTCGCTTCTCATTCCAACGAGCAGCTCTGTCTCCAGGAGGCATCTCACCTCGTGAGTGTCTAGCAGAGGCTTATATACCGCCGCGACGCCGCGAGAGACGGCGCGAGTTGGAGCCCCGTTTCTCCTCTGTCGTGACGTCACGGTGTCACGTGGTATTGAAGGCGACACCGCCGCGCCTGAGGAGCTGGGTTGAGCTCTCGTAATATGCTTCGCATAAAAGAGAAACAGAGTAGAAGGGGAGATAGAAAGGGAGACAAGCACGAACAAAGCGCGTACACTACAGAGCGGTAGGGGGCAGCATTCTTAGAGTCTGTCGTGGAGCCCGGTGGACCGCAAGAACCTTACTAGCGCGAGTAAGGCCTTCAACGTGGATGTTCTTTCGGAGCATTGGCCTAAAGCTTTTAGTTCTGAAAGTGGACAATTGTCCAGCACTCTGCACATCACTTGTCTCTCAGCACTGTATCGCGGGCAGACACAGATAATGTGTGCGAGCGTCTCGTCGATGTTACATGTGTCGCACCTGGGGCTGTTGGCCATTCCTATGAGGAAAGCATAGGCGTTTGTGAAGGCAAGGCCTAGCCACAGACGGTAGAGCATGGTCTGTTCACGTCGTGGTAATCCAGGCGGTAGGTGCATCCGTATGTCGGGAGACAACGAACGCAACCGACACATGGTGAAAACATTCGAGTCCCACAGGGGCAAAGTACACTCACGGGACATCAATCGCAGCTCAGCCGCAGCGTCTGTACGCGAAAGCGGAATGAAGATTCGTTGACCACTTTCATGTGCAGATCAGGCGGCTTCGTCGGCGTGGTCATTCCCGCTGATGTTACGATGGCCTGGAAGTCACTGAAAGATTATGTTGTGTCCCTTGTCATAGCTTTGATGATATATGCGCCGAATTTCTGAGGCCAGTTGTTCATTGGGTCCGTGGCGCATTGGGCTTCGTATGCACTGAAGGGCTGCCTTGGAGTCACTAAAGACTGTCCATTGTTGCGGTGGCTTCTGCTTAATAAAATCAAGTGCAGCACGGAGCGCCGGCATATTTTTGGAGCAACGGCTCCAAAGATATGCATTGATAGATTGCAGGTCAATAGCATTGATTTTCATCCATTATTACAGAGTATCACCGCTATCTTGAGGAGAACAAAATCACGAAAACGGTACATTGCACAATATTGGTCAAAGACCACCTTTTTTTTTTAGAGCGCATTTCTTAGGCGCGAGCTCCCGGGTTGAGCGTCGGCGTCGGCGTAACCACGCGAACGTGCTCGTGCCACTTGCTCGCACGTTCGTCGTTGCCTTCTTTCACAGCTGGCTCCGATGCCCCTCGTCATGCCAGTGTTCCCGTACTGCCCCTCCCCCTGCGAAGACGGTGGAGGGCCCTCGCCCATAGCCAGTCGGGGCGGCCATATCGGTCTGAAATTATTTGCCTCAACATATCGCGAAATGAAAACACGTACACTGCTGCGCTCAAATTTTGCATTAGGGAGTATCCTAATCGTCGGACATTTTTTTTCCTTTCAAATTTATTCCGTCTTATAGCATAATTCATCGCGATCCGTCTTACGTGATGAACGGCCTGTTTTCCTCGTTGGGTAAGCATAGAAATGCTTACGCATTTAAATGTTCGGTCAGGCTTCTTTCTGCTTGCGCCAGTGGGAGGAGGGGGTGGGGGGGGGGGCGGGGGCGGTCCTTAGTCTAGCACTCCTGCGGCCCGAGCGGTCTGCCGTGCCCGCTACAAGAGCCACTAGATTTTAACTTTTTGTTTACGTGTAACAAACGTAATCAAATTCGGTGCGGTGCTTTCCAAGACAAATTGGGAGTCACTTTAGCATACGCCAAAGAGTGTGAAGGCGAAAGCTTGCGCGCTCGAGAGACACTTTGCCCTAATTAACACCAAAGGTCGTCGGTTCGACTCCAACCAAATGTTAAGGATGCTACTTCCACGGAAGGTAGTGGGTTCGAGCGCCGGAATTAATTCCCTTTTAATTTCCCCCCTTTTGTGGCATGATGAGCGGCATCCGAAGCCAGCTGTGGAAGAAGATGATGACGAACGATGAACGCACGAGCAGTGGCACGAGCGCATTTCTGCACGAGGCGAGATCACGTGACTTTCTCTACCGCACGCCGTGTTTTTAAGGCCGCCGTGTGATGAGCCATTTCGCCTTAGGAACGATTTCTCTGTTCCTATTTATTTAGATACGAGCCCACGCGCCAAAGCTTGCTCGTAAACCTGACGAAAAAAATAGTTAAAACTGAACCGGAAATATAGGGACAATGGGCATTACAAGTTAGAAGACCCATGCCGTAAAGGGGTGCCTTTGCTATGCTCTCTTGTTCCGAATTTATCAGGATATTTCAAACAGCTCTTAAACGAAAAATCTCGAACATAGCCAGGAAACATTCGGGGGCTACTTAAGATGACATGGAAGCGTATGATTTGAACTGTTGGCTCCAAGGGCAGTATGAAACCCACATGAAGACAACAAACACGCCTTGCTCTCCTGCCGGGTAGCAAAAACGTTCTGGAGGTTGTTGAGTAATGCGTATGCCTCTTTAAAGATCAAAAGGTTTGTTAACCGAGGACCGTGCCCGCATAACCACGTGGCTCAGCTCTTGAGTGCAGTAGGGATCTTCGTCCTGTGGGAGAACAGGGGGCTGACTGTTAATCAGGGTAAGCCCCGAAAGAGCTAGTGGAGGCTGCTGTCAAGAATGTACACCATAGCAATTGACCATTTGGAGGCAGAGCTCTTCTTCTTGGGCGAGAAATAGTTCCTCAAGAAGTGGTCGTGTCCATTTATTACACTCACACATGGTAGAGTGAAATTTCAGTGCGCCCCAATTGAAGGATTGCGCAGGACATGAAGTGTACTGTTTGTGCCCACAGCAGGGATAAAGAACCTGCCACATTTGTGTAAACATATTTTTGTAATACACCGTGTGAAGTAGTGTTTCAATTTGTCTGGAACCTGTCTGTGAGCTTGACGATTGTATCCTGACTTGAACCTGTCTGATGTACCCTAGTCACGAATAAAATTCCTTATTCGGTTGTCACAGAACCGATCGGTTTCAAGGTTATATGTACACAGAAACGAAATTTGCAGATACGCTCCAGCCAGTTAGATTCGCTGGTCGCGCAACTGCTCTCGCTTTCGTTGTCGTCGACTTCCACAGCCGGCTGCGATGCCACTCATCGTGCTAGTCTTCCCATACTGCCCCTCCACGAAGGCGCTGGCGCCACCTGGCCCACTGCCAGTTGGTGCGGTGATTTCGGTCTCAAATTCGTTGCCTCAGTACATTGCCAAATCATCATCATCATAAAAACTTTATTGTAATACTGAGGAGTTTGGAGCACGCAGGCTCCTGGGCCCCCGCACGACCCCACTGCGCTCAAGCGTTTATGTTGCTTCGCTCCATAACGCTGGCAGCCCGATCAGTAGCCACGGTCTGCACGACCGGGTCTCCAGAGCGCAGCAGGGTCTCCCAGTCCTCCCAGGTCTTCAGGTGCTCGAGGCCCCGCGGGGGAGGATCCGCCGGGCAATGAGAAAGGAGGTGGAGAGCAGAAGCGCGAGGTTCGGGACAGAGTTTACAGGCTGATGTGAGGAAAAGTGGGTGATAGTGAGAAGGAGTCAGAGGAGATGGGAGAGTGTGAGTTTGTAATCGGCGCCAAAGGGTTGCTTGTCGATTGCTAAGGGATTTGTGCGGTGCGGGGTACAGCTGACGCGCCGCCTTGGAGGCATTCGTCAGCTCGTTGAAAGTGTGCGCGCGCTCCTTCGTGAATCCCGGATCGGAGGCCGCAAGAGCCCGGCTTAAAGAACCTCGGGCTAAGAGATTGGCGGCCTCGTTACCAGGATTCCCGCGGTGCGCGGGCACCCAAATCAGCTCCACATGACGGGGCGGGGGTGCAACGGGCGAGTCCAGTATGCAAAAAGCAGGGACGTGGACTCGGCCTCGTGCGAAATTTAGGATCGCAGTTGTGGAGTCTGATAAAACATACCGTGCTTCTGTGTTGATGATAGCTAGGGCAATGGCGGCTTCCTCTGCAGCTTCGGGAGAGGTGTCTGGGGGGAGTGTGTATTGTAATAGTCGGACATGTTTAAATTGCATCACTTAAACGCCCGTTCTTTCGCTTAGCGTCGGTGTGCCTCGCTGGCGTAGCCGAGCTAACGCGGAGAGCAGCAGGGAACGAAAGAAGCCGATAGGGAAGATAGGGCGAGGAGGAAAGCGGCGGAGGAGGTTACAGTGAAAGCATGAGGCGGAAAGCGGAGGAGGAGAGTGCGGCGAAAGGGAGAGGAGAGAGATAGAGATTCCTGTTGGTGGAAGGAAAAATTGGGGTAAAGTGCAGCGCAGTAACCGTCTCTCAGATGGGGACACCTCAACCGCTCTGCACAAGAGGGAGAGGGAATTGAAAGAGGGGCGAAAGAGACGCGGCGGCGGCGGCGCCAGAGAAGCAGAAGGCTGCGATAGCGAAGAGAGCGCGAGTAGGCAAGCGGATGAAGCCACCTTGAAGCACCACCAGATGGCTCTCACGTCCGTGCATCCACCGAAGCGGCGACGGCGGCCCTTTAGAGGAAAGAAAAAAAAAGCACCAGAAAGCTCGCCTTGGCGCACGTCGTTCGCCGCAAGCGTTTCCCGGTAAATATTACGGTTGCATAAGCTGCAGTTGCCGGGAAGCGGCAACTATGTGGTTGGTTTATATATAGTCCCGCGACAGTTCTCCCAGTGGGTGTGGTGATCGGCGCGTTGCCGTAATAGATCGCGAAACGAAAACACGTACAGAGCTGCGCTCAAATTTAGCATCAGGGAGTATCGTAATCGTTGGTGAATTTCTTTTCTCCGTATCTTAACCGAACATACCTGAACACAGGTCCTCGCTGTGAAGCAATATACACCCTTAATAGTTAATAAGAGTGTAAATCCGTTTATGGCTCACACCTTTACACCCACAAAGAGAGTAAAGGTGTAAGTTAAAGACATATTTACATCATAATTTACATTTAAGGCTGTAAATTATTTTACAGTGCACAAATACATACGCTTACGCACGCATGTAAGCAGATGCAGAGAAGTCAAATTGCCTGACGGGCGCCATAACTGACTCCCGGGGACGCATTCTCGGAAGATCACTACCAGCGATACTATCAACTTCGCGTGATGTAGTGCTCAACAAGCCAATCAGCGCGTGACAGAGGGCGATGCGATAGTATTGCTAAGAGTGGTCGTCCTTGAATGCGTCAACCTCATTGTAGAGAGAGAACTACTCGCTGTGTGAATGTGCTCCTTCTTATATCCTACTGTCAGGCAACGCTATTCTTCCTGTAACGGTAACATAAGCGGTGCCTGTGCGTTTGCCTCTCAACGTATCACTCCTCCGTGTTTTGCGCGATGTATCTGATTTCTCCTTCGTAGTGTCTCGTTCGCCAGGGCCTATACGCTTCCATCCTGGGCAAGACCTTTTCGTTTTTTGTTAGGAGATAGCAGAAGGAAATGTTGGTTCGCGTATACGGTGCCAGCTATTCCTTGTTTCCCGAAGAAGCGGCAAAATTACACAAGTACTTTTTTTACGCTTGCGCAAATGGTTTGCCTAAAGCATTATGAATAAAGGTATATTATTATTATTATTAAGAAGAAAAAGGAATGAGAATTGACTAAAAATTGAGAATATAATTATTAGTAATTGGTTTGCTGAACAATACACAACCGGGCAAAACCCCCTCCGGGGTATCAAAAACGCTTCTAGGGGCTTTCCGCTTTACCAAATTGAGTGCATTAGAAACGTAGACGCTTGGCTATGTGAAGGGGTTAAGCCCTCTGCAGGACGAATGCCTCGCCCAGTGATTTCCACTCTGCCTATCGTAAGCCTCTTGTGCCTCAGATTGCCTCAACTGCACTCCCCTACCCTTGCTACCCGGTACGTTGTAAACCCCTGACACACGCACACGCACAGAAAGACGTATACATATATATATATATATATATATATATATATATATATATATATATATATATATATATATATATATATATATATATATATATTTATATATATATATATATATATATATATATATATGTAAATGAAAGAGAGAGAGAAGGATAAATGAAAGGCAGGCAGGTTAACCTGAACTCAGCCCGGTTGGTTACCTTGCACTGGGGGAACAGAAAATTGGAGAAAAAGGTTAAGAGAGCGGACACTCAAAAAGGCGTTCTTACTAGGGGTCATCTGCCGCAAAGTCGTTCACGTGGGGTGACGCCCGACAAAGGGGGATCTCTCTTTTTGGCGAAGGCCCCTTGCTCAAAGGGGAGGCATCCGAACTTCTTTGTGGACCCGAAGCGCTAAACACGTTCGCGGCTCTTCAACAACACAAAACTTGACGAAACACGGTGGTGCCTTATTAATAATGTTAGTGTTTGAAAAAAAGTAACTATTTTATATTTACTAGTGACGCAATTTAAACAAGTACACTATTTAGATAACGTTTCGCCAGTCGCTGTCTAACAAACGCAGCGCCCTGTGCTTTGCTCCGTAGCTCACTGAAAGCATATAAAGGACACCAAGTCATGCCTTGAATCAGTGACGAAACTTCTTTTAATTAGAGGTTCTTTGGTCTGAAAGAAAGGGTTCACATCAAAGGGCTTTAGCTCACTAGTGTGTAAGGGATATTACTCTCATCAACGGCCGCTTATCTCATCTACGCATTATATGACCAGCCCATACAACTCGACTTCCTCCCCTTCATCTCAATCATGGAATATCAGCTGCACTTATCTACGCTCCAATCCATATCTGCCCTTCTCTTGTTCGTCACGTCCAAGTTCCAGCACTCGTTGCGCGGTCCTTCAGGTGCTTCCCAAGCTTCTTCGTTATTCATTCATTGTCCCACTGTTCGCAACGGGCAGAATAGCGGATTCGGCCATTACGACCGGAGAAGCCAGAAGACGTAGGACTCCGGAATTTTTTTTTTTTAAGTGGCGGGAGATATATAGGGTGCCCCAGCTAACGTTACCCAAGCTATTCCACAAAAAAAAAAGATTTAGAAGCACGATGCAAGATACGCTCTTAAGATCTATGGTGTTATCAGAACACAGGCGACTGAGCACTGTAGGTCTTATAAAAGTATCTCGCATTCTTTGTTCTAAATGTTTTTTTTTTTCGTTGAACATGTTTGATAACGTTAGCTGGGACCGACAGTCTAAGACAGAAAGCAAGATCATAAGAGGATATGTATATTACTTTAGTTACTAGGCGTGCAACACGATCTAATCATCAGAAGAAAATAAAGAAATTTTCTGGCAGAACAAACGTATTTAAAAACAAATTTTTTTGCTCGTGCGATAGGTGAGTGGAACGCACTCTCTGCGAGTACAGTGGAATGCCCGACCGTCCAGTCATTCTGCAACCAGCTGAATAGCATTTAGACGATGTTATATATATATGTATGTATGAATGTAATTTTTCTTTTTCCTCTTTGATTTACAATATACGGAAGTGCTATTTTCGCTTGCCTGTCACTACCATTTGTAGATTTCTTGCTGCTCAACCTACCGATCATGCGCGATGTCTTTCAGCGTACCAGTATGAATGCGACTCCTCGTTATCAATATCCCGTTGTTATCAATAATGCTCTGTACAGCTTTTGCGGTTCAGCGAATATCCGTATTTTAAAATATATTGAAATTTTGTAATGCTTTTTTAGCTGGAATGCTCTGTACGGCTTGTGCGGATCGTGGAATATGTCTATTGCAATGTATTGAATTCTTGTAATAATTTTTGCTGTTAATTTTTGCTTTGTTCATCTGTATATCGCACTGTCCACTCCTGCCCAAGGCCTAAGACTAAGGCAGGCAGTATCCTGTAAATAAATAAATAAATAAATAAATAAATAAATAAATAAATAAATAAATAAATAAATAAATAAATAAATAAATAAATAAATGCATCGGTGCATCGCGTCGAGCTGGGTGTGTTGAGATATGTTCGGTCGGGCAATGAAGGGTGACCGTTTTCAACTTAAATAAGGAAAATATATATTTTGCTGTCCGAGTACCAGGAACAGCAAAATCGATATTAGTTTCGCGAGTGGATATATATGTCTTCGCGAAAAAAAAGAATGTGGAAGCGCCAGGCCAGTCAGAAGTTGGGAACTGAGTCCTTAGTTCAGCACTCCTGCGGCCCGAGCGGTCTGCCGTGCACGTTACAAGGCTCAGTAGATTTTAACTTTTTTTTTACATGTAACAAACCTAATCAAATTCGGTGCGGTGGTTTCGAAGAAAAATAGAGTCACGTTAGCATACGCCAAAGAGGGTGAAGGCGAAAGCTTGCGAGCTCCACAGACATTTTGCGCTAACTAACACACAAGGTGGTCGGTTCGACTCCAACCAATAGTTAAGGGTGCTACTCCCCCGGAAGGTCGTGGGTTCGAGCGCCGGAATTAACTCCATTTTAATTTCCCCCCCTTTTTTTTGGCGTGATGAGCGGCATCGAAGGCAGCTGTGGAAGAAGGCGATGACGAACGATGAACACACGAGCAGTGGCACGAGCGCATCTCTGCACGAGGCGAGATTACGTGACTTTCTCTACCACACGCCGCTTTCTTTAAGGTCGCCGTGTGATGAGGCATTTCGCCTTAGGAACGATTTCTCTGTTCCTATTTATTTAGATACGAGCCCACGCGCCAAAGCTTGCTCGTAAACCTCATGAAAAAAATAGTTGACTCCAAACCGGAAATAAAGACAATGGGCCTTTTAGGTTAAAAGACACATGCCGTAGAGGGGTACCTTTGCTTTGCTGTCGGGTTCCGAATTTCTCAAGTTAGTTCAAGCAGCTTTTAAACGAAAAATTGCGAACATAGCCAGGAAACATTCGGGGGCTATTTACAGTGACATCGAGGCGTTTGATTTCTACTGTTGGCTCCAAGGGCAATAGGAAAGGTCATAGACATTTTCTGCTGTTGTCACGCAACCGATGGGTTACAAGGTTATATATACACAGTCCAACTAAAACGATATTTGCAGATCCGCTCCAGCCAATTAGATTCGCTCGTCGCGAAACGGCTCTCGCCTTCGTTGTCATCGACTTCCACAGCTGGCTGCGATGCCGCTCATCGTGCTAGTCTTCCCATACTGCCCTTCCCCCCCGCGAAGGCGCTGACGCCACTGGACCACTGCCAGTCGGTGCGGTGATTTCGGTCTCGAATTCGTTGCCTCACTATATCGCCAAATGAAAAGACGCATACAGGTGCGCTCAAATTTCGCGTTAGGGAGCATTGTAATAGTCGGACATGTTTAGAGTGCAGCACTTAAACGTCCGTTCCTTCGCTGAGCGTCGGTGTGCCTCGCCGGCGTAACCGAGCGAATGCGGAGCGCAGCAGGGAACGAAAGAAGCCGATAGGGAAGATAGCGTGAGGAGGAAAGAGGAAGAGGCGGCTACAGTGAAAGCATGAGGCGGAAGGCGGGGGAGGAGAGTCCGGAAAAAGGGAGAGGAGGAAAGCAGAAGGCTGCGATAGCGAAGACAGCGCGAGGAGGAAAGCGGCGGAGGAGGCTACAGTGAAAGCATATGGCGGAAAGCGGTGGAGGAGAGTCCGGAAAAAGGGAGAGGAGGAAAGCAGAAGGCTGCGATAGCGAAGACAGCGCGAGGAGGAAAGCGGAGGAGGAGGCCGCAGTGAAAGCATAAGGCGGAAAGCGGTGGAGGAGAGTCCGGAAAAAGGGAGAGGAGGAAAGCAGAAGGCTGCGATAGCGAAGACAGCGCGAGGAGGAAAGAGGAAGAGGAGGCTACAGTGAAAGCATGAGGCGGAAGGCGGTGGAGGAGAGTCCGGAAAAAGGGAGAGGAGGACAGCAGAAGGCTGCGATAGCGATGACAGCGCGAGGTGGAAAGCGGCGGAGGAGGCTACAGTGGAAGCAATCCCTGACACACACAAACACGCACAGAGAGAGAGAGAGAGAAAGCAAGAGAGGGAAGGATAAATGAAAGAGAGAGAGAGAAGGATAAATGAAAGGCAGGCAGGTTAACCTGAACTCAGCCCGGTTGGTTACCTTGCACTGGGGGAACAGAAAATTGGAGAAAAAGGTTAAGAGAGCGGACACTCAAAAAGGCGTTCTTACTAGGGGTCATCTGCCGCAAAGTCGTTCACGTGGGGTGACGCCCGACAAACGGGTATCTCTTTTTTTCTTGGCGAAGGCCCCTTGCTCAAAGGGGAGGCATCCGAACTTCTTTATGTAGCCGAAGCGCTAAACTCGTTCGCGGCTCTTCCACAGCACAAAACTTGACGAAACACGGTGGTGCCGTATTATTAATATGTGTTTGAAAAAAAGCTATCTCATATTTAGCAGTGATGGCAAATTCAGCAATTACACTATTCAGTTAACGTTTCGTCACTTTCTCTTTAACAAACGCAGCACCTTGTGCTTTACTGTGCAGCTCACCGAAAGCACACAAAGGACACCAAGTCATGCCATGCATCAGTGTCGAAACTCCTTTTGATGGGAGGTTCTTCGGTATAAAAGAAAGGGGTTCACGTCTAAGGAATTTAGCTCACCAGTGTGTCAGGGATATTACTCTAATCAACGGCCGCTTATCTGATCTACGCATTATATGACCAGCCCATATAACTCAGCTTCCTCCCCTTCATCTCAATCATGGAATATCAGCTACACATATCTACTCTCCATTCCATATTTGCCCTTCTCTTGTCCGTCACGTCCAAGTTCCAGCACTCGTTGCGCGGTCCTTTAGGTGCTTCCCAAGCTCCATCGTTATTCATTCATTGTCCCATTGTTCGCTTCGGGCAGAATGGCGGATTCGGTCATTACGGCTGGAGAAGACAGAAGAAGTAGGACTCCAGAATGTTTTTTACGCGGTGGGAGATGTATAGGGTGTCCCAGCTAACGTTAGCCAAGCTGTCCCACACACACACACACACACACACACACACACACACACACACACACACACACACACACACACACACACACACACACACACACACACACACACACACACACACACACACACACACACGCACACGCACACGCAACGCACGCACACACACACACACGCACACGCACACGCACACGCGCACACACACACACACACACACAAACACACACACAAAGATTTAGAAGCAAGATGCAAGATACGATCTTAAGAACTACGGTGTTATCAGAACGCAGGCGACTGAGCACTGTAGGTCTTACAAATGTATCTTGTACTCCCTGTTCTAAATGTTTTTTTTTCGTTGAGCAGGTTTGAGAACGTTAGCTGGGACCGACAGTCTAAGACAGAAAGCAAGACCATCAGAGGCATACAGATACACCGGTGTATCGCGTCGAACTGGGTGTGTTAAGATATGTTAGGTCGGGCAGTGTACCGCGACCGTTTTCAACTTGCTGTCCGAGTACCAGGAAAAACAAAATCGATATTAGTTTCGCGAGTGAATATATATGTCTTCGCGAAAAAAAAATATGGAAGTGCCAGGCCAGTCCAGCACTCCTGCGGCACGAGTGGTCTGCCGTGCACGCTATAAAAGTCATTGGATTTTATTTTTTTTACATGCAACCAACCCAATCAAATTCGGTGCGGTAGTTTCCAAGAAAAATTGAGAGTCACTTTAACATACGCCAAAAAGCGTGAAGGCGAAAGCTTGTGCGCTGGAGAGACACTTTGCCCCAATTAACACCAAAGATCGTCGGTCCGACTCGAACCAAACGTTAAGGGTGCTACTCCCACGGAAGGTCGTGGGCTCGAGCATCGAAATTAACTCCCTTTCTCCCCCTTTTTTGGCATGATGAGCGGCTGCCGAAGCCAGCTGTGGAAGAAGACGACGACGACGGCGATGAACGCACGAGCAGTGGCACGAGCGCATCTCTGCGCGAGGCGAGATCACGTGACTTTCTTTACCGCACACCGCGTTTTTTAAGGCCGCCGTGCGATGAGGCACGTCGCCTTAGAAACAGTTTCTCTGTTGCTATTAACGCGACACCGTTAAGGAGCTCGTGTCGCAGAAAAGCCGGTGTCGTCGGCGTCGGTGTCGGCGGCGTTGGTGGTGAGCGATAAATCCCAACAGGCACTTCATGAATAAAAAACAACTTCCAAGATGGGGTGGGTGGGAATCGAACCAGGGTCTCCGGAGTGTGAGACGGAGACGCTACCACTGAGCCACGAGTTTTTTTTTATTTATTACCGGCTTGGCAAAAGAAGATACAATGTGAGTATTACATAGCCATAAAAACAACTAGTCAATGCCGGATCAGTGTGGTGTGATAAGAACGATGTAGGCTAGTCACTTTGTCCAAAGCACTTAGCCACTCACGAGGGTCACTCTGTGCACAGAAAAAATCGCGTATATATAACACACTTTCAATGAAATATTCATGTGCTGGGGCCTGAACAATGCGCTAATGTCTAATATACATACGCGTTCGCTACACACTGTGCATGCACAAAAGCATTAACAGATCGACAGGCACTCCCTCTGGTTCCGCGCATGGCAGGAAGCGTATTCCGAAAGCACTTAACGGCAATTACTTTTTAAGGCTACGTTTTAGAATATCCCACAAAAACACTGCGTCATGACAGTCCAAAAAGATATGCTCAATCGTCTCCGGTTTTTTGCATATAAAGCAATTCACAGACCAAAGTACAAAAATGCCTTTGCTTTGCAGCCACGGTTTCACTGGGAGAGTGCCCACTGAGCCACGAGTTCGATGCTTCAAAGCGGTACAAAAGCACCTCTAGTGAATGCGGTGTTGCCTTAGAAACGAGCTGTTTCCAAGGCTCACGCGTGCGTCGCTTGTTCAGGCGCACATTTCGTTGCCGCGCCGAACGCTGCGTTGCTCGACGCTCACCGCGTCCGACGCGGGGCGCGTAGTCGCTGCGCCGTAGCCCATTGTCTTACACCCCTTGGCGGGTCGACGGGAACGCTGTCGCGTTTTTATTTAGATACGAGCCCACGCTCCAAAGCTTGCTCGTAAACCTGACGAAAAAAATAGTGACACCGAACCGGAAGTAAGAACAATGGGCGTTTTAGGTTAAAAGACCCATGCCGTAGAGGGGTATCTTTGCTATTCTCTCGTGTTCCGAATTTCTCAGGATAGTTCAAACAGCTTTTAAGCGAAAAATCGCGAACACAGCCAGCAAACATTCGGGCGGCTATTTGGGATGACATCAAAGCGTTCGATTTCTACTGTTGGCTCCAAGGGCAGCAGTGAGAAGTGGATAGAATTCCTGCGGTTGTCACACAACCCATCGGTTACGAGGTTATATGTACACGGAAACGAAATTTGCAGATACGCTCCAGCAAATTAGATTCGCTGGTCGCGCCACTGCTCTCGATTTCGTTTTCGTCGACTTCCACAGCTGGCTGCGATGCTGCTCATCGTGCTAGTCTTCCCATACTGCCCTTCCCCTCTGCGAAGCCGCTGACGCCACTGGACCACTGCCAGTCGGTGCGGTGATTTCGGTCTCGAATTCGTTGCCTCAATATATCGCCAAATGAAAAGACGCATACAGGTGCGCTCAAATTTCGCGTTAGGGAGTATTGTAATAGTCGGTAATGTTTAGACTGCAGCGCTTGAACGCCCGTTCCTTCGCTGAGCGTCGGTGTGCCTCGCCGGCGTAACCGAGCGAATGCGGCGCGCAGCAGGGAACGAAAGAAGCCGACAGCGAAGACAGCGCGAGGAGAAAAGCGGAGGAGGAGAGAGAGAGAGAGGCAAAGAGGAGGAAAGACAGGGAGGTTAGCCAGTGTAAGTACCGGCTGGCTACCCTGTGTTGGGGAAAGGGGTAAAGGGAATAAAAGGAGAAAGAAGAAGAAGAGGAGAAAAAAAGGACAAAAAAAATTAAGCTACAGTGATAGCATAAGGCGGAAAGCGGAGGAGGAGAGTCCGGCGAAAGGGAGAGGAGGAAAGCAGCAGGCTGCGGTAGCGAAGACGGCGCGAGGAAAGCGGAGGAGGAGGCTACAGTGAAAGCAATCCCTGACACACACACACACGCAAAGAGAGAGAGAGAGAGAGAGAGAGAGAAAGCAGGAGAGGAAAGGATAAATGAAAGAGCGAGAGAAGGATAAATGAAAGGCAGGCAGGTTAACCTGAACTCAGCCCGGTTGGTTACCTTGCACTGGGGGAACAGAAAATTGGAGAAAAAGGTTAAGAGAGCGGTCACTCAAAGAGGCGTTCGTACTAGGGGTCATCTGCCGCAAAGTCGTTCACGCGGGGTGACGCCCGACAAAGGGGTATCTCTTTTTTTTGGCGAAGGCCCCTTGCTCAAAGGGGAGGAATCCGAACTTCTTTATGGACCCGAAGCGCTAAACTCTTCGCGGCTCTTCAACAGCACAAAACTTGACGAAACCCGGTGGTGCCGTATTATTAATATTTATTTGAAAAAAAAAGCTATTTTATATTTAGCAGTGATGTCATTTTCAGCAAGTACACTAATTAGTTAACGTTTCGTCAGTTTCAGTTTACCAAACGCGGCGCCTTGTGCTTCGCTGCCCAGATCACTGAAAGCGTATAAAGGACACCAACTCATGCCATGCATCAGTGGCGAAACTCCTTTTGATGAGAGGTTCGTCAGTCTAAAGAAAAGGGATTCACGTCAAAGGATTTTAGCACACCAGTGTTTCAGGGATATTACTCTAATCAACGGCCGCTTATCTGATCTACGCATTATATGGTCAGCCCATATAACTGAACTTCCTCCCCTTCATCTCAATCATGGAATATCAGCTACACTTATCTACGCTCCAATCCATATCTGCACTTCTCTTGTCTATCAAGTCCGAGTTCCAACACTCGTTGCGCGGTCCTTTAGGTGCTTCCCAAGCTTCTTCGTTATTCATTCATTGTCCCACTGTTCGCTTTGGGCAGAACGGCGGATTCGGCCATTACGACCGGAGAAATCAGAAGACGTAGGACTCCAGAATTTTTTTAAAGTGGCGGTAGATGTATACGGTGCCCCAGCTAACGCTAGCCAAGCTGTACCACGAAAAAAAAAAACATTTAGAAGCACGATGCAAGATACGATCTGAAGAACTATGATGTTATCAGAAGACAGGCGACTGAGCACTGTAGGTCTTGTAAATGTATCTTGCACTCTCTGTTCTAAATGTTCTTTTTTTCGTTTAACAGGTTTCAGAACGTTAGCTGGGACCGGCAGTCTAAGACAGAAAGCAAGATCATAAGAGCCATACAGATGCATCGGTGTATCGCGTCGACCTAGCTGTGTTCAGATATGTTCGGTGGGGGACCGTTTTCAACATTGAATATATATATATATATATATATATATATATATATATATATATATATATATATATATATATATATATATATATATATATATATATATATATAAACCAAATCGATATTATATATATAAACCAAATCGATATTAGTTTCGTGAGGGACTAAATCTGTCTTCGCCAAAAAAATATATGGAAGTTCCAGGTCAGTCAGAAGTCGGGAATTTTTTTTTGTGTGTGTGAATTATGCCGAACCCGCTTTTTGGTTAACACCCGCAGAAAAATGTGTTATGGCTACGGCTCGAAAGCATTTAGCGATAAATTGCACCTCAATACCATCTATTTTAATTCGCTATTACAGAGTATCACCGCTATCGTGAGGAGAAAAAAAAATCGGGAAAACAGTACGTTGCACAAGATTGGCCAAAGTCGAGATTTATTTTTTAGAACGCTGTTTTTAGGCGCGAGTTCCTGGGTTGAGCGTCGGCGTCGGCGTAACCACGCGAACGTGCAAGTGGCACTTGCTCGTACGCTCGTCGTCGCCTTCTTCCACAGCTGGCTCCGATGCCCCTCGTCATGCCAGCGTTCCCGTACTGCCCCTCCCTCTGCGAAGGCGCTGAGGGGCACTCGGCCACTGCCAGTCGGTGCGGTGATATCGGTCTCTAATTCTTTGCCTCAAGATATCGCGAAATGAAAACACGTACACTGCTGCGCTCAAATTTCGCATTAGGGAGTATCGTAAGCGTCGGACATTTTTTTCTTTCGAATTTATTTCGTTTTATAGATTAATTTCCTAATGGCGATCAGTCTTACGTGATGAACGGGCTGATTTCCTCGTTGGGTAAGCACAGAAATGCTTACGCATTTAAATGTTCGGTCAGGCTTCTTCCCGCTTGCGCCAGTGGGAGGAGTGGGGGGGGGGGGGGCGGGGCGGTCCTTAGTCCAGCACTCCTGCGGCCCGAGCGGTCTGCCGTGCCCGCTACAAGAGTCACTGTATTTTAAATTCTTTTTTTTACATGTAACCAACCTAATCAAATTCGGTGCGGTGGTTTCCAAGAGCAATTGAGAGTCCCTTTAGCATACGCAAAAGAGCATGAAGGCGAAAGCTTGCGCACTCGAGAGACACTTTGCCCTAATTAACACCAAAGGTCGTCGGTTCGCTTCCAACCAAAAGTTAAGGGTGCCACTCGCCCGGATGTTCGTGGGTTCGAGCACCGGAATTAACTCCATTTTTATTTCCCCCCTTTTTTGGCATGATGAGCGGCATCGAAGCCAGCTGTGGAAGAAGACGATGACGAACGATGAACGCACGAGCAGTGGCACGAGCGCATCACGTGACTTTCTCTACCGCACACCGCGTTTTTTAGGGCCGCCGTGTGATGAGGCATTTCGCCTGAGAAACGATTTCTCTGTTCCTATTTATTTAGATACGAGCCCACGTGCCAAAGCTTGCTCGTAAACCTGACGAAAAAAATAGTTGACCCCGAACCGAAAATAGGGACAACGGGCGTTATACGTTAAAAGACCCATGCCATAGATGGGTGCCTTTGTTATGCTCTCGTGTTCCGTATTTCTCAGGGTAGTTCAAGCAGCTTTTAAACGAAAAATCACGAACATATCCAGGAAACATTCGGAGGCTATTTGGAATGACATCAAGGCGTTTGATTTGTACTGTTGGCCCCATGGGCAGTAGTAGCAGGCGGATAATTTTTCTGGGTGTCACAGAAACGATGTTATTTGTACAAGGAAACGAAATTTGCAGATACGCCATAGAGAAAGGGATTGAACAAGCGCGTGCACTCGGCGAAAATTGGAAACAGGAAACACGTCACGCTATACTTTTAACATCGACGAATTGGGGCCACGGGCATCGAGAAAAAGAACAATGTGAAATGAGATTAACAGAAATTGTTTTACTTTTTAAATTTTTTTCCCGGAGAAGTTGAAAATATCTGCGTATAAATTAAATTAAACTTTGCGGCTTACTTCCGTTGCCTAGCGACAGGCGAACCGGCGAATGACGAGCCAGACATGAGCCAAATGTTTACGTCATTCGTCAGACTCAACGCCGAAGCGAGAGCGACCGGCCGCGCATCTGAGCGTTGGACTGTTAAGGCTCAACCAGACGTACGCGCTCCTATGCGTCCGCACACGCCGCACTGACTCGACGTCGCGTCGCGCCCGACGGAGGAAGAGGGCGCGCACCCAAACGATGCACGAGTTGCCGCGCGTAGCCGCGCGTCTCGCCGAGGCGGCGCAGTGTTGCTAGCTTGCCATGTTCAAGGCAGTCTAGCCTTCGCTTAACGGCCATGTTAAGCATGTGTGCTACATATTGCAAGAAAACACAATAAAAACAGGGAAGGCGAAGCTAACTTCTCCACAGACTTCACGACGCGCGCGTGGAGCCGGAGAGATTGCTCAAACACATCACGCTAGGCATCTCGGAGACGACGAGCGCGCCACCTGTCGCTGTCATGACAAAATGCCTCACCGCCATACGCGGCGCAGCCCAGCCGATGCTGACACCTCCCATTCTAGCCACCCTACCCAGGCTTGCCTGAACGTCGCGCGAAGAGTCGTTCCGGAAGTGACGTTGGCTTGCCGTGGTCATGTGAGGTGCGTCATGCTACTGACGCAAGCGGCAGCTTCCGGCGCGGGCGCGAAAAACCTAGCGGTTGTAGGTCTCCACGCCGCCGCGCGCCTACACGCGAAACAGCCTCCGCGCCTGACGCCGTACGCGCCCAGGCGTGGTGCAGCGCGTGCGGGCGCATTGGAACGCGTACGTCTGGTTGAGCCTTTAGTGCACCCGTCTGCGTGTTTTTCTATTTTGGGATTTAGCCTGGTTTGGTGGCCTCCCGGCGAATTATTGCGTTCATTCGGAACTTCGACATGGCAGCACTGCACTATTGGACTACGGCAAGGTGAGAAACTTTGTTCGACCTTCTGCGACGCACTTCAAGCAATTAGGCTTATTGCCCGGCAACTAGGCTAGACTTGTGACGCAGTTAACGAAAAACAGCGTGGCCGTCGTGGAGCAGTTAATTTGAATTAAGGAATCGTACTGGGAGATGTTTGCGACGCTTCCTAAAGCCCCAATATTGTTTTAAGTAATTTCGGTAGTTTTTGGGGATGCTAGTCGCACAGGGTGCTGTGACGCAGTTTCGCGTGTACTGAATTTTACAAGTTTTGGCGCTTCCTCTGACTGCCAACATTATTGAAACTAATTTCATAAGTTTTTGGGCTACCTTTCGAGCGCAGTGTGCGCGCCTGGCGCTGTGACTCGGTTAGCGAAAATCAGCTCGGCCGTGGTGCGTGGTTTCGCGCTTTAATGCACCGACAAGTTCATGGCGCTTTTCTTTCTCTGACGCCGAACATTGTTGAAAATTATTTGCGATACTTTTATGTTATGAGGCCCACTCGCCGTGCCCGTTGTGACGCAGCAAAAAACAGCTAGGCCGTGGTGACAGTTTGGCGCGTACTGAATCTTACTGCGACAAATTTGTCGCAATTTTTATGTCCCCGCAACAATTTAAGCCTTCTTTCGGTACCCACGCTTGTCGAAAACGCGACGAGCAAGCGTGAAGAGTGATAACACGGGAGTGCGTTGCTTTCGCCTGCAGAACGCACTAGTGATAAGCCAAGGAGCTCAAACGCCAGGAACTAGTAACTCGAAAATTCTGTCTTCTGAACGGCACCCACGCATTTTGTCGTGAGTGCGAGTAGAAGGAATTCTGCGAGCGTCCAGAATGCTCTGGTTGAGAGCCTGTGTTGTGGCCATCTCTGTGTATTCGTAGCGTACTATCGCGTCGGTTGTAGCCAAGTTAGCGAAAGGCGCCGTTGCCCGCGCATTCGTGCTATTAAAGCGCAAGAAATAAGTATTGGGAAGAGGGGAATGCTTGGAATTATAATGTGTTTGTGGTATGTACAGTATTACTTTGGATGAGTCGGGTATTTTCTACGCCGTGTGCGTAAATACGAACTGCTTTTGTTTGTATAATGCCGCCCACTCACCACTTTCGCACGCTTCGCCTCTACAGGCATTATTCTTAGATGTTAATACCAAAATAACGCTTGGAATTTTTTCAGCTCACATCGTCTGGTGGAGCTTCCTGCGGAAACTACTGCTGCTTACCTGGTGCCACAACGCTGGACGAATGCGCAAAAGCCCGCGACGAGCATTTACAAAGAATAAAATAAACGATAATTTTTCCACATTTCACAAGGTGTCTTGCGTCTTTATGAAATTGCACGTGTCACATATTCAATGGAGGCTTGTGAAGATCGTTCGCGATCAATTTTACTCAATAAAATAATTTGCAAATAATTATTAAATAAAAAATATGTAAATAAATATTTGCTGCAAAAGCAAAAAACCAAAAAACGAAAAAAAAACGGAGCCGGCGTGACGCGCACCAGCTAGAATTCAAAACGCGCGCGCACAAAACCGAAACCGGAAGTGTGCTTCAGGTTTTAACATCCACGGCTTGGTGCGCTGCAGTCAATTCGGCCGCTAGGCTCTATGGGAGTGTCCGCTCTTGTTGTATTCCTTTCTCTATGGTTATATATACACAGTCCAACTAAAACGAAATTTGCAGATCCGCTGCAGCCAATTAGATTCGCTGGTCACGCAACTGCTCTGGCCTTCGTTGTCATCGACTTCCACAGCTGGCTGCGATACCGCTCATCGTGCTAGTCTGAGGTGGAAGGCGGAGGAGGAGAGTCCGGAGAAAGGGAGAGGAGGAAAGCAGAAGGCTGCGACAGGGAAGAGAACGCGAGGAGGAAAGCGGAGGAGGAGGAGGCCACAGTGAAAGCATGAGGCGAAAAGCGGAAGAGGAGGTTACAGTGAAAGCATGAGGCGGAGGAGGAGAGTCCGGAGAAAGGGAGAGGAGGAAAGCAGAAGGCTGCGATAGGGAAGACAGCGCGAGGAGGAGGAGGCCACAGTGAAAGCAATCCCTGACACACACACACGCACAGAGAGTGTCGGTGTCGCCTTCAATACCACGTGACACCGTGACGTCACGACAAAGGAGAAACGGAGCTCCAACTCGCGCTGTCGCTAGCGGCGTCGCGGCTGTATATAAGCAGCTGGGCTTGCCTCTGCTAGACACTCACGAGGTGAGGTGCGTCCTGGAGACAGTGCTGCTCGTTGGAACGAGAAGCGAAGGTTGCGGCGTGCTACAGAGACTGATTTTCTAGGTGGCTTTGGCTCAACTCTTGCAAGATGGGCTGGGTGGGAATCGAACCAGGGTCTCCGGAGTGTGAGACGGAGACGCTACCACTGAGCCACGAGTACGATGGTTAAAGCGGTACAAAAGCGCCTCTAGTGAATGCGGTGTTGCCTTAGAAAACGAGCTAGCTGTTTCTAAGGCTCAGGCGTGCGTCGCTCGCTCAGGCACACATTTCGTTGCCGCGCCGAACGTTGCGTTGCTCGACGCTCACCGCGTCCAATGCGGGGCCCGTAGTCGCTGCGCCGTAGCCCATTGTCTTACACCCCTTGGCGTGTCGACGGGAACGCTGTCGCGTTCCACTCTTGAAGGCGAAGCAGAGTAACGCATGAGATGTTTCTTCGTCTAGCCGAACCAAATGTAGCCAAGCAACAGCAGTTCACCAGGCTAAACAGTGGTTCAACAACTAAAATAAAGGCTAGTATGCTTCGCATCCTGGGCTTAACCTTAGCTAAGCCACAGCCATATTTTTTTTTTACATGTAACAAACCTAATAAAATTCGGTGCGGTGCTTTCCAAGACAAAATGGGAGTCACTTTAGCATACGCCAAAGAGTGTGAAGGCGAAAGCTTGCGCGCTCCAGAGACACTTTGCCCTAATTAACACCAAAGGTCGTCGGTTCGACTCCAACCAAAAGTTAAGGGTGCTACTCCCAGGGAAGGTCGTGGATTCGAGCGCCGGAATTAACTCCATTTTTATTTCCCCCCTTTTTTGGCATGATGAGCGGCATCCGAAGCCAGCTGTGGAAGAAGACGATGACGAACGATGAACGCACGAGCAGTGGCACGAGTGCATCTCTGCGCGAGGCGAGATCACGTGACTTTCTCTACCGCACGCCGCGTTTTTTAAGGCCGCCGTGTGATGAGGCGTTTCGCCTTAGGAACGATTTCTCTGTTCCTATTTATTTAGATACGAGCCCACGCGCCAAAGCTTGGTCGTAAACGTGACGAAAAAAATAGTTGTCCCCGAACCGGAAATAAGGACAATGGGCCTTTTAGGTTAAAAGACACATGCCGTAATGTGGTACCATTGCTTTGCTGTCGTGTTCCGAATTTCTCAAGTTAGTTCAAGCAGCTTTTAAACGAAAAATTGCGAACATAGCCAGGAAACATTCGGGGGCTATTTACAGTGACATCAAGGCGTTTGATTTCTTCTGTTGGCTCCAAGTGCGGCAATGTGATGGATACGTGTTTCCTCCGGTTGTCACGCAACCGATGGGTTACAAGGTTATAGACCTTTTTCATGCTTACAGAGAGTTCCCAGAAGACTTCCGGTTAAACCCTCAGGAACAACGCCAGTTACAACAGCCTATAAACTTACAAGACCCTCCAGCTGGCACTAGTTTTGTTCGGGAGTTGGAGTGTTTGACAATGAATTGTATTGTAAAGTGCAACAAAAAAAAGCCCGTACATGAGTTCGACGCATGAAGCACGTTCTTTATATCTGAAAACATCAAGAATATGTGCCTACAGCATACTATGCGGCAAACTACTTCTCATTTCTTGCCTGACCTTGCTGACCGGAAGTTCTCTGGGGAAATGAACGCACTGCTGCCACATCGCGGATGAAGAAGGTCTATGTGTACACAGTCCAACTAAAACGATATTTGGAGATCCGATCCAGCCAATTAGATTCGCTGGCCGCGCAACCGCTCTCGCGTTCGTTGTTGTCGACTTCCACAGCTGGCTGCGATGCCGCTCATAGTGCTAGTCTTCCCATAATTCCCTTCCCCTCCGCAAAGGCGCTGACGCCACTGGCCCACTGCCAGTCGGTGCGGTGACATCGGTCTCAAATTCTTTGCCTTAAGATATCGCCAAATGAAAAGACGCATACAGGTGCGCTCAAATTTAGCGTTAGGGAGTATTGTAATAGTCGGACATGTTTAGACTGCATCTCTTAAACGCCCGTTCCTTCGCTGAGCGTCGGTGTGCCTCGCCGGCGTAAACGAGCGAATGCGGAGCGCAGCAGGGAACGAAAGAAGCTGAGAGGGAAGACAGCGTGAGGAGGAAAGCGGAGGAGGAGGCTACAGTGAAAGCATAAGGCGGAAGGCGGAGGAGGAGAGTCCGGAAAAAGGGAGAGGAGGGAAGCAGAAGGCTGCGATAGCGACGACAGCGCGAGGAAAGCGGAGGAGGAGGCTACAGTGAAAGCAATCCCTGACACACACACACGCACAGAGAGAAAGAAAGCAAGAGAGGAAAGGATAAATGAAAGAGAGAGAGAAGGATAAATGAAAGGCAGGCAGGTTAACCTGAACTCAGCCGGGTTGGTTACCTTGCACTGGGGGAACAGAAAATTAGAGAAAAAGGTTAAGAGAGCGGACACTCAAAAGGCGTTCTTACTAGGGGTCATCTGCCTCAAAGTCGTTCACGTGGGGTGACGCCCGACAAAGGGGTATCTCTTTTTTTTGGCGAAGGCCCCTTGCTCAAAGGGGAGGAATCCGAACTTCTTTATGGACCCGAAGCGCTAAACTCGTTCGCGGCTCTTCAACAGCACAAAACTTGACGAAACACGGTGGTGCCTTATTAATAATGTTAGTGCTTGAAAAAAAAAGCTATTTTATATTTACCAGTGATGTCAATTTCAGCAAGTACGCTATTTAGTTAACGTTTCGTCAGTTTCAGTTTAACAAACGCACCACCCTGTGCTTTGCTGCGTAGCTCACTGAAAGCATATAAAGGACACCAAGTCATGCCATGCATCAGTGGTGAAACTCCTTTTGATGAGAGTTTCGTCAATCTAAGGGAAAAGGGTTCACGTCAAAGGACTTTAGCTCACCAGTTTGTCAGTCATGTTACTTTAATCAACCGCCGGTTATCTGCTCTACGCATTATATTCACGAATATTAGAAGCATTGTTAATAAACGTGAGGCACTGTCATCAGTTTTGGACGCATGCTCCGCCGATGTGGTCCTACTTACTGAAACCTGGTTATCGTCAACAATTGACAGCTCTGAGCTATTTGAGTGTGAAAAAAAGTACACGATTTATCGCTGTGATCGCTCCGACAAACACGGTGGTGGCGTGCTCATTGCTGTGGCCGATAATCTTGTATCGCATATGATTGTAACTAACTCAGACTTGGAGTTCATTTGTGTTAGCATTTCCTTAAACCACAAAAATTTTCTTTTTTGCGCATGCTACCGCCCGCCAAATGCTGCTGCAGATTTCTGTGAAAAATTACACGATGTGCTTAATTACCTGGTTCTACAATTTCCACGCTCTCCATTATTTCTCTTGGGTGACTTCAATATGCCTAAAATTAACTGGTCTGGACCTGTCCCGGTTGTATCTGAAACATTACCTGGTGTATCATCTTTTGCTACCTTGTGCTTAGACTTCAACTTCACTCAGATCGTTTCCCAGCCTACTAGAATTGGTCCTACATCGGCTAACATTCTTGATCTCATCTTAACAACAGCACCTGGACTTGTACACTCGATTTCATACATGCCTGGTATAAGTGACCACAGCCTTATTCATTTCGTTATAACAACTTGCAACACGCGCCAGACTTCGATAACAAAAACGTTCAGAAATTACAAAAAGGGAGATTATGTCTGAATTAATAAGGAGCTTGAACTATTCTTGGATGGCTGCATTCCAACATTTTTCGATCGTACAGTGGAAGAAAACTGGATTTCCTTTAAAAATACAGTTACAAGTCTCATTAACAAACACATACCGTTACAAAAAATTTCAGGTAAACAACGGGCACCTTGGTTTAACACAACCTTAAAGAGGCTACTGTACAAGAAAAAGCGTCTTTTTCGTTTAGCGAAGTCTACAAACAATCTTGCTCGCTGGCGTGTATAGCGTGATGTCTGTGCTCCTATCGCATTGCTATCAAACAGGCAAAAGATTTTTTTCTACAGAGCACACTCCCTTCTCTTCTTTCTACCAACCCTTCCAAGTTCTGGAACTTTGTTAAACCTGCACAAAGCCGTGCCATTTCTCTTGTTGACTCTGCTGGGCACGTGCTGCGCAATGAGGAGTGTTGTACGGTCTTGAATGACGTCTTGGCGGGTGTGTTTACAAAGTCACCTGCCGTTGTCACGCCGCAGCTGCATAATCGCGATTTCTTTCCCATGGATGCAATTGTAGTGAACTTTGAGGGAATAGCTAAATTAATTGAGAAACTAAAGCTTTCGTCTTCATGTGGTGACGATGAAATTAATGCAAAGTTTCTGAAGAACACGAAAGTTTACTCTTCAGTTTTCCTGTCATACCTCTTCACACAGTCCATTGAATCAGGTATGCTGCCATCAGATTGGAAGGTCGGGAAAGTGGTGCCACTTTTTAAATCTGGGAACACGCACTCTCCTCTTAACTATCGACCAATTTCATTAACTAGTATCCCGTGCAAACTTTTAGAACATGTAATTTACTCTAATTTAGTCTCATATCTTGAATCTAATGACTTTTTTAGCTCCTGCCAACATGGATTCCGGAAAAACTATTCCTGTGAAACACAGCTTCTGTTATTTACTAATCACATCGCCGCAGCTCTAGACCGAGGCTCGTTTCTTCATAGTGTTTTTCTTGACTTTTCTAAGGCTTTCGACAAAGTACCTCATCAACTACTTCTACTAAAAATCAGCACTTTGAAAATTGACCCAAACATTCTCAAATGGATCGAATGCTTTTTATCTAACCGAACCCAGTATGTTATCGCTAATAATCACGCTTCCTCTCCTTGTCCTGTAGAATCTGGCGTCCCTCAAGGTTCCGTTTTAGGTCCACTACTATTCCTGATCTACATAAATGATCTTCCAGATAACATTAACTCTAGTATAGGGCTATTTGCTGACGACTGCGTTATCTATCGCGAAATAAATAACCCTAATGATACACTTGTCCTTCAATCTGACCTAAATAAAGTATCTGAATGGTGCAATAAATGGTTAATGACCCTTAACATCAGTAAATGTAAGCATATGACATTTTCGCGAAGCACTAACGCCTCAATGTCTTCAGAATACAAAATTAATGACATCGGACTGGAGCGCGTGTCTGCCTACAAGTATCTCGGTGTCTACATATCTGATGACTTGTCATGGCATACTCACATTGACTACATCATAGGTAATGCAAATCGCACTCTCGGTTATTTCCGACGCAATTTTTTCCAAGCTCCACAGCGCCTAAAATTAATGCTTTATCAAACTTTCGTTCGTCCGAAACTCGAATACGCGTGTGCAGTTTGGGATCCGGCACACCGCACTCTCATTCAATCCATAGAATCCCTTCAAAATCGATCAGCTCGTTTTATTATGTCTAACTATTCACGTACCGCTAGTGTCTCGCATATGAAATCGTCACTTACCCTTCCTGACCTTCAAACTCGGCGCAACATCTCGCGCCTTTGTTTATTCCACAAAGTGTTCCATCACCATTCATTGAATCAGCAACTCATTTCGCAGCCAGTGTACTTATCCTCCCGTATCGATCATAGCAATAAGGTAGCTGTTCCTCTTTGTCGCACTGACATGTTCCTGCATTCTTTTATGCCGAAAACCTGTTCTGAGTGGAACCGCCTTCCCTCTTCTATCGCCACCTTAGCCGATGCGTCATCATTCAAGACCGCTGTGACAGACTGGAATGACTGACGCTGTGAATGACTGGAATTTTGCTGTTTTTTTTTTTTCATTTTTCTGCTCTTACTGTCTATTTATCTTGTCTTTGTGTTATACGCTTGAATGCTTTTTGTTTGTAAGCCATGTACCCACCCCCTCTGTAATGCCCATTGGGCCCTGAGGGTATGATAATAAATAAATAAATATGACCAGCCTATTAACTCCCTCCCCTTCATCTCAATTACAGAATATAGCTACGCCTATCTACTCTCCCATTGATATCTGCCCTTCTCTTGTCTATCACGTCCAAGTTCCAACACTCGTTGCGCGGTCCTTTAGGTGCTTCCCGAGCTTCTTCGTTATTCATTCATTGTACCATTGTTCGCTTTCCGCAGAATGGCGTATTCGACGATTACGACCGGAGAAGACAGAAGACGTAGGACTCCAGAATTTTTCTTTAAGCCTCGGGAGATATATAGGGTGTCCCTGCTAAGGTTAGCCAAGCTGTTGCACGAAAAGAAAAAAAAAGATCTAGAAGCACGATGCAAGATGCGATCTTAAGAACTTTGGTGTTATCAGAACACAGGCGACTGAGCACTGTAGGTCTTGCAAATGTATCTTGCACTATCTGTTCCAAACGTTCTTTTTTTTTTCGTTGAACAGGTTTGATAGCGTTAGCTGGGACCGAAAGTCAAAGACAGAAAGCAAGATCATAAGAGCCATACAGATAAGCACTCGAAGAATGAGAGTCACTGCTTTCAATTCTTGTTTCAAGAGCGGACGCCAGCTGCCTCCTCTCTAGTGTCATCCGAAAATTGACAGCAAAGCACTGGGACAATCCGGGTAATCAGCACAGACGACTCCAGAGATCGCACCCTACCATGAATTTTAGGCTACCACCGAAAATTCAACGCAGCTGTGCCAGTCTTCTGCACAGACTAAGGCTGGGGGTAGCGTCTACGCGCGGATACGTGCACCTCATGCGACGCATCGAGTCTCCTCACTGTGAGGTGTGCAATGTGGCTGAGACTATAGGTCATGTGCTTTGTGACTGCTCTAAGTACGTGGAAGAGCGTGAAAGGTTGGATAACGACCTTACGCGTCTCGACAGCGCACCGTTGTCGGATGACGCGATTTTAGGCCCTTGGCCAGACGCTCAATCGAGTTTCAAGGCCATCCAGGCATTACTTAACTTTTAAAAAAGTACGGGCCTGGATTGCAGGATTTGAGCTTGCCAAATAGCTTGCCATATGTTCTACATCTTCCTTCTATCGTCATCGTCACCCATCATGCGCCTCTTTCTTTCCCTCTTCCCCTTTTGAAATTGAAATTGTAATTGAAGTTTATTCAAAATAGGAAAGTACACAGGAAATGTTGTACAGGACATCTGGATCCCTAGCTCAAGGCTAGTTGGGATCCATGCTAGTTAATAATTCACATTCTTAACATCAATACGAAGAAGTATAAGTAAGTCATATATACATAAACATTCAATTAGAACACAAGGCAGGATACGTCTATTAGCTACGAGAAACCGACAAAAAGGAATTTGTATTTAGTAAATTATACACTGCAAGTGAAAAGGGTAAACAAGTGTACACAATCCAGATGAAAACTATGCAGATAATAGTAATGAGTGATAATGGGATTTCACTGATAGTGAAAAACATTTGGCTTGTTTTACTTCTGTTGGTAAGCTGTTCCATAGGAGTGCTCCAGTGTTGCCTAACCTTCGCCTTCCATATACATTATGCATTTTTGGCAAGAGAAAATTTCCCTTAAGTGCGCTGCGTGTATTGCTTCTGGAATGTAAAAAATGTGATACACTCAAAGGAGAGTTAGTGGTTATGCTGTTATGAGTATGCAATGTAGATTTAAGATTCAGTAGTAAATTAAAAGGCAGTATATTTAAGCTTTGAAAGAGCGGCATTGATTTAGCATTGTAGCCCGAAAAAGCCATAAATCGCAAGGCCCTTTTCTGAAGAAGTATGATAGGTTCAACGTATGAAACGTACGTATTACCCCAAGATGCAATACAGTAGGATAGATGGCTATGGAATATGCTAAAGTAAATTGTTCTCAGAGTGGCAGTGTCGAAGTAATAACGGCATTTATACAGCATAAAACAAGCCTTGCTCAACGTTTTACACAGCGATGCAATGTGAGGCTTCCAATGAAGATGCTCGTCTAGTGTGACATCCAAGTACAGAATTGAACTCACCCGCTCAAGGATATTATGGTTTAGAGAAAGCAAATGACAGTCTTTTAGTGGTGCTTTCCACGAAGAAGTAAAGAGAATTTATTTAGTTTTCTTGATATTCAGAGTTAGCTTATTTGACGCGAACCACTGCTTAACACTCCGAAGTTCATTATTAGCCACTTGAAATGTTTTGTTCAAGGAGTCTAGCGCACAAAGTAGAACAGTGTCGTCTGCATACATCACAGCAGAGAAGTTTTCTAAAGTATCAGGAAGATCCTGATACCTTAGAAAACGCCTTAAACGCCTTAGAAACGCCTTAGACGCCGAGTAGCTGGCTAGAGGAATATACCTCAGGCCGACCTCTCTGCATTTCGCATCATTAAACTTCTCTCTCTCCCTCTCTCATCGGTGTATCGCCTTGACTTAGCTATGTTCAGATATTTTTGGTCGGGAAATGTACGGTGACCGTTTTCCACTTTGATAAAGTATATATATATATCTTGCAGTCTGAGTATCAATATCAAATCAATATTAGTTTCGCGAGGGAATAAATCTGTCTTCGCGAATATGGAAGCGCCAGCTCGGTCAGAAGTGGGGAATGTTTTTTTGCTTGTTAATTATGCCAAACCCGCTTTTTGGTTAACCCCCGAAGAAAAACGTGTTATGGCTACGTCCCTTAAATATTTAGAGATAGATTACAGCTCAATAGCACCTATTTTAATTCATTAATACAGAGTATCACCGCTATCGTGAGGAGAAAACAAAATCAGGAAAACAGTACGTTGCACAAGATTGGCCAAAGTCGAGATTTCTCTTTTTAGAACGCAGTTCTTAGGCGCGAGTTCCTGGGTTGAGCGTCGGCGTCGGCGTCGGCGTAACCACGCGAACGTGCTAGTGGCACTTGCTCGTACGTTCGTCGTCGCCTTCTTTCAAAGCTGGCTCTGATGCCCCTCGTCATGCCAGCGTTCCCGTACTGCCCCTCCCTCTGCGAAGGCGCTGAAGGGCACTCACCCACTGCCAGTCGGGGCGGCCATATCGGTCTACAATTATTTGCCTCAAGATATCGCGAAATGAAAACACGTACACTGCTGTGCTCAAATTTCGCACTAAGGAGTATCGTAATCGTCGGACATTTTCTTTTCTTTCGAATTTATTCCGTTTTATGGATTAATTTCCTTATCGCGATCCCTCTTACGTCATCAATGGCGTGGTTTCTTCGTTAGGTAAGCATAGAAACGCTTACGCATTTAAATGTGCGGTCAGGCTTCTTCCTGCTTGCGCCAGAGGGAGGAGTGAGGGGGGGGGGGGCGGTCCTTAGTCCAGCACTCCTGTGGCCCGAGTGGTGAGCCGTGCCCGCAACAAGAGTCACTGGATTTTAACTTTGTTTTTACATGTAACTAACCGAATTAAATTCGGTGCGGTGGTTCCCAAGAAAAATTGAGAGTCACTTTTGCATACGCCAAAGAGGGTGAAGGCGAAAGCTTGCGCACTCGAGTGATGCTTTGCCCTAATTAACACCAAAGGTCGTCGGTTCGACTCCAACCAAAAGTTAAGGATGCCACTCCCCGGGATGTTCGTGGGTTCAAGCGCCGGAAGCAACTCCATTTTAATTCCCCCCCCCCTTTTTTTGGCGTGATGAGCGGCATCGATGGCAGCTGTGGAAGAAGGCGATCACGAAAGATGAACGCACGAGCAGTGGCACGAGCGCATCACGTGACTTTCTCTACCGCACACCGCGTTTTTTTAAGGCCACCGTGTGATGTGGCATTACGCCTGAGAAACGATTTCTCTGTTCCTATTTATTTAGATACCATCCCACGAGCGAAAGCTTGCTCGTAAAGCTGACGAAAAAAAAATAGTTGACCCCGAACCGGAAATAGGGACAATGGGCGTTATAGGTTAAAATACCCATGCCATAGAGGGGTGCCTTTGCTATGCTCTCGTGTTCCAAATTTCTCGAGATATTTCAAACAGCTTTTAAACGAAAAATCTCAAATATAGCCAGGAAACATTCGTGGGCTATTTAGGATGACATCAAAGCGTTTGATTTGAACTGTTGGCTCCAATGGCAACGCGCCGCAGCGTGCCACTTTTCTCATGAAGACAACAAACACGCCTTGCTCTACTGCCAGGTAGCCGAAACGTTGTGGACTTTGTTGAGTAATGCGTATGCCTCTTTAAAGATCAAAAGGTTTGTTAACCGAGGACCGTGCCCGCCTAACCACGTGGCTCGGCTCTTGATTGCAGTAGGGTTCTTCGTCCTGTGGGAGAAAAGGGGGCTGGCTGTTAATCAGGGTAAGCCCCGAAACAGCCAGTGGAGGCTGCTGTCAAGAATGTACACCCTATTTATTGAGCATTTGGAGGCAGAGCTCTTCTTCTTGGGGGAGTAATAGTTCCCCAAGAAGTGGTCGTGTCCATTTATTACACTCACACATGGTAGAGTGAAATTTCAGTGCGCCCCAATTGATGGATTGCGCAGGACTTGAAGTGTGCTGTTTGTGCCCACAGCAGGGATAAAGAACCTGCCACATTTTTGTAACCATATTTTTGTAATACACCATGTGAAATAGTGTTTCAATTTGTCTGGAACCTGTCTGTGACCTTGACGATTGTATCCTGACTTGAACCTGTCTGATGTACCCTAGTCACGAATAAAATCCCTTATTCGGTTCTCACAGAACCGATCGGTTTCAAGGTTATATGTACACAGAAACGAAATTTGCAGATACGCTCCAGCAAGTAAGATTCGCTGGTCGCGCAACTGCTCCCGCTTTCGTTGTCGTCGACTTCCACAGCTGGCTGCGATGCCACTCATCGTGCTAGTCTTCCCATACTGCCCCTCCACGAAGGCGCTGGAGCCACTGGCCCACTGCCAGTTGGTGCGGTGATTTCGGTCTCAAATTCCTTGCCTCAATACATTGCCAAATCATCATCATCATCAAAACTTTATTGTAAGACTGAGGAGTTTGGAGCACGCAGGCTCCGCACGACCCCACTGCACTCAAGCGTTTATGTTGCTTCGCTCCATAACGCTGGCAGCCCGATCAGTAGCCACGGTCTGCACGACCGGGTCTCCAGAGCGCAGCAGGGTCTCCCAGTCCTCCCAGGTCTTCAGGTGCTCGAGGCCCCGCGGGGGAGGATCCGCCGGGCAATGAGAAAGGAGGTGGAGAGCAGAAGCGCGAGGTTCGGGACAGAGTTTACAGTCTGATGTGAGGAAAAGTGGGTGATAGTGAGAAAGAGTCAGAGGAGATGGGAGAGTGTGAGTTTGTAATCGGCGCCAAAGGGTTGCTTGTCGATTGCTAAGGGATTTGTGCGGTGCGGGGTACAGCTGACGCGCCGCCTTGGAGGCATTCGTCAGCTCGTTGAAAGTGTGCGCGCGCTCCTTCGTGAATCCCGGTTCGGAGGCCGCAAGAGCCCGGCTTAAAGAACCTCGGGCTAAGAGGTTGGCGGCCTCGCTACCGGGATTACCGCGGTGCGTGGGCACCCAAATCAGCTCCACATGACGGGGCGGGGTGCAACGGGCGAGTCCAGTATGCAAAAAGCAGGGACGTGGACTCGGCCTCGTGCGAAATTTAGGATTGCAGTTTTGGAGTCTGATAAAACATACCGTGCTTCTGTGTTGATGATAGCTAGGGCAATGGCGGCTTCCTCTGCAGCTTCGGGAGAGGTGTCTGGGAGAAGTGTGCATTGTAATAGTCGGACATGTTTAAATTGCATCACTTAAACGCCCGTTTCTTCTCTTAGCGTCGGTGTGCCTCGCCGGCGTCGCCGAGCCAACGCGGAGCGCAACAGGGAACGAAAGAAGCCGATAGCGAAGAGAGCGCGAGAAGGGAAGCGGAGGAGGAGGCTACAGTGAAAGCATGAGGCGGAAAGCGGAGGAGGAGAGTGCGGCGAAAGGGAGAGGAGAGAGATAGAGATTCTTGTTGGTGGAAGGAAAAATTGGGGTAAAGTAAGTGCAGCGCAGTAACTGGCTCTCAGATGGGGACACCTCAACCGCGCTGCACAAGAGGGAGAGGGAATTGAAAGAGGGGTGAAAGAGACGCGGCGGCCAGAGAAGCAGAAGGCTGCGATAGCGAAGAGAGCGCGAGGAGGGAAGCGGATGAAGCCACCTTGAAGCACCACCAGATCGCTCTCACGTCCGTGCATCCGCCGAAGCGGCGACGGCGGCCCTACAGGGGAAAAAAAAGAACCAGAAAGCTCGCCTTGGCGCACATCGTTCGTCGCGAGCGTTTCCCGGTAAAGATTACGGTTCCATAAGCTGCAGTTGCCGGGAAGCGGCAACTGTGTGGCCGGTCTATGTATAGCCCCGCGACGGTTCTCCCAGTCGGTGTGGTCATCGGTGCGTTGCTGCGATATATCGTGAAGCGAAAACACTTTAAGGGCTGCGCTCAAATTTAGCATTAGGGAGTATCGTAATCGTTGGTGAATTTCTTTTCTCCGCATCTTATCCGAATAAACCTGAACACAGGTCCTCACTGCGAAGCAATTTACACCCTTAATAGTTAATAAGAGTGCAAATCCGTTTATGGCTCACACCCTTACACCCACAAAGAGAGTAAGGGTGCAAGTTAAAGACATATTTACACCATTATTTACATTTAAGGCTGTAAATTATTTTGCAGTGCACAAACACATACGCTCACGCACGCATGTAAGCAAATGCAGAGAAGTCAAATTGCCTGACGGGCGCCATAACTGACTTCCGGGGACGTATTCTCGGAAGATCACTTTCAGCGATACTGTCAACTTCGCGTGATGTAGTGCTCAGCAAGCCAATCAGCACGTGACAGCGGGCGATGCGATAGTATTGCTAAGAGTGGTCGTCCTTGAATGCGTCAACCTGATTGTAGAGAGAGAACTACTCGCTGTGTGAATGTGCTCCTTCTTATATCCTACTGTCAGGTAACGCTATTCTTCCTGTAACAGTAACATAAGTGGTGCCTGTGCGGTTGCCTCTCAACGTATCACTCTTTCTCCGTGTTTTGCGTGTTGTATCTGACTTGTCCTTCGTAGTGTCGCGTTCGCAAGGGCCTATACGCTTCCATCATGGGCAAGACCTTTTCTTTTTTTATTGGGAGATAGCATAAGGAAATGTTGGTCCGCGTATATGGTGCCAGCTATTCCTTGTTTTCCGAAGAAGCGGCAAAATTACCCAAGTACTTTTTTTACGCTTACGCAAATAGTTTGCCTAAAGAATTGTTCAGAAAAACACATGATGCGGTTAATCCACTCATAGCTACATTATAATATAACGACCAAAAACACAGTGACACTAAAAGAAACTGCAAACAAGAACGACAGTGTTACATGGTATACCAGTTGGCAGTACATATATAAAACATCCTTATGAGCAAACGTTTCAGGTGGTAATAGCTCCCGACAACGTTGCTGTCCTGGAGATTTTATTGCGATGGCAATTACATGGACAGTCCAAGCGCATTTCTGCCGTCGCCGTGATGTTCCACATAAAGTCCAAACACGGTGGCTTCGTCGCCGTAGGCTGCACGTTCAAGTGAAAGCCTGCGAGGGTCAGCCAGCGGTCGTGGCTCAATCTCGCCCGCGCGAGGGAGGAAAGCGGGGCGGAAGCGCGCCGTCTTCTGTCGCGCGCGAGGCACGGATGGGGGAGGCGAGGGAGGGAGGGGGGGGACGTTCTACTCCGGCGGCTACTGCTTGCGGCCGCATCTTGCAAGCGATCTGCGACGTGGACAATGTGCGCGGAGTGCCGGTAGCCTCTTATGCGCTGCGCTTTCGACGTTTTAGTTCGCGTTGCAGCGAGAGACAGCACGAAGGTCATTTCGCTCGCTGCAGCTGCCGCGCTGCTTCACTCCGGCGTTTTGACGGATATCTCCCGCGGTCATCGAATGAGATATGTTCATGTTAACCTGTGCGCACAAGACACCGCACTTGTTAATTCAGTTAGTAAGTGAATGTTTCCAAGTTTATAAGGCCGAGCAAAATACTATCCTTACTTCGTATAGCTGCCTACTAATTTGCTATCGCAATTCGATGCTTCTCTTTTCAGGCGAAACTGCGACTTTTTTATTCAATGCTATCACATCACACGTTAGCGTTGCTTTCCTTTGCCACAAATAAGTTATTGTGTCACTGTTTTGGTGGTTGACACGACCTTCGTGACGGTGGGTAATCCTGATTTCCTTCACTCAAAGGGTGCTCAGCCCTGCTGGCACGAATTCTTTAAATCTATAACTGCGCGATAGAAATCGGGTGATATTAAAGTTGCAGGGGACACGATCATGAATACTCCGACCATTGTTATGGTCCTCAAGAAGCTGTGTATTACCCAAGATTTTAAAAAAATCAGCACCCGAAAATTTGGTATTCGCACTCCTGGTGCCTGCACTCCACGATCTAACGCCAGTAGTTAAGATGTAAGCCGACACCTTTGTGTATCGCGATAAGGGCATTAAAACCACCGTGCACTGTCCAACTTCGGCATATTCAGGCCAACGCTGAAAGAGATCCTTTCTTGGTCCTCGTGCCTCCATGGCTGACGCGATCCCTGTACCTTCGACTGCACTGCACGGATCTTGTCAGACGCGACCCGCATAGCAATGGCCGCCCAACATCCACTAGCGTGACGGGTGTCACGTCGGAACAAGCTGTTTTCCTTGCTACGTGGCCCTGCGTCAGACAGCAGCGACAGCAGCAGTGGATGAGGAAGGGAGTGCCGGCTAAGGTAACGCGTGTGTGGGCCACCAGGCAGTAGGGGCGTCTGCAGAAATTTAAAAGCAAACGCTGTGACAGCAATGAGCCGAATACGAGCAGAAGAGGAACAGACGACGAGCAGAAGACAAGAAGTACACGATGCGAGCCTCAAATGAAACAAACACACTACACTTCTAAAGCACACGAGATAAAACACGCATGCATGAAGTGTCTTTCACTCCAAGTATCTTCGTGCAGTTAGCTTTTCGAAGAAATGATGACAAGTGGCGGATACAGAGCGAAATAATGCAGACGGTGCAAAGTTTCATCGATGAGTCGTCTGCAACGGAGACGGAGAGGACGAAAAATATAAATGCGGAGCCCGCCCCAATGACGTATCGCGCGCAAATATCAACGATGCAACACTGCATCCTACAGGGTCACTAGCTAAGTTCGCAAAACCTTGTGAGTTCACTTGCGAAGGAGTTCATTAACTAAAGTGCTCATGCTGAGCTTCCTAAGTTAAACCCTTGCTAAGGGCACTTCCTAAGTTGAACTAAACACGTGGTAAGTTCAGACAGCAAACAAAGCAAAAAAGGATATAGGGCTTAATGTCCCCAAACTGCACAGTGGGTTAACGATGGACGCCGTAGCGGAAAGCTCACCGATTTAATTTGACCATTTCGCGTTTTTTTAACGTGCACCCAAAACACTGTTCCCCTTCCACTGATGTGCGGCCGCCGCGGTCGCGAGTCGAACCTGCGACGTCGTGCTTAGCAACATAACGTCGTTGCCACTGAGCTACCGTGGCAGATGAGTTGATGTAGAACATTAAGTATTGCCTACCCGCCGTGGTTGCTCAATGGCTATGGTGTTGGGCTGCTGAGCACGAGGTCGCGAGATAAAATCCCGGCCACGGCGGCCGCATTTCGATGGGGGCGAAATGCGAAAACACCCGTGTGCTTAGATTTAGGTGCACGTTAAAGAACCCCAGGTAGTCAAAATTTCCGGAGTCCTCCACTACGGCGTGCCTCATAATCAGAAAGTGGTTTTTGGCACGTAGAACACCAAATATTAAATTATTAAGTAGTTCCTATTTAAAATCAAACGGACAAGGTCGCCGCTGTGCCCACCGGGCAAAGCGCGGAAAGATATAGCCCACCTGACCTGCGCTTGCAGGCTATCTGCGCTACAAATAATGGCCCTAATCTGCGCACTCGTCATTCACTAATTGTCATCATTTGAACTGATACACGTCATTGGCCCACGGGATAGCGGTTCCTGTGCATCTCGCGCAATGAAGTCACCTTTGTGTTTCTTTAGAGACACTGGTCTCAAATGAGACCCCTTAGCCGAATGTGGAGTGTTGTCTGTTGTGTATAATGTCTATCTCTGTCGTAAACTTTGCACATCACTTCATTTTTCGTCATATCCATTTGTAGTAACATGCTATAGGCATGCCTACTGGTAACCCTCCCCAGGATCCATTAAATATATATCCCAGTCATGCTTTAAAGTGAGAGCACTCTTGAATCCTCTTGCTGAAGTCAGAAGGCTTGTCGTTCCAGAAGCCAGACCGCCCGAGTGAGGACTCCAGGATATTTCTTGTGCGTGGTCCCGTCCTGAACCGGTGGTACACGTCGGCGTCTTTTGGAGAGAACGCATATGGTTGTGGCAGGCGGCGTCACCCTTAACGAAGCCACTCAAGTTGAAGGCGACAGCATTTTTGAGCTGGTCTTGCCCCAAAACAAATCCTCTCCTGGGGAACTTCTTCAACCCTTGTGAGGTTGGGGGAGATGTGGTGGGCACACGAGGGCATGAGGTAACGTGTTTTCATGGCGACATCAATTATGCGGACACTCCAGGCGAATTTCTGCCGTCGCCGTCGCCGTGCTGTACCGCATAAAGTCGAAGGGCGATAAAATTTGGGGCCCCGCGAAGTACGCTGTAGGAGCGACGCAAAGGATGCGAGGGTGAGGCGGAAAGATCGTGACTGGTGCGGCGACATCTTCTCCCGAGCCCAAGGAAGGAAGGCGGGGAGGTTGCGGGCCGAATTTTCGCGCGCGAAAGGCCGAGGAAGCAAGGAGGGGGGGGGGGGAGAGACGGAGGGCTGCATCTCTTTGTCGCGCTAGCGCTCTGATCTGGAGTGCCCGGGATCATCGAGTGAGATGTGTTCATATTTGTCCGTGCGCGCGTGACACTGTGCTTGTTAATTTAATTAGTTACCAAATGTTTACAGTAGCTTTAGAGCTGATAAAGCTTCTAACCTTACTGCGCATAGAAGTCTAATGATTTGCTACCGCAATCAATGCTTCGCCTTTTGGGTGAAACTGAGACTTTTTTCACAATACTTAACGTATAACAACTCGATATCTCCCCATATCACGTCTTCCTTGCGTAACTCATGATTCATTTTGCTCTGCTTTGATAAGAAGCCAAACTTCGAGGTCACTTTCAACTGCTGTGTTCAAATACACGTGAAATGCAGGAATCAGCTCATCAGACAACCACTGAACTCGTATGAACGAAATTTGCTACATTTAAGAGAGAAAGCTGAACTCTACGCCAACTGTAGGAAGTAGAACGTTGATGCAGGGCTGCGCAGAAACTCTACAAAAACTGCTAAAATAAGCAAGTTTCAAAAATATTGAAGCACAACTTTTAGAAATGCACAACACTGTACGAAAAATAAGTATCCCAGTTGTTTAAATGGCATCTGTTTTAGCTTTTGAAGTGGACAAATTTGGCATATGAATATGCAGCTTTAGCGGTATTGTTACAGCGCTTACGCGAGTTTTCCAAAGATCCTGTTTACATATAGGCAGCACATTTGAGAGTAGTGTTTATGATACGTGTATTTCATCCACTTCAGATGTCTCAATGGTTTGAGTATACAGAATTGGGGCACCTTTTTTTATTGCTGAGTTACTGAGTTGTAAGTTAGATGCTCTCGATTTGATAATTTTTGGACGTTTAACAAATTTTTGTAAACATACTGACGTCCGAAACAGAAGTCTTCACCCCGCGGTTGGTAGAGATTAACGTTTTATTTCAACCTCAACAAATGTAATTGAATCCGGTGGAGTGGTTGTCGAGAAAAATTATTTATCCTGTTCCCATGTATTATATAGGAGCTGCTGGCGTAAACATTCCTCTTACTAATCGAATCAATCTTCAACGACCCCAATTAGGTCGGAAAGCTAGGGCCTTCCAGAAGTACCTAAATCGATTTAACTACGGTAACCGCTAAGAATGCCTTGAAGTTTGCTAAGCGTATTATCACTTTGAGGGAGCCCTTAAATAAAGCAGCAAAGAAAAATAATATCTCACAATACATTACGGAAGGCTGTTTCAGTAACTTGCTTTGCCTTTGAATATTCATGCGCCAAGCGTACCTGCAAAAACATCATGATCAACACTTTAATTCAATTGGTGAACGATCAGTTTCAGCGTTTCACAAATACTTGACCCAATTAGCATTGACGGTAAGGAAACCGAAAAATAAAAGAAAGAGAAACCGTGCAGCCCACATGCAATGCGGTGCTCGTTATAGAATCCCATGTGGTCAACGTTACGCTAGTGCCCTCCGCTAGGGTGTCTTTGAGTGCCCACGTTGCTTTTTCTTTTTTTCCACTCCTTTGATTTCGCGCAAACAAGGCAGAAACGTCCGTCCATCCGTCCGTCTATCCGTCCGTTTGTCTGTCCATCTGTCCGTCTGTCCGTCCGTCCATCAGTCCGTCCGTCCATCCGTCCGTTCGTCAGTGTTGCCGAGCCGCTATAAGGGTTGCTTGTATGCAAATTTGGATGTTCCCAGTAATAGTAGCAGAGTTGGGGTCGGTGGTGATTTCAAACGGATCGTGGCCAAGCTTTACCGAAGAGAATTCAAGGTGTGGCGCCCTCCCAGCGAGGCGTTGTATCCTAAGCGCACATCCCGAAGTGGTGCACAACGAATGAGAGACGATAGAAAGGGCTAACGGCAGATTGCGTGGGCCTGCAACTGCAATGAGCGCACTTTAGAAATAAGGGTGCAATGCACATGCGAGTATTCCCGACTAACTCTGGAGGTCTCGCGAACATCGTTCGTTTTCGTTCGCCTATACTCAGCGGCAAATACCTCTACGCATACGTGTGCGTCACCACGTCGCTAGCGAGCTTTTGTTTCGCGCCTAGATTTCCGCCGTTCTATCGTGTGTAACAGGCGCGTTTTGTTGTAAAGGAGGCGTCGTTTTTGGCGGCTGGCATAGCGTAACAGTGCCTCGTTTCGGCGCGTTATACGCAGCAATTACGAACAACTGTCCGAAACAGGTCCTTCGGCTTTCATCGAGTGCGGCCTTGTGCGCGATTCACCGTGTTCGCGGTGGTTCGACCGGAATGCTGCTCACTGCTCGTTCGCGTACGAAACCGCCCAATGACACCTTCCCATCTCCCATTCCCTCGACCCGTCTGCGTGAAGGGCCATTCGGCGAAATTTTCCGTCGAATCGACTTGGTTCCTGCGACTGAATGCGGCTCGTTGTCGTTTCAGCGTCTGCAAACGCGTGGCGATAATTGCGTCGTACGCAATTTCGGTTCACGGATATGATTGCGAACGAGTGCTAAACTTTACATAAGAGAGAATGATAAAGATAAACGAAGTGCAGGGAGGTTAAGCAGGCTGCAACTGGTTTGTTGCCTTGCACTTTGGGAAACAACCAAGAAGAAAAGTGGAAAGGGATACGATGTGACGCACGTCACAGAATAGGGAAACCTACAGAGAGAATGGCGAGCTTTAGCTTGTCGTATACGTAATGCATTTGCGTACACGCCCGTATCAGTCTACATATTACCGACGTAAACGTGAGGCAGCCTAAGAGATAATGATGATGATGCTGAGTTACAGGGGAGTCCGAGGGGGTGGGGGGGTGGGGGTTGAGAACATGTACAATCGACAAGGCCGGAGCTAGGGAGAAGGCAAAGGCGACATCACCATGCATGTCTCGTTTGGGTACTATGAGACCTTTCCAACTAAGAGCTGCCTGGGCGTCACCACAATGACCGCAGGACGGCTGTAACTCCGCGTGAGCCCTTCTCGCCCCCTTACCCCTCCCCCGCGAAAGGAAAAGAAAGGATTGTAGAAGCTGTAGCGCTAGCCCTATTTTTTGTTGTTGTTGTTGTTGTTGTTGTTGTTGTACTCGCGAGCAAAGGTCAATAGAGGTGGTAGGGAGGGGGACACAGAATGCGACACGATAACAGAGAGGAGACGAGAACACAAATGTAACAAAACATAAGTGTTTCTAGCGCACTTCAGTTAGATTGAGTGTCACAAGATGTCGCTACCAGCGTTGTTACTGCCATCCACCTCCCCTGTAACCAGGGATTCCGTGAAGTGTAACGCGTTTTACGGACGAGGTAAAACGATCTCTATACTTTTTTAGTTAACAGATTTTTGAGAAACAGCCGGCGGCATATAGCACGAATCTATTCCTTAAGCAGGATTGCTCTAAGGGGCGGACATTACTTGCACAAGAAATCGAAATTCATAATTGAGCGATTTTACAAAATCTGACTAATCAAATTGTAAACTAGTTACTTTGGGATACAAATCGTAATATGCAAGTGGAGATCATGGGGCTCACAAGGCACATCCATTTAGCGAAATTCGAAAGTGCACTAGTTTTTCATATAAGTGCCATCAAACTTGCTGTAAAAACTCACTGTTGTTCTACTAAGGCTGTTTCTTAACAATTTGCCTTTTTATGCCCCGAAACACAAAAAAGGTTGCTGTTTCGCCCGAAAGGAGAAGCGTCGACTGCGATAGCAAATTAGTAGACAGCTGTACGAGGTAAGGATAGTAATATCATGGGCCGTATTAACTTCTTAAAATTCGTTCACTAAGCAAATTAACAAGTATAGTGTCACGCGCGCACAAGCAAACATGAACACACCTCACTCGATTACCGCGCACACTGGCTGTCAAAACGCCAGCGTGAGGAAGCGAGGCAGCAACAGCGAGCGAATTGACCTTCGTGCTGCCTCTCTCTTCAACGTGAACTAGGCGGTGAAAACACAGCGCGTACGAAGCTATGAGTCCTCGGCGCACCTAGACTCGCTACTAATCGCGGATCGCTTTCAAGACAGCGTCCGCCCGGCCTCGCCATACGCAGCAGGCGCCGGAGTAGAATGCCTCCACCCCCCTCCCCCTCCTCCTGTGCCTTGCGCCGCGACAGTAGACGGCGCGCTTCATAAAACTGATCAAACTTCATAAAACTGACCTCATCATTGTCAACAACATCGACGACGACGACGACGACGACAGTGACAGGTTGAGAAGCGAACATGATAATGGAGAACACATTCTAGAGTCGCGTTTGTAGTGTCTGCGCGACACGGGCCTACATGTTTCCACTTCATGTCGTTATAAGGTTATGCCTGTGACAACACAAGCAGATAAAAAATAGCGCAGCAGCAGCAGCAGCAGCAGCAGCAGCAGCAGCAGCAGCAGCAGCAGCAGCAGCAGCAGCAACAACAACAACAACAACAACAACAACAACAACAACAACAACAACAACAACAACAACAACAACAACAACAACAACAACAACAACAACAACAACAACAACAACAACAACAACAACAACAACAACAACAAGGCAATCGCTTGTAAATCCGACTGGAAGACACAACGCTGAAAGAGGTGAAGAGATTGATAAAAAAAAGAATCAGGCCATTTACTCAGAATAACCGAATAAACGCCCCTGCTACGATCGATTACGAAGCAAAGAAAGCCGTAAAGTTTGCCCCTCCCCCCCCCCCCCCCCAGAAGCCTCCTCTCCGGTCTTTGAAGACGCCGGATCTTGGAGAAATTGAAATGCGCATACGAAGAGGGGCAGACGATCGAGCGTCTTGCTCGAGTTAAGAAACCTTTCGCCGCCGTCTGCGCACGACCCGCATTGCGTCATCATTCGACCTTGAACGCAGTGCGCCTTCCTTATAAACCGGGCGACAGACGACGACGCTAACCAGACGATCTTCTTATTGTCGTCTGCATACAAAAAATAAGGCATAGCGACCACGGAACTACGGAGCGCGAATCGATGAAAGGGCGACCGACGGTTATCGGGTGCAAACGTTTGCTTAAGCGCGGCCCGAGAGACAATCGATCACGTAAGCAATGACACGCGCAACTCTCCGGCGCGAATTCGAGCGAGAAAACTGTAGTGAAACGACGAGTTATGAGTGTACCCTGGCCTTAAAACAGAGCTGCTTATGCACTTGAAGTGGAAATGCTTCAGCGTGGATTGTCAGCAGTTTTCGTGGGCAGTCGTTTCGGGTGGGAGCAAATTACAAAAATAGATGCGGCGCTACCTAAAGACCAGCCGTACTGCATCAAGTGATTCGTGGCTGTTAACAAGTGCTGCTGAATGCCACGAAAGACTTCAATAGGAGGCGATAGAACCCGCTTTACAAGATCCAGTCCGAGAAGAAGTCCTCCATGGTCGTGCACGGAGGACATCATTAATTATTATTATTATTATTATTATTATTATTATTATTATTATTATTATTATTATTATTATTATTATTATTACCAGTTACACTAAATTGCCATGCTCCACAGACATTTGCCCACTTATTTGCAAGCAGCACTCGAAACCATCTCATCATTCCCTTCTGGAAATCTCAATCAATAGCCTTTATTTATGTTATGTGTTTTAGTTCTTAATATTAGCTATGTTATGTTATGTCCTGTTGTGTTACGCAATGTGTTGCTATATTACGTGTGTTATACAGTGTAAACCGCTATCGCTGTAAACATGCAGTTTTTATTCCTTTTTGTAGATGTCTATATATTTGTGTATGCATGTTATGCCATTTCTCGCGTGTGCCAGTACCAAGACCGCTAGGCTGTTCCTGCAAACGTGATTAAAATTGATTGATTAACTGATTTATTACTACTGAAAACGTATCTACAGTTGAAAGAGAGAAGAAAATAAAGAGGTAGGACCAGGCTGTAAAATGGCCACCGGAAGGTGTACAAGGCCTGCCCACTCTTAAGAGGGAAGGGACACAAACATGGAAATGGATGACATCAAAAACGGAAGGAAATAGAAACAAAGCAAAACACTAGAACACGATGACAGATCTCAGAGACTAAGGAGGACAACAGAGCCAACAATGACAGAGGCAGTTTCAATTGAGACTGGCACGGCGGCACGGAACACAGCGACACGGCTTTACAGACGCAAAGCAGACGCAAGTGTATCTTTTCCTCGTGGACGACATTGAGAACGTGGTCGAAGTCGAAAATGATTCTAAAAAAAAAAAACGAGTGAGAGAGAAACAGACAATAATGTGGAGCACGAGTGAATAAATTTCAAAGCAAGGAACACTCTGTGATGCCGACAGAAGCGAAAACGAGATGCAAGGAGGCGGTAACGATATCATCGTCAGAAAAAGGAAGTAAAAGAGAGAAGAAAAAGATGACAAAAGCGTTTTCCAGCTGTCGCTTGAAGTAGTTTGGAAACAAAGATGAATTTCGTTCGCGTTTCCCCGTTGCGGTGACACATTCGCGTGTTTTTTTTGTTTTTTTTTATGCGACGCAAGCGAGCTTGTAGAAACGCGGGTGGGCACGTGTGGTGGGCTAGCGCTCAAAATCCAGTGGGAATGAAAATCTAAAATCTAAAAAATAACATAAGAATAACATAATAGTAAAGCAAAGTAAGGTAAACGCGAAGCGCGAACTACGCAGTTCGGCAGACATAAATCACGTTTCGCGGGAATCGACGAAAATTGAAATGCAGGGCGCGCGCTCGTTTCGGTCGCTGACACGTGTAAACCCGAGCCAAGAATTCCGACATGAAAAGCTAAAAGTTAAAAAGAACGAAGATATCTTACCGGATGCCGACGTTCGGCTTCGGAACACCGAAAAGTTTCGCTTTTCATTTTTTTTATTTCAAGTCTTGGCGTGGGAGCTAGAAATAAGGCAGCGTTAGACTAACAAAATTATGAAGCTATAACAGAAGAAACAAACTTGCCTTTAAATTGCCGACAAACATTAGAATATGGTATGGCCGACTTGACATGGTGCATGTTGAAAGTGAGCCTTGACTTGAATCTCGGCACGCTAAAATTATGGGGTTTTACGTGCCAAAACCACTTTCTGATTATGAGGCACGCCGTAGTGGAGGACTCCGGAAATTTCGACCACCTGGGGTTCTTTAACGTGCACCTAAATCTAAGTACACGGGTGCTCGGCACGCTCACCAAATTGTTGCGTCATCGGAATACGTCACGTGCCGACATTCCAGCTTTTTAGGGGATCGGGGAAGATAATGCTGGTTTATGTTAGATCCCTCAATGCATGAAACACAAGCAGGTTTCGATCATTGTTTTGATAAAGACAAGACGACACCTGCGTAAAGCACAACAATAACAGGCTTGCTATTCTAAGGGCTGCCAAATTCTGCCGTCGTTGTCGAAGCCGCCATCTTGTCCGCTCCGATTGGCTCCCAGGGCGGCTGCGCGCTTTCTGATTGGCTCAAAACTCCGACGTGGTGGAATTCGGCAGTGTCTAGAATGCCCTCCCTGGATGAATAGCAAAACGAGAACAAGGGACATATTCCTCCACCGACGTTGAATGGCACACCCTTCTTTTCAATTGTAGACTCTAGCCCCTAACACACCCTCGGTCATTGCCTCGCCCATCCACCTTACCCGGTCTCCCCTTTAGAAGAACCCTACCTATATATACCATGTCGAAGAAAGCATATGCCGCCTTGAAGAAGACAAAACCACTTGTCTAAATGTTTGCTCCTGCTTTTACCTTGTTCTCGTTTTGCTCATCGTCTTGAATTTCCCTCTCCCGCCTCCTCACTGTTTTCCCTGTATTCCTCCCTGGTTGAGGGAGGAATCAAAACACCAACGTGGTCTGCGATCTAACATAACCAAGTGTCTGAGACGCTTTTCGCACAGATGGCGGTGACATGTGTTGACCACGATAGGTTGGATTCGAGACGCACAACACGGTACTTGTTTTGAGAAGCTGGCATGTATATTATGTTATTCATTGAATACGAAAAAAAGTCCAAAGATCATTTTGCGCAATAAAGTGGCCATCGAGAGAGTTTATTTAGAAGTAAACAATACAGTTGTCCTCGATGAGCCGAATTCTGAATGATACATGATTGGGTCAGTCACTGATAAAAAAAATAGACGGTCACGGACACTACTCTGTGACACAACGGAAGGAACATCGGTAACGGGACACACTGTGATTGACGTAAGCAAACTGTCAGCGAAGTGGCACAAAGGCAGAGAGATAGAGAGAGATATAAATGAGATGCAAAAGGGTGGGAGGTAAACCGGAATATATACGCTGCCACGATATAAGGTATTTTTTTTAGCTGTAGCAAGTTTTGTAAAATTGTCTGTAGCATAAAACAGAATTCTAACCATTGACCTGGTTTCCTGATACGGCAGTGATTAATTCTACAAGAAATCAAAATGCCTACCTAAATAACTACCACAATTACACTAATTAACTTTGTTTATTATTAACTTTGCGGCACATATTTCAATATACCAATCGTAGCTAGTGAGATTCCAAGGCATATAGACTTGGAACGAAGTTTGTGGATGCCACCGCTTTGGAGATATGCGCCGTATTATTATTATTATTATTATTATTATTATTATTATTATTATTATTATTATTATTATATTTAAAACATATATACACTTGATAGGAAAGGGAAAGTGAGGGCAGGTTGCAAGTGTCACCTGAAGGTGCACCATGCCTGCCTACTCTTCAGAAAGGAGGAGAAAGAAACAGAAATGGAAGACAGGAAGAAGAAGAAAAAGAAGAGGCAAGGAAGAGCAAGTTGACAAATGTCCAAGAAGAAAGCAGAACACACTCAGTACAGGTCCCGCTACCAAAGAATGCTAATTAGTGTCCGTGGTCTCGCAATTTGAAAGCAGAAATATGCAACAAACGGGAACCAAAGTCAGTTACTCCTAGAAAAGTAAGGAGAGCGCGATTAGCCTGATCGTGTCCCGAGGCGCAATCGATCACTGGGGCGCGAACATTCGTCGAGTGTCACACACCGCAGGTGTACGGAGGTGTACAACACTCTCGAAGCTGGGAGGTAGTGGGCTCAAACACCTTGTGGGAATTTCGTGAACCGGCTACCAGTGAAATCACGATTACATGCAGCTGTACTTCGCGTCTGTGTGCCGAGTGAATGTGGAGCCGCACGCTGAACTAGGCCTGGGAGTGGGGCAAAAACGTTCGTCGAGTGTCCTACACCGCAGCAGGCCAAGGAGGCGACAGTCCCTCACTATAGCAACGTGCGCTGTGCACTGAAAGTGGGACGCTCCACAATTGGGTGCTGAAGTGACTCGCACGAAACCGCAAGACGTGAACACGATGAAATGGCCCCACGTCCGTGTCCGTGCATAAACGTTCACACGCGTTCACACAGTCAACCCTTAGCTCGAGCAGTTGAGCTCTAGCACAACGAGACAAGCCTCCACCGCGAACTCGGACTTCGGGAACGTTCCATTTGCGACGCGCTGGTCTCGATGCTGCTCGAGTTGGTGGCGACGAACCAGCAGGCGAGCGTCATCAAGCTTGCACAAAATTTCTGGGAATACACAGTCGTTATGAGCGCGAGTTGAGGCTAGCCGGTCAGCCTCTTCATTTCCGGAGATTCCCGCGTGTGAAGGTATCCGCAGGGCAACCCCACGTGATGCAATTTTGTTGGCAGAGTCAGTAATGCTGTGCATGACTGGACAGTCAATGTGACTGCGTTGTAATCTGCTAAAGGCAGCGCGGGAGTCTGTTAAGATGGCACTCTTCGATGCGGTTAATTTGCACTGTTGTTCGATTCGCTTTAAGAAACCGAAGTTGTGCGAATTGAGTCACGAAGATAAGTGGAACGCCGGTGCATTTAGTCGGGCCCTTTGAAAATTTCTATCTCGAAACTGGTGTAGTTGTGAGAGCTCGCTCCAATTGGATACGCCTTGTGAACTGACCGGCTACAACTAATAAATTTAGATATGCGCTACAAGGTAATTAATTCAAAAGCTAACTGTGTATTACCGTTAATTACTTAAATAGGCATTTTTATTTCTCGTAGAAGTAATGGCCACCTCACCGAGTAGTTTAGCTCAATGGTCAGAATTTTCCTATCTGCCATAGACAAACTAAAAAAATATGGTGCAACGAAAGAAAAGAAGAAAAGAACACCCGGTGCAGTTGATTAACGAAAAGAAAGCGACAGATTTGAAATTAAACAAGAGCTAGGCGCGGCGACCAAACGCCACGCTTTCGAAAAATTTGAGGATCAGGCAATCGGTTTACTTAGTGTTGTCCATGTTGAAGTTGAAATCAGTCGCAGCTGAGTATCGCAAGAAAATTCTTTCGGGAGCCAAGCTGATTAATGAAAACAAAATTCATTTGCTGCAAGGTGGGCGCATATGTGAGAAGCTATGATATGCGCAACAAGCTTACAACTAAAGTACGTAAGGGAGAGATCGGACGGTTGTTCTTCAAAAGCATTTCGTCTACCAGCCTTAAAACCCGCCGTGGTTGCTCAGTGGCTATGGTGTTAGGCTGCTGAGCACAAGGTCGCGGGATCGAATCCTGGCCGCGGCGGCCGCATTTCGATGGGGGCGAAAAACCCGTGTACTTAGATTTAGGTGCACGTTAAAGAACCCCAGGTGGTCAAAATTTCCGGAGTCCTCCACTACAGCGTGCCTCATAATCAGAAAGTGGTTTTGGCACGTAAAACCCCATAATTTAATTTTTTTTTACCAGCCTTACAAACGTGAATCACATCCGCCGTTTTCCAATCCTTAGCTAACTGACCAGTTGATAACGACTGACTAAATATAAGACAAAAAATCTGACTAGGTAATGGCAGAGGGTCTTTTTACTATTTTGGAATTGCGATCATGAACACCAGGGCATGCATGTGACCTCAAGTTTCTTATAAGACTTGCAACTCCCTTTGCCGTAACGGTGATCAGCTGCATGTCACGACACTCAGGGTAGGTGGCGATGGTCACGTTAGAGATGTCTACTCGGGTTAAAACGGGGGAGAAAGGGTCGTTGAACGAGCACTTACATCAGCTCGTTCAACAACATCAGCTAAAGGGATGTTGTTGTTGGATAAGCTAAGGGCCTCATTTCCGTGACGTGGTGAAAATTTTTGCAAGAATATTTTTGAATTTGATTTTAAAGGAGAAGGAACATCTTTCGTAAAGTATTTATCTTAGGCGACGGACATCGCCTGAGCAAAATTTTGGAGGACGCTTAAGCTTCGCCTTTAAGAGTGGAACGCGATGTCATTCTTCCCGCCAACTGCAGCTTACGTAACCGGAGCGTTTGCCGGGAAACACTGGCGGCGAACGCTACGCACGAAGGCAAGCTTTCTGGTAGGAACGCGACCTCTTGCATGGCTCGGCATCCTGTTATGGTTTCGCGCTTCTAATATTTCAGTCTGAGAAGATCAAACATAAAAGATATGCGCTGTCAGTGTTTTATTTTGATTACATTTGTTTGTGGGTTGCCTATCTCAAATATCTGAGGAACATCTTTGTAAAGAATGAAAGACAAGATGTGTGCAACTTTGGTGGTAGAAGAATGGCTGGGTACCCGTGGTGCGCAGTCCAAGATGATCGATTAGCCTTATGTTCCGCATTGTTGAATGCGCTTATGTACTTTTCGTTTTTACCACAGTTGTAAGCGTGCCTACGGGTGAATAAATTCCCTTGTCAGTACTTTTTATGTTATCGTCCTTATAAAATTGTGCCGTGATAATGACTCAGCGTTCGTATCGTCTCTCGTTGAAATTAACTTTTTCTAAAGACAGGCTTAAACGTATTCTTTTGAAGATGGTCAATTGGACTAACATTTTGCAGTCTTGCATAGGCTAAACTTATTCCTTTGCCTACGTAGGGTCCAGTAAAAAGCACGTATTTCTGTCGCCATCAGTAATAGAGATGGCAGTGACGTACTTATCAACTAAAGCAGACATTCTGTTCGTAAAAGCCAGCCGGTTATTGGGTGCTCTCGCCTGTTTTTGCCTTGCATGTCGCGTGGTAGAGTCGCGGTACCTCGTATCAGCGCATCTGTTTGCCCTGCTGCTTCGAGTATCACGTCGAAATTTGGTTGCATGATTATACGTTGTCGCAAGGTAATCTCCCCGAAATAATCACGCTTCCCGCAGTAATTGTCTACACAAGTGTACATGTACGTAGACTTGTGTACACTTGTGTACACTTTGTACACTATGTCTCCTGAGTACGAGACAAATATAAGCCGACGCTGTATCAGCACGCCATTTCTTTCATGTCATGTCAGATACGAGAAGGGGAAAAAAAGCAGCTGTGTCGCAAAATGTGCAATAGGTAATTAAACTTCACTTTTACCTGGCACGCACTGCGTTAGAGAGCCCCTAGTAAAAAAAAAAGAAAGAAAGAAAGAAAAAGAAGCTGATTTAGTAACGTCGACTAACTCTCGCCTCGTCTAGCCTAGTCAAGTCAAGCCGAAAGCGACAACGGGGACACGTGGCGGTACTTGCAGAGGAGTAAAACTTCCTAACAAGAGAGCCATGCGGGACAGTATCCTTGTTAGCTTGGCTAGAAATGCAAGCGCACTCTTAACTAAGGACACACACATATAAAGAAAGAAATGAATAGTTGGAGAAAAAAAGAAAGGAAAAAGGTTGCTGGCCCTGGCTCGAAATGCAAGCGCTTATTCAACTACGAAGACGGATCACAGAAAGAAAGCAATGAGCTACGAACGAAGGCAGAAACGAAAGAAACACGAAGAAAGGAAGGACAGAAGGAAGAAGGAAGAAGAGGAAGAACCCAAGCACGCGCTCAACGATAAGGCGAAGCAGCACGGAAGGTTGAGGGGGTTACCGAGATCAAAGGATAGCGAAGGTGTGCAAGATATAAAACGCAAAAATAATAAATCGGAGCTCGTCAGGGCTAGAAATGAAGTGAAGAACGGGCTGCTGGGAGCACGATCATTACTGTGACTACGAAGACACTCGAAAAGCAGGTCGGGCACGAAGATCGCCGGGACAGAGCGATGGAAATCAAGAAACTGACAGAAAGAAAGAGATAAATAAATGAACGCATAAAGAAAAGAAAGAAAACGACGAAGTGCGAAAATAACGGTGAGGGATGCAACGCAGGTGTCGCAGCAAGTGAGGAGCACCTCTGCCTGTGCGCTGGGCGACAGCTGCTGCGTAGAAGGAAGAGAGAGAGAGAGAGAGAGAGATGGGAAGAAAGTTGAGAAAGTGATAAAGCAAATACTGACGACGGTGACGGCTGGAAGCAAGACACGAAAGACAGAGGGTCTGGGAGGAAATTGAAAAGAAGAATCGGACGCCGGTCCTCAGGCATGACAGAGCTCGATGTTCAACCTGATCACGCAGTCCTTATAGTCCAGCCGAACGGGAGGAGAGATCGGAGTGGAGCAGAATTGATAAAACCGTTTGGGACCGGGGTGTCTAGAAACGAATTGCAGAGACCGTGCCCCTGCTTTGGCTTCCTTAGAGGGGAAACAAAAAGAAACACCAAGTTTCATGTTTATAGTAATTTATTTTTGAATAGGAAAACATAAATTGGCAGTTTTGCCGAAAACGTGATGCACTGACAGCGACAGCAAGATTTAGCGTTGCGCCTAAAGTATTCGGCCAGTGTTCCAACCTCGTGCCGAAATTTATGGTACCCTTATGAGCTTCAACACGCCGTGAAAAAGCTGTAATGCATCGTTCAGGCGCCACTTCGCTGACGGTGAAAAGCGGCGTCAGTAAAGTGACGTCATCTTCAGGTTGTGAGCAGTGATACGTTTCATCCACTGTGGTTGCTTAGCGGTGATGGTGTTCGGCTGCCAAGCACGAGGTCGCGGGATTGAATTCCGACCGCGACGGCCGCATTTCGATGGAGACGAAATGCGAAAACACCCGTGCGCTTTGATTTAGGTGCACGTTAAGGAAACCGAGGTGGCCGAAATTTCGGGAGTCCCCCACTACGGATCGCCTCATACATAAAGGGACACTAAAGTGAAAAATGATTTCTTCTGCATCAGTAAATTGCCGTTCTACAACACCAAAAACACCACTCTTACAACGATATGACGTTTGGTAAGCCAGAAAAAGCGCAAGAACGAAATACGGTTGGCGATGCCTACTTAAGCTCCCGCACCTAGGGACGTCTTGGATTTTGTTGGCAGCTTCTAAGGCTTACTAATTATATATAGCGGTACAGATTGACTACATTGTGTTCTAAAGGAACCTAATATCAAACATGGCAAGTTTCGGGAACGTTTATTCAGCCAACGCGGCCCAAATGCGAAAACATACTTTGGAATCCCTGACGTCACAGTGACGTATTGTCGCTGGGGTTTCGGCGCGAAATTCAAGTACTGATGCTTGGACCTTCATTTTCTCATCTAACAATGAAAATACTTTGTTGAAATGACTGCCTGCAGGGTTCTGAAAGAATGCTTCATCAGTCTAAAGTGATTTACTGTTTCGATTTAGTGTCTCTTTAAAGCGCCGTTTTAGAACGTAAAACCCCATTATTTAGTTTTTATGCGAAGCATATTACTAGAGCTCAACCCAGCTCCTCAGGCGCGGCGGTGTCGCCTTCAATACCACGTGACACCATGACGTCACGACAGAGGAGAAACGGGGCTCCAACTATAAACTATAAGCTTCAGCGTAGAACTGTCCCCCCTCCGGACAAGGAGCTCGGAAATAGAGAGGCGAGAGCCTGGCGCAGACTGCAAGCAGGCAACTACATAAATCCAGTATGGGTGTCACACGTACTGAAAGACGAAGATATAGACGATAAATGTAAGAGATGCGTGGAGAGGGGGACCCTCGACCATATAATCTGGCAATGCGTAGACTCCCCAGGTGTCAAGGAAGGAATAAATAGTAGAGAAGCCTGGGACACCCTTCTGCAAAGCGCGGACCCCGCCATGCAGAGGAGAGCCATCCATCTGGCGGCAGAGGCCGCGAAGAGTCAACAACTCTTTGCCTGCATCTAGTCGCGGAGACCCCCACACCTGTCCCTAGGCCTGCGCGCCAGGGGCAGGGAGTAGGGGGTCTCCTTCTCTGATGGAAATAAAAGTTTTTGGAACGGAACGGAAACGGGGCTTCAACTCGCGCCGCCGCTCGCGGCGTCGCCTTCAAGGCTGACCACGTGACACCATGACGTCACGACAGAGGAGAAACGGGGCTCCAACTCGCGCCGTCGCTCGCGGCGTCGCGGCGGTATATAAGCAGCTGCGCTTGCCTCTGCTAGACACTCACGAGGTGAGATGCCTCCTGGAGACAGAGCTGCTCGTTGGAATGAGAAGCGAAGGTTGCGGCGTGCTACAGAGGCTGTTTCTAGGTGGCTTTGCTACGGCGCAGCGACTACGCGCCCCGCATCAGACGCGGTGAGCGTCGAGCAACGCAGCGTTCGGCGCGACAACGAAATGTGCGCCTGAGCAATCGCCGCACGCCTGAGCCGACGCGGACAACACCGGCTTTTCTGCGACATCAGCTCCTTAACGCTGTCGCGTTAAAATAAAGGCTAGTATGCTTCGCATCCTGGGCTTAACCTTAGCTAAGCCACAGCCAGTTTTTTTAGTAACATGTTTCGCACTTTTTTATATTCAGCGCATTTCATATAAAATACATATGCGGTAAATGAAAGCTTTTATGACTGTTCTTGCGCAGCTCAATACTAAAAAAAATACACAGGAATAATTCAATTAAGCCGCAGACCAAGTTTGAGCAACTTATATGGTTAAATACTGTATCACCTATCTTGCATATCCGGCAGGTGTAAAAATATAGCCCACTTCTGCAAGTATTATATGGAATAGGTGGGCTCTGTCGCATCATTGTAAATAACCATCTTGCACACTTCATATAACGTGACAATTCATTTCTGTGTAACTGAGCGTTGCATGGTTCTATGTGGTTATGTGTTACTGAGTGAGGATTCGGACACTTTGAAAACATGCCGTGTATTGTGCCGTGGTTGTAACTCAGTGCTCGTATCGTCTCTGGCTGAATAAACTTTTTCTGAACACATGTGGACTCGGAGACTTTCAAAACGTGCTATGTATACAATGCTTGCACTTTGTATATGTGATCGTCCTGGTGGAATTGGGGTGTGATTGTGACTCATTGTTCGTATCGTCTCTTGTTGAATAAACTTTTTCAAAACACATCTGATTAAATGTTAGTGAGTGAGGACTCGGACACTACTTTGAAAGCGCGCCGTGAACACAATGGCTCGTTTTTGTATATGTCATCATCCTGGAGGAATTGTGACTCAGTGTTCGTATCGTCTTTTGTTGAAGTATACTTTTTCTAAACACATGACGGCGACGCCGACGGCGCAAGTTCTGGAGTGTTCATGTATTTGCTGCTGCTGCAAGAGTAATGATACGTGAAATCTGGTATAAAGGCATGGAGGAGAATTTTTTTACGTGTAAATGTACTGTACAGTGCACTATAAAATCTACTTTGGGAGTACGATTTACCAGCACAAATTGATGAGGTTAGAGTATTAATTATTGACTGAAATAGGTGATTGCAATTTACGAAGTTAGAAACGCAATTATTTTACAGCAATATATAAGTAGAGTATTCAAGTCATGTGCAAGACTGATTCTTCCTCCGTCGGAATGAGCCCGCCAGGATGGTTCCTCAGCTGCTCCGAATGTGCGAGAGAGAAAGAGAGAGAGGGAGAGAGAGAGAGAGGGAAGGAAGAGCACCTGGGATCTTGTGTCTATAACAAATCGTTTGTGGATTAGTTTGCGCGTGTGATTCTGCTAGTCCGCCGCTCTTGCGTGACGTTCTGCAAAACTCGGTATATATGATCCCGCGGCTGACGTCTTGTCGGATAACTCGGGCATTGTGGGTCAATTCATGCCGGTCACGCAGTGGCTTTCTTTCTCTCTCTGTCCGTCTGTCTGTGTATGTCCGTCTGTCTGTCTGTCTGTCTGTGTATGTCCGTCTGTCTGTCTTTCTGTGTATGTCCGTCTGTCTGTCTGTCTGTGTATGTCCGTCTGTCTGTCTGTGAGTATGTTTGTGAGTCTGTTTGTGAGTCTGTTTGTGAGTCTGTTTGTGAGTCCGTCCGTCCGTCTGTCGTTCGTCTGTCCGTCCGTCCTTCTTTCCGGGTACTTTTCCCCACATCATCATACTCATCATCATCATCAGCCTGGTTACGCCCACTGCAGGGCAAAGGCCTCTCCCATACTTCTCCAACAACCCCGGTCATGTACTAACTGTGGCCATGCCCTGCCTGCAAACTTCTTAATCTCATCCGCCCACCTAACTTTCTGCCGCCCCCTGCTACGATTCCCTTCCCTTGGGATCCAGTCCGTAACCCTTAATGACCATCGCTTATCTTCCCTCCTCATTACATGTCTTGCCCATGCCCATTTCTTTTTCTTGATTTCAACAAAGATGTCATTAACTCGCGTTTGTTCCCTCACCCAATCTGCTCTTTTCTTATCCCTTAACGTTACACCTATCATTCTTCTTTCCATAGCTCGTTGCGTAGTCCTCAATTTGAGTAGAACCCTTTTCGCAAGCCTCCAGGTTTCTGCCCCGTAGGTGAGTACTGGTAAGACACAGCTATTATATACTTTTCTCTTGAGGGATAGTGGCAACCTGCTGCTCATCACATGGGGCTCTTTAACGCGTGTCTTTTGCATTTCGCCGCCATCTAAATGTAGACGCCACGGCCGGGATTTGAAACCGCGACCTTGCGCTTCGCAGGGCAACGCCATAGCCGCTAAGCTCTAATTCCTCCTGTAAGGCTGTAAATAAACCTCGTGTTATGTTTTCTTAAAGCTCCCGGCCATTATCGAACTAATCACCAACAAGCCAATCTCGTCATGAAAATACGCATGAAGGAGGGCCCCCTATAGCCTTTGTGTGACAACCCGGTAGGCGAGCAGTACCTTTGTCGAGGCACACGAAACGCGTAGTCTATAGATCGACCTTTAACGTGGCGCTAGTCTCCCGAACCGCAATCCCCAATTCAAAAATATATCGTCTGCTCTATTGTGACATTTCTGTTAAAGTCGTCGCACGTATGTGCTTTCGCGAGCCGATTACGTAAACAGAGTGGAGACATCGAAAAAAAAAGAAACAAGAAAGCGGAGGGACAGAACCATAGAAAGAAAGCACTGCTTTCGGCCAGCGAGATGTTTTCTTAATTCTCAAAAAAAAAAAAGAGGAAATGACGATATGAAGGAACCCGCGGCCTTCACGCTGCAATATGAAAGAACTCTCTGTACAGATGTTAGGCTTAAGAGCGGAGCCATGAATTTCTGGATTGTGTATTCAGGCGACATTTTTCTACAGCTCTCGCATCACGACGATAGAAAAGACCCGCGTACGATTCGTGCTACGTACAATGCACGAAGCCACGCTACCTAAACGTACTGTATAAACCACCATATAGACGTTATAGGCTTAAGAGGGAGATTAGAGGAAGGAAGTCGAGCGTGCGGTGCTGCTTGTGCAAAGACACCCGTCGAGCGAGGCAAACAAGAAAATAAAAAGGGGGAGGATATATGGGCGAGTGGGACAAAAGAAACGAACACAAACCCACAAAGCCACACCGAGACCGTTACGAGTGGGAAAACCGCCTCAGGTGGCTTTCGAATTAATTAAAGCCGTTTCGGTAACGGTAAATGGTGGCAGACGATTTCTTGCAGGAAAACGCGGCGTGCAGCAGAAGGAAACGAGCAGACGACTTGAAAAAAGAACTGAAGGTACGAGGGAAAGCTGGGGACGAAGAAGTGGAAAAGGAGAAACGGTAAGAAACGGTAAAGAAACAAGAACAAATGGAGAAATTGAAAGAAACGGAAGTACATGTGCTGTGGAAAGGGAAAAAGGAGCACTGATAGCTCTATTTCTCTATGAAGGCAGTAAGAGTATGGTACCGCATCGCTTTATGGGAATCTCGGGGCCCAGGGGCCGTGGAAGATGACTTTCATGCGCGATTTTTTTTTCTTACGCGCAGGAAGCTGGAGTGTTCAGCGATTGTACTTATTACGATTGTTCCGCGAAGCAGATGGCGCGACCACAACAGGGAAATGGCTTATTTTCCCTCACTGTGATAAAAAGGGGGAGGATATATGGGCGAATGAAAAAGAACTGGAAAAGAACCTAGCGAAGCCGTAGGTGAACGACAACAAAGACAATAAATAAATAAAGATGGTTAATGGAATCGCAGACTCTTTCAAAGGGAAGTGAGCGAAACAGGGACTGTAGCAAGTGTAGTAAGGTCAAACAAAAGTACTCTGTTGCAGACTAGTTGGTTTATACTGAACAAGTAAATTACCGCTCAATATACAAGAAGGGTGTAAAAGCTGGGCTGCGTTTTAGCTTTCTTTTCACCTTTCTTGGGAAAACACGGGCATAGGGGAGATGGAAATGCAAGACGATGGGCAAAACGACACCAAGATAATTGTGGGAGGCAACGTTTAGACATCTGGACTTGTCATGAAAAAGACAAGTGGGCTTGTTGAAACGTTGACTCCCGCTTTTATCTTGTTCTCATTTTGGTCATTGTCTTTTACCCTCCCTGTATTTTTTGCATGTCTTTCTGTCGGTGTAAGTGGTAACGTGTTTATGATGACGTTTCTGTGGAAACGTGCCGTGATTACAATGCTCAATACTTTGTGCATGTTATCGTCTTGGTGTCATTGTGCCGTCATCAGGACTCAAAATTTCCGTATCATCTTTTGTTGAAATGAACTTATTTCTAAACAGCTGATGTCCAGGAATTTTGGACATTTCCCCTTAGATTATATTTTGAACTCCACCACAATGCACAAACGTACCCGAATAAGTTGCATTTTCACAAAAAAAAGGAAAAGAAAAGCATAGTTCAATAAACCACCCGAATTTCAACAACTTTCAGTGAGCACCGTCATGAAGGTACGCCTTTTTATTGATCAGCATATTTACCGCACTTACTTGGAACGTTTTTGCTGCACTTTAGCAGAACTTCGGCTCAGGATTAAAAGATGATGATCTAACGCAGCAGGAAATTTACGAGTGAGTTCCGTAAATATATACGCACGGTATTAGAAGGGCGTATCCTCTCGACGTTGCCAACTGAAATTTGTTGGCATTCGAGCGCTCGCTCGTAACGTAATTTCTAAATAATGATGCCCATTCAGTTTCGTCGATGCACTGCGTCGAAGCTTGACAGCTTGGCGCAGGGGGGGTGGCATAGCACGAAATTCCCGGCTATGACGGTCAGAAATATCTGCGAGTGTTCGCAAAGAAAGGCTTCACTTTGAAATTGGCGGAGTGCATATAGCGGAGAAACTACGGTATTTCTTGACTCTTTCTGACAAGCTATAGCCGTCCATGTTTAGCCAGTTCTTCAATTATCAAGTGGATGTTGCCTCAGGGCAAGCTTTGCAAGAACGGGGGGGCAATGCACTTTGTCGAGCGCGGTTTGCAAGCGCCTGTGTAACTTAAACAACGAGCGGATGGCAAACACGAGTATCGATGAGAGGTCCTTGACGGGAGCGCTATTGCATAATGGACGACGTGTGCCTGCCCAGTGAACGATGCTTCACTTACAGCTGTCCCACGACCGTCCATAGATGGCTTCCCTTGTTCCCTACGTCGAGCGCCTATCAGTGCATGCACCGACAGTAACGACATCTTTGCAGCTCCGGCGATGCCGTGCTATACGTAGCAAGCAATACTAGAGCGATGTATGCTCTTCATACATGTATGCTCTTCAGTCGCAGTTTCAAAAAAGAAGAAAAAAATTATAATATTTTGGATGTTGTGGCGGAGTAGAAGTTGGGTTCTAAAGGTATCAGCCTCTTTCAGAATACAATACCGTCCATCTTTGCTGAGAGAGGGAAAAAAATGGACTAGGCACTACCGGACGTTGTTGACATCCATGACGTCACTTCAAGGTGAGACATGGTGAGGGAACGTCGCCGCTCGTGCTTGGTATTTGCGTCTTTGGCGTTTCACGGTACGAGGAATTGCTTCATCGCGTTGTAGAAGGGTCAGTTATGAATACAACTCAATTTCCTTCATTACTTCAGCGTCCCTTGAGCCTACCATAGCGAAGAATTGAAACGCAAATGAGAGGCAACCACAGAACGTCTTCGCCCTCTCTCACTGTGGTACCGGCATGATTTCGGCTTTTTCAACGTCCGGTTAGGTGTAGCAATGCGAGGTCGAGCACTCGGCTTCCTGCTTGCGAAAGTTGTACACACTTGGTAGTTTTACTGCTAGCGTTTCATTTGCCCGCTATGTAGGATGCCCCTCACAATCCAAGTACGTGAGCGTTTTTGTTTTTTGTGTATGTGTGTTTTGCCTTCCATTGGAATTTGGCTACCATGGCTTCGCCGATTCGAACTCGTGACCTCCTGCTCAGCCGTGGGGCGCCATAACCATCCAGCCAATGTGGTGAGCCTGTGTCATAGAGAGAGAGCGAGAGAGAGAAACGAAATAAACAAAAAAGAAGTGGCATTGGCGTAAGAGTAAAAACGATCTGCTTGAAATTGTGTTTTGATTGGGTCAAATGTAGGTCGAATATATGTCTCTCTCTCTCTTTTCTTATGTTACATCACGTCATACGCGTGCCAACGCGTTACAAACGAAGGAACACGATGAGTGCGCTTCGTAGGTGATACGCTGTTCTTGCAGTAAAAAAAAAGAAAGAAAAGAGAATGTGTAGAAAGAAAAGGACTACGCTGTGCCACCGAAGAACACAACTAAGGAAAATATCTTTAGATCTTCAGTGGCTCGGTCTGTGCCGTACACACGTCGACGAAAGCAGGCGACAGCGAATCGGAGCGCGGGTATCGCGATAGCCTCGACCCGCGGAGCGTTCATTAATCAGGCTGGCGGCAATCCTCTATCGGTTCGAAAGCCCCTCACCCCTTATCGCACCTTTCGATCGCGTCGTGTGAACCTCCCCCGGTGAACAAGCCCGCAGCAGACTCTCGCTTTTACGTTCCTGCTGAAACACAGTGCACGTTGGAACAACAACAACAACAAAGAAAGTTCAAAAAAGAAGAGAGAAAATGAACGCGCTCGTGGTCTTTTATTTTCTTTTTCCTTCTTCGGAAATCCCATTTATTTGCCTGAGTTGCGCAATCGCTTCCTGCACCTGCGCAGGCACGTGTGAGAGCACCGGGTACGGAAAGGGCTGCCGTCGACATCGCCAGGATTATGGAAAACTGCGCTGTCGCATCGCCCTGTAAAGAATGCCATAGCCCTTCCCCCGCCGCAAGACCGTGTCTTTCTTTCCTTTTTTGTGTGTTCCTACGTGAATGAGAGGTTGCGGCAACAATCTTTTCGCAAACCAGCTTAGTCGTAACCTGACGTGATGGTGCTCGGCTTTTCTGTGCCCGATGCCGATCGATCATCCGGGAGTCGGCGATGGCGTGGAGCCGATGCTAGACGAGATGGAACGCACGTGTGGCAGGAAACACGAAGGAAAAGAAAGGAGAATGAAAAAAAAACCAGAAAGTTGGAAAGGAAGGAATGTATGAAGGAATGGAGGAAGGATAAAGAACGAATGAGAGAATTGCAGCGAAAAAATAAAAAAAAACGTATCACTAGGAAAAATTTAGAGTCCACGGCCATAAGAGAAATCGCGACACGTTGCTACACGCGCAATAATAGCGTTTTTTCAAAGGAATCGGCAATGTCAAAAGGTTAGGTTAAGTCAAGGTTAGATTACGGTACTTGCCTTCTCGTTGTTATTTTGTTCTTTCTGCTCGTGTTGTTATTGAATAGCACACCGTGCGTCACGCGTCCAATAACCAGGTATACCCCAACCTGACGCCTCACTACCCCCATCATTCCGTTGGATGACGAATAGACCAGTAATAATAATATAATAATTATTATGGGATTTTACGTGCCAAAACCACTTTCTGATTATGAGGCACGCCGTAGTGGAGGACTCCGGAAATTTCGACCACCTGGGGCTCTTTAACGTGCACCTAAATCTAAGTACACGGGTGTTTTCGCATTTCGCCCCCATCGAAATGCGGCCGCCGTGGCCGGGATTCGATTCCGCGACCTCGTACTCAGCAGCCTAACACCATAGCCACTGAGCAACCGCGGCGGGTGAATAGACCAGAATGGAAGCATCCTTGAGAAAGAAAAATTAAAAAGAAAAAAAAAGCGGTAAGACGGTTTCAAATAAACCGAGCAACCGAAGGGCGGTCCAACGGGATCGAAGCGTAAAAAAATTTGTCCCCGCTTTGTTTCCGTCCTTTCTCTCGTTTCACGCCGTTTAACAAGACGAACGATACACTGACTAGCCCGAAATCATACCTTGTTAAAGAATTGAAGCGTGAGAGTCATGGTCCTTGTTTCATTCTGCAACGCTAGCTGCCGGGCGTACCCGCTACACTGTTCATTACGCACCGCAACTGGAGACTTTAACAACTGTTGTCATCGTCGTCTGCAGCAGCATTAAGGGCACTTGTCACAGTATAGGGCCAGGGCTTCGCTTTCTTTCTTATTCACAATGTGAAAAAACCGGACAAGCTTGCTTTGCTTACTGGAATGGGAGGCAAGCTGGCCGGCAGAGAAGTTGAGCTGACACAGCACCGCCACTCGACTCGCCCACACAGCTCGGCAAGCTGTGTGGGCGAGCCAGCCTTGCAGGCGGATTGCGAGATCTCGCCTCTGCTCGATTGGTTCGAATCAGCTATTGTTTATGTCAACCTGACAACCATTTCTTTTTCGGCCCGACAAGGCGACTCGAATTGACTTTATCGGGTTTATGTAAACGTAGCTGCTGACGCATCTTGCAACAAAGAAACTCGGTGAGCACGCAGGAAGAGGCAAGAAGAAGCCGCGTTGTCCTTATTTCGTTCTCTCTTGTGTTCGCGTTTGTTTGCCGGTCTTCGTATAACTAAGTTGTCGCTTTCTTACTATAGTATCTCTTTCAGTTTTACGACCAACCTTTTCTGGGCGGGAAGCAATGGTGAATGGTCTGGTGGATGGCCGTCAACAATACGCGAGGTGGACAAGGACGTTTCGTCCGTCCAATACCCGGTTTCTCCATCGTGCGTTTATTTATTCGTTGCGCTATTCCACTGGCCTGACTGACTAGATTGCAGGAATGACAGAATGTGCCACTGCGTTCGCGTCACTCTTTTCTTCTTTATTTCGACAGCTTAGTCCCGTTTACAAAACGCGTTTTACTGCACGAACGTTATTCACGCCGAGTCGTGTTATTCTCCTCCGATCATTGGACGATTTATTCTTTGCGTAGTACCCGGCGACACAATGGTTGAAAACATTCGCAATTTTCACCCCAGTAAATTCTAGAGACTCCCTCTCTGCTTCGGAGCCCAGGCACACGGTTCACTAATTAATGGTGGCAGCAAAGCGTACCCACTGTATTCGCGGACAACTTTCTGTGGCAACGAAGGGGAAGCTACGGAGGCAAAGTGCGCACGAGTGACAGCGCTTCTGAAAAGAGTCCCGTGTTTACATCCACGTCAGTTTAAGCTGGGGGTGAGAAAACGCAGACACCTTATCAGCGACAGTTAAATAAGGTAAAACACGCCATTGAATGCAAAAGTTTGCTTTGTTTGCGGCTTTTATCTTCCGCGTCTGGGCAAACGCGATACCGCCGCACGTGGAAGCTGCGTCGATTCAGCGTCAAGTTCCGAGCAACCAAAAGCTCTGTCAAACGCTGCCGGACTACATTCATTCATTCATTCATTCATTCATTCATTCATTCATTCATTCATTCATTCATTCATTCATTCATTCATTCATTCATTCATTCATTCATTCATTCAAAAGCGCTGTCAAACGCTGCCGGACTACTTGGCGCAGTAACACATGCACAGCAGCCACGCGTCTGTACGTAGCTTTTACTTCGTTGCCGCAGAAAGTTGTCCGCGAGTATACACTGTTCGTTGCGCGGCATAATTAGGGGTTACAGTCATCATCATCAACATCATCATCAACCGCAACATTAATGTCACGTATTTACAACAAGGAACCCGGGCTCCGCCTTTCTTCTCACGGCGTAGCAAACAGCCCGGACTAACTAACGTATCTAGCAAAAAAGATAACCAGCTAACGAACTAACCCAGAACCATCACACAGAAAGGAAAAAGTTATTATTATTAAATTGTACGCCTCACCATCACGCCTTACGATCCGACATTGTCACGGAACTAGATTTAACTAAGTTTCCAGAGCTAATTCGCTTACAACCTGTCAGCTAATCTTCTTATTATTATTGTTATTATTATTATTAATTTGGCACTTTACAGCGTTTCTCTATATTTATTTCCTTCTCTCTCTCTCTTGCAATGTCTCTTTGCTATTTGCTCTTTATTGCGGCTACCTGATGTTCTCTAATATATACTAATGTTTTCTATGCAATATTTGTGATTTCTTTTGCGTATTACCCATGTTTCACTCTATTATTATCTTTTTGATTTCGTTCTTTTTTTGTACTATGTATAAGTATCATTTGTGACCAATGACTTCCCCTCCCCCCCCCCCATGTATTACCCTGGTAATGAGGGCCCTTGGGGGTATCTTGAATAAATAAATAAATAAAACCACCATCTGATTATGAGGAATGCCGTAGTGGGTAACTCCAGTATAATTTTGAACACCTGGGGTTCTTTGACATGCATCTAATCCAAGTACACGTATGTTCTTGTATTCCGCCCCCATTGAAATGCGGCCGTCGGGGCCGGCATTCGATCCCGCAACCTCGTGCTTACCAGCGCAACACCAAAGCCACTAAGCAACCACGGCGGTTGCCAAAAATGATCTTCAATTACACTGAAAGGCGGGCTAGCTGGTTTGCCTTCATTGTGGAAAATTTTGCGCACACTGAAGGAAGACAACAAGAAGAGGACTTTGATGAGGGTATTTGTCTGCTTTTCCTGTTGTCTTCGTTCCCAGTGCGCGCATAACTTAACCCATTGAAAGCAAGAGCGATTCCGAATTGCCCGTGCGTCCGCATCTGTTAGCCGGTTTTCTCCGATAAATGAGTTGCCCTAATTTTTCTTTTCCCACCCGTCTCGTTCGTATGTTACGCGCATTTCAGCGGCGAAAACAATGTATCGGTCTGGTGGGCGGCCATCAACAACAAGCGAGGTCGACAAAAACGTTCCGTGCCGTCTGTCCCTTCCACGGGAGCAGACGACACCGCAAGCGGAACCCCTCGAACGCACTTCGCACAAAGACCAGAGCACCTCGTCGTCGCCGTCTCCGTTATTAACGCGCACGACCGCCTATTCAATCAAGGACCCCCGAGAGAGTAGCTTCCCCCAACAACGCCCTCTTTCGGCTACTGTGCAGAACTCCTCCTACTCCTTCTTTCCGTACGTCGCCATTTTCTTACCATCCGCACATCCTTACATCCCTGCTTTGCGTTCCTCCTCCCCGGTACCTCACTCCCTTCCAACCCTTCGAGCCTTACTTCCAGACTCGACGCTCTTATTATTACTTTTTTTTTTGCCGCGTCAGTTCGTCTTTTCCGCGCCGTTCGACACGCCGGCAGGGCGTGCTTGTTCTGGTCGCGGTTATAAATGGCCCGCGCTCCTCTACGTTGCAAGTACGGGCGCGCGCGCGCGCGCCCTGGCGCGCTTTCTAAGTCGTTCCCGCTCTTTCTTTGTCTCGGAATTTCGCGCCGAATTTAGAAAGGGGTGCACGCGCCTCATCGGCTCTCACCTGCGCACCGGGAAGAGGTGGATCAAGAAAAGCACAGAGGGATGGCTGGAAAAGGTGGGACGGGCTATACGAAAATATGTAACTGTCATAGCGGGCAGGACGGAGGAGGGGAGAGCTCATTGCGTGCACAAATTAGTCCAGACAAAATTTTTTTTCTGCGCAACATGTACCTCGATGCCGAGTCATGCGCCAGAAATGCCGGGCCTCCCTCTCTCAGGGCTGGAGGGAGGGTCATCACTTTGGCATCTGCTGGAGGCGGCGGCGACTGCTAGTTTTCTTCGACGGTAATTCGCGCGCTTTACACATCGATGTCAAGCTCTCTCTCTCTCTCTCTCTCTCTCACTCACTCACTCACTCACTCACTCACTCACTCACTCACTCACTCACTCACTCACTCACTCACTCACTCACTCACTCACTCACTCACTCACTCACTCACTCACTCACTCACTCACTCACTCACTCACTCACTCACTCACTCACTCACTCACTCACTCACTCACTCACTCACTCACTCACTGTCTCTCTCCAGAAATCTCACCGGCACATTAAGAAGCACACGCACACGTAATTTGCGCTCACCTGCGCGCCGGGGGACGACAAGTTCTCAACCCTTACCGTAAATAGCCTTATGCGTACCGAGTTCGCGCGTTTGCGACACTGTACCTGTGCTTTTATTCTCTCTCCCTCCCCTCTCTCTTTCTCCATAAATCTTCCCGCCAAGTTTAGAAACGTGCGCAAAGCGCTCTTCAGTTCTGACGCATGCGCCGGTTGCCATAACAACGTAACCCCATCCCCTTCCTTCACTATAGGCCCCAAACTTTTCCATTCGCACGCTGTCTCTACGTGCGCCCACTTCCACTCGATGCTAATCACAGCCCGTACACGCTGCCAGAGTTATTAAAAATTCCGGCTTTCCTCGACACAATCGCGCATGGCCCAGACTTGCGAAACTGTTATCATTATTGTAGCTAAAGTAATCGGCTGCCTTTAAACGTACCCATCCGCTCTCCCTTTACATACAGTATAGAAGACCCGGCTCGTCACTTTCCTTACGCGATACAATGTTTTCGCTACATTTGCGAAATTCACGTGGACTACTCGTAACGAGTCCCACGTCACCTGTCGCTTAATTCTTCACCCTTTACAGTAAACAACCACTCGCTTTCCATTAAGAGAATCAAGAAAGAAGAGCTCTTTTCCGCTTCCTTCGCCGACGGTCAAATGCCGTCAGCAGCCTCGCATCAGCGAGGAACGTGTCGGTAAAAAGAAAAAAAAAAACACTCTCAAACATTACAGCCAGACCGCCCGGAAGCAGCCCTTGGCAACATACTCCGGGGGGAATTGGCGTGGGAGTAAGGCTCACTTATCGGCGCGCTCGCAGCTATAAAAAGCGAAGTCTAGCCAAATGCACGCCCAGGAACAGCCCAATGTATCCAAGAAACGATTCACCCCTCGTCACAGCTACCTATACCAAGGGGGCAAAAAGGTTTAGTAACTAAACTAAACGCCGGAAACAGAAACTGGGCCCGACCTTAATTGAGCTCCGACGCGCGGCTGGTGGCTTGGCTCCTCCGGAGATACGTGCGGCCGAACCGCCAAACACTTCTCCATGCTCAAGGGCCACTCCCCGGAGGAAATCCGGAATTGATTTAACGCGTGCCCCGAGCGACTCAACTGCTGCTTTTCACGTGGTCGCTGTAAGCATTCCATGATATCAAGATCCATCTATCCTTCCTTCCCCTACCCCTTCTTTCTTTCTTGCTTTCTTCCTTCCTTTCTTCCTTCGTTCCATCCATCCATCCATCCATCCATCCATCCATCCATCCATCCATCCATCCATCCATCCATCCATCCATCCATCCATCCATCCATCCATCCATCCATCCATCCATCCATCCATTTGCCTCTCTTTGGATCCATCAGTACCACTGCGTCTATCCACGAAAAGCTGTTTGTCTATCTATTTGTGCATTTCCTACCGTATATCAAGCTGTCTGCCGCTGTTGTTATTTATCTATCTGGCTGTCCGTCTGACGGTCGGTCCGTCTACTGTCCTTATGTTTGTGTCTCTGTGACTGCCTTTTGATGCATTGATGTCTGTATCAACCTCTCTGCCACAATATTAGTTTCTTTGTCGCTATCTATCCGTCCGTCCGTCCGTCCGTCCGTCCATCTATCTATCTATCTATCTATCTATCTATCTATCTATCTATCTATCTATCTATCTATCTATCTATCTATCTATCTATCTATCTATCTATCTATCTATCTATCTATCTATCTATCTATCTATCTATCTATCTATCTATCTATCTATCTATCTATCTATCTATCTATCTATCTATCTATCTATCTATCTATCTATCTATCTATCTATCTATCTATCTATCTATCTATCTATCTATCTATCTATCTATCTATCTATCTATCTATCTATCTATCTATCTATCTATCTATCTATCGATCTATCCATCCATCCATCCATCCATCCATCTATCTATCTATCTATCTATCTATCTATCTATCTATCTATCTATCTATCTATCTATCTATCTATCTATCTATCTATCTATCTATCTATGGAAAGGTGGCGGAAGGGTGAGGTGTGCGGAGAGTGCGCCGCTAAAATGGGCATGTCTTTTCTTTCCCAACAGCGGTGTTCGTTAGCCGCATCTACGTAGCTGGGGAAATCGGCGCTTCCGCCATTTCCCAACCCATGTCTTCTGGCGCGAAGCCGTTGCACAAGGCGCGCCTCACTTCGCGCGGCGCCAACGCGCTTACGTCTTCGCCGACGCCGAAGGCTGCAACGGACTGCGGCACTCTGTCAACTACACTACGAGAGCAGCTCCCTTCAATTTGCTTTCCCGGAAAGCATCTCTCGATCTTCCGCGTAATCCCGTTCCCGCTAAGCTCGCTGATTGAGTAAGTTCTTGCGCCAACCCGAAATAACGTCACTGTGTCGCAACGTCGCCCAGTAGTGGTGCCAGCCATCGGCTAGATTAGTTTGGGATCAACTGCAAGGAGCCAAAAAAAAAAAAAGTCACGAGCAGCGTTCCCTGAGACTGCCGCTGCCTAAGCTTCACAGAGTGGTTCCCACGTCCTTTCTGCTTGCTCTACAGGGAGAGAGAAAGTTTGCTTGGAACGATGAGGATATCGGAAGTGACAAGTGGAAAGACACAAGAAAGGCTGCCTTGCGTTACTTATGGTGACAGGTGCTGTGCGTTCCGGTAATTACAAGCCCGCTTGTGACAGGGCGAAGGATGCAATCATTGCGAAATACGAATAGGCGAATAAGGAAAGTGGGAATTAAGGGAATCGCAATGGCGCGTTCGTCGTTCGTACGTAGTTGCAACCGAAAGGGCGTAAATTATTTGGACCTATAGAAAGTGCGACATCAGGCCGACATTGCTGCCCCACCTCGACGCCGTTTCCCGCTCCTGAAGTCAGCGAATGCGTGATGTACCAGTGAGCCCGAATATTCACATGTTTTTTTTTGCGGCCTGTAGTAGCCTACTACACCAATTTCGTTACATTCTGTAGCTCATGTCAACATTAGGCAAAATTAAACAACATTATATGCTTTTCTAGTTCAAAGACAAACAAAGAAGCGAATATAGAAGCAAGTGACGATGTACTGCCTGCACTATCCCGTCCTCCCCCCTTCTTTCATCGAGAGTTCAAGACGAGCTTTTTTGGGCTTCATCCTACGTCAAATCAAGCATTATTCCCAGTGCGGCCAGCACTTGTCATTTTTCTTCTCACCTTCGTTCGCTTCCCTCTGCGCCTTTTCATTGCCCCAATAGAAGTATACGCAAAGCCACAAACCAGTAGGATATTACAAAGCCTTCTCAGCGGCCAGTGACACGTTCTTCCCCATGTCCAACGGAGGCGCTAGGCTACGGCATTCCCTTTTGCCTCCGCTTCCCTCCCGTTTTCCTCATATTTTATTTCTCTTCTTTGCCACAATCTCATCTCTCTGAGCGCCTTTCCTGGCATAGAATAGGCGCCGACGAAAACATCGGCACTCAGGCTCCGGTCCGGGTCGATTGTGAAGGCAGTAGGTGGGAGAGGGGGTGAGGGGGCTCGACAGACCGGTCGGAGACCTCGCAACGCGTATTCCCGTCGAGGGTACACAACGAGACGCCATTGAGGGGACGCGGCGCTACGAGTCGCCGGTCCTTCGGGACCGTCTGCGATTCCTTTTCTTCCCTTCTTTCTCACGAGAGGTCCCTTTATTTCGCCCATGCCTCCTCACTCCGTTCCCTGTCCCGGATAGCGTGGCCTCAGCAGTACTGTGCCTTCACTGGGGAAGCGACTGTGACTACGTGGGTACAAGACGAATGTCCCGGCCACAGAATGCAGTGGGGACACCTCTCATAACAGGCCAAGATTAAAGAAATAAAAAAAAATGGAGGTCAAGGCTAAGGGAAGGTCTGAAAGAAAAGGTACGACGGTCGAGTAACCCTAGCTGGATGGTGAGAGTGCCCAAGCACATTGTGCTGGTCGTTACGGAGTTCCTCGAGCAGGGCCACACAGATCTTGTAAGGACACAGACAATAGCTTTCCAACGATTGCACTCAGCATCCCGTATGTCTGATCATCGCATTTAGAGCTCGAATGCTCTTCAAGCACAGGTCGAGTGCCCCCTTACACGACCTTGTAGCGCTGTAGAAGCACTCTTAGAGTATCAGTCTCAGATGACAGAAATGTTCATGAAGGAAAGCAAATAAAGACAAGATAGTGGCAGTTCTTTCTTTTTCCGTGATTGTTTATGTGCTTCGCTTCGTTGTATTTACGCACAGACTAACATGAACAAAGGGATCTTTTGTAGGCAAAGGCATATATGTATATATATATATATATATATATATATATATATATATATATATATATAAATTTGTGCCGAAGCACGCTCGCAACTACTGATGCTCACGGTTGATTCCACTGTTCCGTACCAATATATATATATATATATATATATATATATATATATATATATATATATATATATATATATATATATATATATATTGGTACGGAACAGTGGAATCAACCGTGAGCATCAGTAGTTGCGAGCGTGCTTCGGCACAAATTTAATCAGGTGCTAACAGTTTACTCCCTGAAATAATAACTTTACCCACACCTCCGAATGACCCTTACGTTCGCAGTCTTTAATGAGACTATGACGTGGGCTCTCCCTACCAGTTGTGCAACCGACGTCGCTAGCTTCCACCTCGACGCTGTGATACTTCACCACGGCGCTCCCTAACAATTCCTTACCGACCCGGGCCGTTACTTTCTCCCACAAGTTATCCAGGACATGTTGCACACCTGCGCTAGAAAGCACACGTTTACAACGGTATATCAGCATCAGACCAACGACCTCACAGAGTGTCTCAATAGAACTATCAGAGATATGTTCGCAATGTACATCTCTACCGACCACCGTGACAGGGGTGCCGCTCTGCCGTTCGTCACATTCGCCTACAATAAGTCCCGCCATGATTGTGCTGGTTTCTCTCCATTTTTTTTCTCTTGTATGGACGAGACCCTATGCTACCGTTTGGCACGACCCTCCCAGCCGTTCTCGGTATGCAACGCCAGAATATTCCCATGGTGTCATATCTAGAGCTACCAAAGCGCGTGAGACATCACGCCTGCGTCTGACCACTTGCAAAGAAAAGCAACGACGAATATAGGACGCTCGTCACCGCGATGCCCACTTTAATCCTGGTGACATCGTGCTTCTTCGGAAACCAGCACGGCGACTTCGTCATTGTGAGAAGCTGATTTCAGCCTACACAGGCCCACACCGTGTCTTGCGTCAAATGACAGACGTGACCTACGAGCAACACCCTCTCGGTACTTCCCCTTGTAGTTTACCTAGCCGTGTACTTTGTTTCTTGTTCCACAAGAACATTCAAGACACCACAGCAGATATGCCTAGCATATTCGCAATTCCTGGCTGGCTCATGCGTGAAGCTGAGAGCACCACCTCGTGCACAGAACGTAAAAGTTCTCGAAGATTGGTCCAGTTCTTGGACACTGTGAATGCGCTTTGCCTACGGTCGATGTTCTCCGTCTCCTCAAATAAGCAACACGCTCCATCATTGTGCTGTGTCAAGGATTTTTTTTCAGCCGCGCTATGATCTAATTGAAACTTAGTCTTATTGGCACTCGCGCACATTAAAAAAAAACAAAAAAAAGAAGGAGGAGAAGAAAGCTAAAGAGAAAGAGAAAAAGACTTGGTCACTGCCCTCTTCTTCTACCGCCTGAATTCCACATTTTTCTGCGCATCACTCGCTCAACCTGCAACAATCAAATGGGTATTTGCACCAATGGGTTCAAATGACAACTTAAGTACATGCAAGAATAACTTTATCGCAGACTCCAGTCGTACTAATCCGTATCCTTTCCGTGTTAGGTTGGAAACGTTTCAAAGCTCCCTAGTATCTTTTGTTGCTAAATGCATAGATTAAAGTATAACTGTTGCCTCTTGAACGTTCATTAAAAAGCAATTTCCTGACTCAACGCTCTCGTGCTTATTCATAAAGCGCTCCGCGATGAACGAATATAAACGAAGCAAGTTTCAAGAAGCGAAAAGCAGGATGGGAAAGAGGAGGAAGAAATAGTCCTGTCTCTCTCCATCGATTTACAGCACCAGGCAGCGCCACCTGCACAAACGAATACTACTCGGACTATAGAGGCATTACTGGCCGAAGTTTTATCTATATCTTATCGAAAGGAGATTGGTCGCTTGCCATCTGCGAATGCCTAATTAAGAAACAGACAATCACACGAAAAAAGATATGCCATTCTTCTCTTAGTGCTTTTAACTGCTTCCAACCTTTCCTAGTTGCAGTTTTAAACAAGTGCAAACTTTACATAACTGTGATAGAAAGAAAGACGAGCATTCAGTACTCGTTTAAAGTGTCGACTTGTTTAAACATGCAAGTATGAGGGAACTCTCCCAGGTACACCTTATTTTAAGCGCATTTCCTAATTTCCCTCTTGTTGCAGCTATCTGTAATCAATTAATTCTTTCCTAAAGGAACGTGCGATACCTTGAAGCAGCTTAAAAGCCAGCAGGCTCTATATCTGCAAAAAAAAAAGAAAAGAACAATCCGGACCAATCACCGGTTAGCAATAATAATGCCTTCCCCGCTTTCACAGTAGGAGTATAGTGCCTACAATATACTGGCTAGTGTGCCGTCCGCGTCCTTTCCGGTGGCACCAAATGCAATGAATGCCGGCGGCTGCCACTAGGGGCGCTGCAGTGCAGGTGGGTGCCGCGGCACTATCCGGTCTTCGTAGCCCGCCGTGTTTCCACAGCATCGGCAAGCGGGCTGCTGCGCTTTTTGTTTTTATTAAGCTGTAGCAGCAGCAAAGTTCAAATGTGGGCAGCTGATCTATAAATCAGGGTTTGTTTCGATTACAACAGGCTTCTCTAGCGCTTGTCGCTTGCGTGAAAAGCGTGTGCTAGCTCAGCTGGGCTTCGAGCGGGGAACCTGATGTGTTTCTATGCTGGCGAAGAGAAAACGTAATTTCTAAGGCAAATGCCTTGATCTCCATGTTCCAAGGCCGTGTTGCGAGGTACAGAACATATCACACGATCCAAGGAAGGCCAGAAACGAGCCAAAGCATGTCCAGCCGTGTATAGGAGATGCTAAATGATTATAGCAAATTTAATTATTTTTTAAATTATGGGGTTTTACGTGCCAAAACCACTTTCTGATTATGAGGCACGCCGTAGTGGAGGACTCCGGAAATTTCGACCACCTGGGGTTCTTTAACGTGCACCTAAATCTAAGTACACGGGTGTTTTCGCATTTCGCCCCCATCGAAATGCGGCCGCCGTGGCCGGGATTCGATCCCGCGACCTCGTGCTCAGCAGCCCAACACCATAGCCACTGAGCAACCACGGCGGGTAATTTAATTATTCATTATAGTGATTGGATTAAGGGGATAAGGCTGAATTAGAGGGATTAAGGTGTATTAATTAAGGATTAGAGTAGGCTTTACAAGGCTTTCGCCTTCGTACGTGTATATCTTCGGCGATAGCTAAGGACTCTTTGTTTTTTTTATTCTAGCGATGATGGCAGCGTAATTTTTTAAGGGTACGTTTCAGGTTACATTTTTCATTCTAATAAAGTAAAGGAATTCTAAGGTTACGTTACTGTTCTATTGATGTTATATTAATGCATAACCATTCAAAACCGCTGTAACCAATCATCTTTTGAAATGACTTGAATTTATGTGTTCTAAATTTCTTTTTATTTTATTTGCTGCTATTTCTGCCTACTATCTTATTGCTGTCCTCATAGGTTTGAATGTTTTTGATGGTTTGTAAACCATGTACACATCTCCTCATAATTACCATTGGGCCCGAGGATAGGATAATAAGCAAAAAAAATGCCTGTAAAATGGACTGCACGTACGTGGTGTTCCGTTTACTATACATTTTTTTATACCTGGTAAATACGTGCAGATTTCTTTTATGCGAAGCATATTACGAGGGCTCAACCCAGCTCCTCAGGCGCGGCGGTGACCATGAAATCACGTGACACCGTGACGTCACGACAGAGGAGAAGTGGCTTTGGCTCAACTCTTGCAAGACGGGCTGGGTGGGAATCGAACCAGGGTCTCCGGAGTGTGGGACGGAGACGCTACCACTGAGCCACGAGTACAACGCTTCAAAGCGGTACAAAAGCGCCTCTAGTGAATGCGGTGTTGCCTTAGAAACGCGCTGTTTCTAAGGCGTGCGTCTCTTGCTCAGGCGCACATTTCGTTGCCGCGCCGAACGCTGCTTTGCTCGACGCTCACCGCGTCCAATGCGGGGCGCGTAGTCGCTGCCCTGTAGCCCATTGTCTTACACCCCTTGGCGGGTCGACGGGAACGCTGTCGCGTTCCACTCTTGAAGGCGAAGAAGTAATGCATGAGTTGTTTCTTCGTCTAGCCGAACCAAATATAGCCAAGCAACAGCAGTTCACCAGGCTAAACAGTGGTTCAACAACTAAAATAAAGGCTAGTATGCTTCGCATCCTGGGCTTAACCTTACCTAAGCCACAGCCATTTTTTATGTCTGATATACGTGAACACAAATAGGAAACAGATATTTCATTTAAGCGTAACAAAGATTTTATTCATGCGTAACAACAGTCAATCGAAGGCATATAAGACAGCCCTAGATGAGATAATGCACACATACATGAATAGATCGCGCAGTGACGTAGTTTCAGGAGCTTCTGCCGTTGCCTTTACGCTTCCCTCTCTTTGTTGATGCCTTTTACAGAAAAAAAAGAAACGAAACCTCAAGAAAACAAAACTTTGCAACTGCTGTCAAAAGCTGGTTTTTCATGCTCTGCATGGGCACCCTGGTTGAGGGAAGGCCAGATGTCTGCAGCTGACCTGAAAAATCAGCTATACTCGCTACATGTAACTTGTTTTTGCTGAAGAACACAGTAAAAGCATCTTCCCCGGCCTTCACAGAGGTTGACGTCTGGCTAAGATAGACAAGCAAGGCCTCCATTGTCAAAATGGGAAGTGCAATAATGAAGCAGCGTCTGTACTAGCTTCAGCTTTACTTACGCAAAGGAAGCCTGCACAATGTGGTCAAGAATTTTGGGCAGTAATCTATCGTGCAACATAACCTGCAGTATAGTAGATCAAAGCACTACTGCTCGTTTTTTCTTCTTTTTTTTTCCCTGGTACTCAGGAAAAGTAAACTGAATGCTTAGCAAACTCAGTAAATATCGTGGGTATAGCTAAGGGTTTCAGGCGTGGTCACGATGGAAGAATACTTCCACCGTGGGCGTGTTTTATCGCGGGGAATCTCGTGGACAACGTCATCCACGGTGATAGAGAACGCGCGCTCGACTAAGCTGTTTTCGAACTGTTTTTCACAAACCGCAGCAGTTGGTGCCGGCCTTCTGTCCGTTCTCCTGATCATTCTTGCCCATTCTGCTGCCGCTTCGTATCAGATGGTAGAGTGAACAAGGATACACGCCCTTTGTTCGAGCGGTAACCGCTTCCACACAACGGCACAAAGCAGGTCCTCTCCTTGCACTGTCTCGGCTTCGGCATTTTTTCACCGCCGCCGCATAGTTCTCGCAATGACAGGCACACGAACATAACAGCCACGCACTCACTCTTTGACAACACCAAGCACAAACACGCAACGCTGTAATAACACTGAAAACGCAAACACAGAAACCGACGCAACAACTGCGAAACTGATATGCGAAGCAGACGACACGCGCAGTCTGCACCCACCCGTGTGGCAGCGACCTCTGCCGGCCATCGTGGGCATTCATTGCAGGCGGCGCCACACTCGGCCATTGAAAAGAGCTGGTGCACGGCACACTAGCCAGTATATTCTAGGCACTATAGTAGGAGTAAAGCACGAGAACAAATTAAAGTGTTTATTAGTTGTTCCATGCTTCCATAGACCCAAAGATCGAGGTAAAAGAGAGCAACCAAATTTCCCAATTAGTTACAATTGAAATCTCTGGCTTTTGCTCCTTCTCAGATGACATGACCGAAGCCTGGGAACATGATGCTATTAAACCACTGGCTCGAAGATTAGAGGCTCATAGCTCAGAAAAGAATATTCTTTAATTACTTCAACGAAAGAAAACCAATATCTATGATGACGCTCGGCGGCATAAACTCAAGTGGATGAATAACGCGCTGGCAAATGACACGATAAGCCTGTGAACTTTCTTGATTGCATAGCAAAGCAACAATTTTAAAAACGCACGGTAAAATGAAGGAGAGAAAGAGGAAAAGCTCTTCAATGAAATTTAGATAATTCTGGCAGTATTTATGCAGACGCTTACATGTTACTGTGCACAGGGAAAAGGATAGGGGCGGAAAAGCAGTATAGGAAGAGGAGGACTGGGAAAGGAGAGAAAAAACTAACCGGAACGCCAACGCATTTCTCCGCAAAGTTCGGGAATGAACACCTCGTTCCAAGTGGATCCGCCTCGCCAACTCCCTGGCTAGAATTCGTAAATTGCAATATTTGACGTAAGGCGATTAGTTAAAAACTTAATTAGGGATTTTCTGTTAAATAAACACTTATGAGTGTCAATTTTTTTTATCTGAAAGTGACGACCACCTGTTCAAGTAGACCAGGTCATAGGCTGGGATTGTGGTATCTTCAACCGGAAATGTTTTTAACTTTCAAAGTGTTCGCTCAAACAGCCGGTATATACCAGACATGCGAAGGTCCCGAAGCAAGGAATCATAGCGAGGCCTGTCCGAGTAAGCGCAAAAGCGTGGCAGCCAAGCTGTTTGCGTCATGAACGCGTGCGAAGGAAACGGTGTAGTCGGGAAAAAAGACAGATCTATCTCACTCTGTCTCGGCCGAATGGAAACTCATCGGGCCTGAGCAATGGGGGCTCGGCGAGCAAGAAACGCCGGCAAGAGCTAAAACGATCTGTCCGGCAAACTGTCACGAGGAGTAGACAGACTTGCAAAGAAGAAACAGATGTGTGATCGTGCGATCCTCTATTCTTTTATTTTCAAGCAGAAGACGAGGCTTAGAGACAGCGCACCATCGGCACTTTTTTCGGTCGTTCGTTTCGACGTTAAGCGAGGATAAAAGCCTCTCAAAAGACGCCGCGCAGTAGGCGTAAAATAACGCAGTTCATAAATGCCCGGCTTCAGTGACTGAGTAGCTTAAGCTACTGAGCGCAAGGTTGTGGGTTCGTATCGTGGCGGCGGCTGCGTCTGCATTACGATGGGGCGGAATGCAAAAAAAAAAAAATATGCTCGTGCTCCGCGTTTTGGGAGAACATTTAGGGACCCCAGGTGGTCAGAATTAATCCGGCGTTACTATGGGGGTCCCTCACAATTCACTGTGCAGTCTCGTTAAATTAACTCCACAATTTAATTTCCAAGTGCGGAGAAGCAGAAGCTGCGCAGAAGCTATTTATTTATTTATTTATTTATTTATTTATTTATTTATCATACCCTCAAGGTACGGTTGTACATTGCAGAGGGGAGGGGCAAAGTAAGTAAATACAGAGGCAAATCACAAAATAAGGAAGGAAGGCAAACAACATAGCAAAAAACATCGTATACAAAATAAGAATGGTAAATAGAAATTTGTAAGCGTGGCAAAAATACATGGCGTAACAAAATAAAGAAAGGAAAGAACATACGATACAAAAATACAATCCATAATGTAAAACAATGGCATAAAAGCAGTTATTATACAATACAAGCAAACGCAACAATAATTTATAACATGAAGCTTTGAAGTGTGCTTTTAAAGTTATTGGTGTCAATAATGCTTGTAAGTAATGCGGGTAAGTTATTCCAATCTTTGCTCGTATGGGGCAGAAATGAATATGAAAAGCCGACGGTGTTGCAGTGCGGAATGTTTACCTGTTGGCGGTGGTCTATGCGAGATGAAATGTATGGTGGTGGTTGGACAAAGATAGAACGTAAATATGTGTTATGGTAGTATATTTTATGGAAAATACATATGCGAGATAGTTTTCTACGGGTTGATAACAGCGGGAGGTGAAGGAGAGCTTTCATGTTAGTGACACTCTCAGTTCTTTGGTAGTTGGTGAGAATGAAACGGGCTGATCGATTCTGTGTTGCCTCTAGAGACTGTATGAGGGTGTCATGACCAGGGTCCCATACTGATGACGCGTACTCTAGTTGTGGATGAATGTAAGTCGTGTACAATAAGAGTTTTAGTGATGATGGTGCTTGAGAAAACTTTCGACGAAAGTATCCCAGTGTACGAGTAGCCTTAGATGTTATGTGATCAATGTGAGTTTTCCAGGATAGATTGCTGGCAATGTGAACCCCCAAGTATCGATATGACTATCTATGGTATGACTATATATGGCTATCTACAATGATTGTCAGCGCTTGTAGAAATACTTCCCCTTGATAATGGTATCAGCGATGATAAAGTTCGACAAGAACCGACAACCACGAATACGGACGAAAGAGCCAAAGAAGGCTATTCGCTTTAAAGCTACAGTTTGATCGCACTTGAAGCACAGTTGCGTGAGGTTGTGACTAAATCACCGTCTATCACTCAGATTGCAGCTGTGGTCTCACTCGCGGTCGAGGAATTCTATCTTGAACCGTCCATCGGCACCCTCCGTGGCAGGAATCTCTCTGCGTCGACGGCTCTGCTCGGCCTCCTCCTGCTCTCGAAGTTGGGGTTGCCTTGCCTCTGATGGCGCTTAAAAATAAATTGCAACGCAAAATAAACGCCTACAAATGAGGGACGTAACCCAATACCGCACACGAGGAGTCCATACTTGAATGGTATTCGTCGCGAATTCTGAGGCCGCGTCGCTAGCACCACCACGAAAAAATGGTTTTCTTTCCCCGTACAATGTAAAATAAATTACACCATTAGAATTGCACAAGGGTGTAAATAGGTCTGCAAATAACACCTTCGCACCCTTTTTGGTGTGACAAAAAAATGATAAAGCGATTTACACCCTTATTCACATTTAAGAATGTAAATTATGTTACAGTAGAGTTCCCGACACTGAGGTAGCATATGCTTACGTTGTCATTTGCTTGTCTGTTTCATTCGCGGATATTTATTTTTCTCACATTGCACCTGGGGCTTATTGAGATTCACCGGAACTTTTGTTTTTTACGTTCAGGTAACAGAACATGCGATACAGGGAACGAGAATGAGTCGATCGTTGTGTCGTGTAAATTCTTTTGCGTAGCGGCACACTGCACACTGCTCAGTACCTCTAACTCTTGGGCAAGGCATGTGCAGAAACGCGGGATGCAATGCTGGTGATGATGTATGGGCATCCCCTGCGAAATGGGGCGGAGATAAATATTTAAATAGCCTGCTTAAGCTTATCAAGTAATATGTGCATTCTAATCAGTCTAGCACATTTGCCTATCGCTCCGTAATCTTTTCTCTCTTCTTTAAAACCTATAAATTTAGGTTCTACAATTATCTATGTTTGTAAGGGATGGGTACCCATCAGTCTCGGGCAGAAGCTCGCATTAAGGGCGACGTTAAACAATGCCCCGCATCGGGAATTGTCAGGATTGCCTCCACCGAGTCAACACTTTTAACTACACCATCTCCGAGATAAGCGCAGTTTTTTTACAACACTGCCTCCGGGATCGACGCATTTTACTGACACAGCGCTACCAGAATCGGCCCGTGTTACTCGATCAGAGGCTGACCTTCGGGCAAACAGGAAACCCGGAACAGAGAAAAAAGGAGGGGTTGGCCAGAATCCTTCCCTTAAAAAGAAAGAGACGCACTGCTGTGAAGAGGAATCAGATGGTTGTCCCGAGGCAGGAAAAGTGTTCGGAGCGTCAGGGTGTCTAAGACAAGTGTTTGCGTTTCTGTATTTCTTCTATGTTTTTTTTTGTGAGCATGGGCGTGAGTAGGCGCGGAGTTCAACAGCAACAAGAACAACACCAAAAAATGTGGTTTCCCAGATATCCCCGGGGGAAATTTACGCCCCGGTCAGCCTCTCTGGAATACGGAAGGAAACAACTCGGCCCAGGCATCGAAACATGAGGACCAAGAAATCGGAGGTTAGGGCTAGCGCACGGTGCGGACTCGAACGGGAGCAGACGGCAGGCGGACGAGAAAACAGAATTTCAGATGAGCAACGACCAGAAGAACAGCAAGGGTAACAACGACAACAACAGAAAAGAAGACGTCGTCTGCTTGCTTGTAGAAACACGCAGACTACATGCGTCTAACCGGCGCGTGGAAACAGCCAGAAACTTGTTCGCCAGCTCAAACGTCTTACTGCAGTGTAAAAGTGAGGAAAGCATGAGAGCGTGTATATAGTAAAAACTAGAATAGTTAGAATAGCAGCAGACCGTTGAAGGCGTACGTCATGAAGGATAAAGCCAAATAGATCCGCACATACATGCACATGCATGCACGCACGCACTCACACGCGCACTTCGAAGGGAACATGTGAAAGTTCAGCTATCATGTCTATAAAGATAAAATGATCGGCAAGTCAGAAAGTTACGACTGACGCAGATATATTGTAACGGGCGTGCGGCTTCTTGAACGGGTTCCAAGCGCTTTACACGACGCCCCCAAATCTCCGCCGTTCCAAAAACCAACTATTCACCTGAGCCACTGCCCTGATTATCCTCCTGCTTGCCGTTCTGTTCCTCTTCTTTCACTTGCGGCGTCCTTCGTTAGCGTTACACAACCCCCTCTCCCCTCGAGTTCACACAGGAGTGAGACATGAGTTTAGTACAGGTTTCACGAGGGACGTGAAACTTCCTCTGGCTGGCATGAGACAGGAAAAGTTCGCTTGTGACGGTTGTCAGCATGTTTTGGAATCGCAGCTAAACAGAACGTTACGGGAGCAAGAGCTTCCACAACACGGAAAGGGCCAGAAAACAGGGGTAATAATTTTTCGCAGCGCCGAGGTAAACGCAGTGCCCGTCGAACCGCCGACTAAATCGCCCGGTTGGAAAGAGCGAGCGAGACCTTGCTGAGAAGACGTATAGTGAACTGCGCTTGGCAGTGCAGTATTGCTTGCTGATCTCTGAGGCGAGCTTGACGCAGGGTGTCGCTGGAGGGAACTTTTGCGGGCTGTTCTTGCAGAGACATGTCGAAGCCAGGAAGCAGGTAGGTACAGTTTACTTCCTGTACGTCGATGATAAAGGATGCCATCTCGGACTCTACAAGCTGATGAAACTCTCTCGAGGCGGCGCTCAGGTGTACTGGTATCACCAGAGAGGCGCCGGACATTCCGTATCCTTTGATTGAGCAGCTCGCAGACAGAGTACTGCAAATTCCGGCAGTTCGTAACGACAAGGCTGCGTGAAAGGTAGTCGGTGCCTAGGTGACAAAAACCACTACGATGAACGACTGTGAAGCTGTAGTCTTGAAGTTTGAGGGCCCATCGGGCAAGCTTGGCATTTAGGGCTTTTTTTTCGAGCCAGCGCCGTGCAACGCTGTCAGTAACAATAGTAAAATGATTGCCGTAGACGTAAGGCCGAAACTTCGCAATGGCCCAGACTGTCGTGATGCACTCAAGTTCTGAATCGTGGTACCGACTCTCTTGTTCATTGAGGCGGCGACAGCCACATACAACGGGCTTCTCATTCCCTTCGGATTGTAGAACCGCTTCAAGGCCAAGATCACTGACGTCAGTGTGGATGACGTTAGGGGTGTCCTCATGGTACTACGCAAGTGTCGGTGTAGTGATCAGGGCCGCCTGAATGTTCTTGAAAGCTGATTCCTGGTCCCAATGCCACTCCTGATTATTCTTCAGAAGTTCACTGAGGTGTGCAGGGCGAGCTGCGAAGCCATGGAGACAAAACGGCGGAAGTAGGAAGCGAAGCCTAAGAAATTTCGAACTTGTTTGGCCTTTGTAGGAGGTGGATAGCTTGCTAAAGCTTGTAGTTTCGAAGGGTTAGGGCCGATGCCGTGGGTACTCACAACATGAACAAAGTAGGTAACTTCTGCATCGCCGAAGAAACTTTGAAGGCTCTATTCGGAGCCCACTATCACCTAGAGCGCGCAAGACGAGCTCCAAACGCCGCTGACGTTCGGAAAACGTGGGAGCGTAAACGATGATAGCATCCAAATTGACCAACGCCATCGACCACTTTAAGCGTCGAAGGACCCGATCCATTAGTCGCTGCAACGTGGCAGGTGCATTAGAGATCCCAAAACGAAGGCGGTTGACATGGTACAGGCCTTCCGCTGTAATAAAAGCAGTCTTTTCCACGTCGTTCTCGTCGAGCCCGACCTGCCAGTAGCCGGAGAGGAGGTGGAGTGTAGTGAAAAGATCTGGCCCCGTGTAGTCGGTCTAAGGCGTCGTCGAGGCGGAGAAGAGGGTATGCATCCAGCTTGGTAATGCGGTTTAGGCGGCCATAGTTAGGTTAGGTTACGTTAGTTAGGTTAGGCGGCCTACGCAAAGTCGTGTAGCTAGTGAGGTCCTTCTTTCTCACCAGAACTACTGGGGACGAACAAAGACTGAACGAGCGAGAAATGATGCCTCGAGAAATGATATCTTCCACTTGAGTTGAAATTTCAGCGCGTTCAGAAGCAGAAACACGATGATGGTTACGACGAACAGGTGCATGGCAGCCAGAAATTCATTGCCCGGTCACGAGCAGATAGTGCTTGGGACACTGCTCACGCTACACTTGAGCGAGAGTTATGTGAAAGAATAGGCGAGGTCCTTCTTGGTGTCCTTACAGGTGACTCGTTTGCGTTTTACTGTGCTGTTTTTCCTGGTCACAGTCAATGTTTATGTTCAGTGATTTCGGTTCATTTCTAAGCACCACATCGAACGATATATACAAATACCTGGGAACTACGAACAATTCCACTACGAATATTGAACTCGGAGTACCTAAATGACTTTGCAAGATTGCGCTTCTTTCGTGCTCTAGCAAGATCCACACTCAACTAACTTTCCCAAACATATTAAAAGAAAAGCTTATGGCTGGCCATATTTCTCCGCAAGCTCTTCGCATCCTCTGCCAAGCACCACACTCTAAAGACACCATAATCTCCCTAACATGGATCCCGGCCCATGCGGGCCCTGTCCACTCACACCTCCCCAATCTCAACGAGGTCACCCACTCCATTGCGCGAGGCCTAGTCAACCGCGCCGGAGTCACTGGAGATGAGTTGGACACCAGGGACCGTCTGACAACTTATAACGATCTCGTTAAGGCCTTTTACCTCAGTCGCCGAACCTTCCTCCCGCCTCACCCAAAGTTCAGCCTGGCGCAGACTACCACCCTGCGTCTGCTACAAACAAACACGTACCCTTCACCCGCCCGCCTCCACCTTATATTTCCGGAAGTCTACACTACCCCCCACTGGCGGTGCTGTGGAATTCACCCGGCTACGCATCCGCATATGCTATGGGAGTGCCCAGCACAGTACACCCAGACTAACACCACGACTCTCTCGTCGAGGTTGCATGAGGCTGTGCGGAGCTCCGCCCTCGACGACCAAACCTGGGCGACCCAGCACGCCCGCGAGGCGGCGGCGAGGCAAGCCCTCGACGTCCCTTCGTGGGAGGCGTAGGCCCGGCCATCATACGGTGCTGGTTCTACAATAAAAGTTTATTCCTCCTCCGGCTGGCTAACCATATTGCCTCAAACTTGTCTTCGTAGATAATTTGATGTAACATATGTGGGATGTCTAGAGATAGCGTGTGACCTAAGACTGTTACGTTTTGTTTTTGATCACGATAGCGGCGTATAGGGCACCGCAGCTAGTCCACAGACGCAGTAGAACAGGGCACACAGATGGGCGAAATTTGTTTGGGGAGGGGGCGGGATAGGGCAGGGGGGCAAGATTCTTTATACACGTTACTGACGTGCACTCAAAACGTCACCTCTAGGAGGAACCATATGAATGATCGATGACAATAAGGGCTGTTGTCCAAGCGTGAAAAGGACCTTGAAACAGGATACAGATACCACGACAGGTTCTATTTTTTCCCATAGTAAGCTCCAATATATATATATATATATATATATATATATATATATATATATATATATATATAATCAAGAGCACAGCGTTCAGTTGTCACGCCAAAGGGAACCGGCAATCGACGCGTCTCGCAGGGAAACGGGAGAAGCCAAAGTGGGACCGCCGCGACGCAGAGTGAATTGGCTTGTCCGCTGTCAGTGCGAGGAGCTCGACAGAAACGAGAAAAGAAAACAAACATAATGGACAAGTCACAAAAAAAGCAGTCTGGGATGCGTTGCCCCGAAAAACGAACGCAAGGACAAACTTTGTATAGAGAACGCGCGACAGCCAATAGCGACGCAGGTTGGCGTGGACTCTCCGGCATTAAATTCTGCCGGAGTCGGCGTATCGCGAACGGTGTGTAGACACACAAGTATACGTATACGTAAAGCGTAGCGCCCTCCCCCCCCCGACACCTCCCCCCCCATCCATCCCATCCCTCCCCTCCCACCTCGCATTCCTTTTCTTCTGATAAGGAGTGTGGGAGACAGCCCATCGCGCACATATCCGGGTTTCCCTTTTGTCGCAAGTGGGGAATGGGGGAGCGGGGGTGAATGGAGAGGGGGAAGAGATACCCTCATACTCAGGTTTAGAGATTGTTCTCGGGGCTGTGCGTTTCTTGTGTTTGCGTGTTCGTCCAAGCTCGCGGGCGTGCGTCGTTAGACGAAAAACAAAAGGTGAATTGACGTTTGTGGGTGTCGTACTTTCTTTTTGGTTGTTCTCGGGCATTTATTTCGGTGATTTTCTTTCTTTGTTTTTTTTACTGCATCTTTTTAGTGAGCTGGGCTGTTCACGCTTTCCTTTACATCAGAGTGGTTCGACGAGTGAAACGACATGTCAAGGCTAGCAGAATGAATGCTGCCCCTGACGGCAACAACAAACACATTCGAACGCAGAGCCAAGTGGCAATAAAGGATGAAAAAGCGAGAGAGCGAAAGAAATAATAATAATAAAAATGATGCTAGAGGTGGAAAGTGCACTCGGAAGTCGGAAAATGCTTCGTCACCCTTGTTTCTTTTTTTTTTCCCTTTGAACGCCCCCTGACATCACCTCTGACGGGTATTTAGATAGGAGCTCCCTAGGAAAAGCTTCCTCTCAAAGCAGCGAGCTACAGAGAGAAAGAAAGGAAGAAACAACATGGTAAGCTCGGAAGCTTCTCTTCTTTTCTTTTAGGGGGGGGGGGGGCGGGGGAGGTGGCACGTACTTGCATGCTCCGCCATTCTATGCATTTTTTTTTGCTGTTAAGCAGTGACGTATACGCTACTTTCAAAGGAAAAAAATTTAGCCGCTGCCCTGGAATGAAACCCGCAAAATAAATGCACGCATAGACGGAGCAGGCGCTAAGCGCCAACAGTTTATCTGAAATTAGTAGATCGAATATAGATACAATTATTCGGGAAGCACACCATGCCGACCGTTCAGTCATTATCTGTCGACGCGTTGGTAAACGTCTGCAGTCGACATGCGTCTTTCCCTCTCGTGAAGTGACACCGACGTGACAGTGAAGTAGTTATGCCCTCTGTTTTTAATGAAGAAGGCCACTAATCACGTGGGCTACCGAACCAAAATCACGTTTAGTATAAAACAAATGTATGTCGCCAAAATAAGGATTTACAGGAGGAGGCACCGAAGTCGGTATCTGTAACGGGACTTCTTGAATAAAGTAAGGGTAAGCAGGTGAAGAGCACTTGTAATGTGAAAGAAAAAAAACAGAAAGAAAATCCGGCAGAACAAGTCACACACTGAATGTCGGTGTTATTGTGATTAGCATTGAAACAGTGCAGCGACACCGCATCGCTACCACCGAAACGCGTCATGCATTAGGTGCGCACTGGAGCCGGGCTCCTCTCTAGCGCTTCTCTAGTGACGCGCTACGCCATCTAGCGGCGACACCATCGCGAAGTGCGCGCGTGGCCCCCGAGATCGGTAGCGCCCCAGTGCGTACGAAAGCTGGCAATAGTTCCGTCGCCGCCCGCTCGCGTTCGTGGCGCTGCGAAGCAAAGCGTCGGGCTTGCTGCGCTTGAGGAACCCCTGCAACGCGGTTTCGATTCCGCACAACATGGGAAAAAGCTTAACGGTTTCCTTTTTTTTTTTAAAAAAAAAGAGCGTTACCCACGCACCCATTCTGTGGGGTTGACTTGGAATGGGCACATATAGAGTGGTCCAAGTTGTTTATTCTGGCACAGACTATAGGGTTGTCGGCCATGCCAAATTCAGCAGGAAAGTCGCGACTCTTTTTTTTGTAAATGTCCCGTATCCCAACATGAGTGAGTCGGGACGGCCAAACGTCCCAACTATAGCGGCTTTATTTTTTTCTGCTCAATAGCAATAAAATCACGAGATTTCTATTTGATGATACCCGACAGCTCGAATGCACATTCCTTTTTTTGTGTGTGTGCGCCGTTGAATTGTCAGAAACAAAGGCGATGTCGTATTTTTTTCGTAGTTCTAGCTCTGTTGTACGCCCCAACCGAACGCAGTACTTCCATCCTTATCAGTAGCCGTCCTAGGCAAATCAACTACACTTCTCTTGTTGAAAATGGCGACGCGGTAAGGCCAAACAAACTTGTTCGACTTAGTTTCACGTACAGACTGGTGGCTTCTCGCACTGACAGTCTTGGTCGTAGCCCCACCCCCGTCTCGTCCCGACCTCGTCCACTTGAATTTTGGCAACACTAGCACAGACCCAGTGGGCTTATTCAATGACCCAAGTTGAGGCGCGAAAGAGGTTATATGCAAAGTGAGGAGCCATTCCACTCTGTTAAGGCGGATGACCAGCGAATGAATGAATGTGTATTGTTTAGTGGCGCAAGGGCCAGGGATGGCCAAAGAGCGCCATGACTAATTATGTGTTGTTAAGCGCTGCTTTGTGAGTTTCGATGGTGGGATGTAACATGGCTGTAAAGTGGCCTAAAATCAATGCGTATCATAAAAGCGTAAAATGATATATAGTATAAAATTATGATAGTGAGCAATGTAGTTGTCTATGGGTATGGTACGCTTGATAAGTGATCATGACGCTAAAATGCAAGAACATGGAAATAGCTCCTATGCCTCCGGAAGGCCTTTGAGCCCAAAAACTGGGAGGCAGGCGCTTTCTATTAATGCAGTTACCGCAGCAGAAACCTCAGTTAAGAGGCTGTGCTATGGATTTCCTGGTGATATAACATGAAAACTACGTACATCTTTTAAAAATTCGAACAACGACTGATATTTAAAAAGTGGTTCTATACCTATGAACATTTGAGGATGAAGCGGAATTCGCTGCCGATGTGGGAATGGAAAATGCTTTTTCCTATTTGTGTCTAATTCCCTGCATTGTATCAGGATGTGAAGCACGGTAAGTGGCTCACCACATTTATCACACGTGGGTGGATCGCCACTGGACAAAAGGTATGCGTGTGTGCTGTATGTGTGTCCTATCCTGAGTCTGCAAAGTGTTACTTCTGTGTGAAGGTTCTTTGATACCGGCGGCCAGTTGCCAAGATAAGGCTTGATAACATGTAGTTTATTTGCTGTTTCTTTATCCCACAAGCGCTGCCAGAAATCTCTTAGTTTTTTTCTTATTGAGGGCTTGAGGTCCATTACAGGGATAGTCGTGGAAGTGTCTGCAGCGTTCGCGTTCACGGATGTGGCTAGCTGGTCCGCTAACACGTTTCCCTCTATCTCTCGGTGCCCCGGCACCCAGCATAGGACGATATGCTGCTTAGACGCATAGATTTTTAGCAATGCTGAGTAGAGAGAAATAATTACAGGGTTTTTATATTTCTTGACAGTTTTCAAAGCATTTACGACGCTCAAGGAGTCTGTGTATATAACAGCCTTTGGGATATTAAATTCTTTAATGTGTTTAACAGCGGCCAATATCGCGTAGGCCTCTGCTGTGAAAATACTTGTGTTAGGGTGCAGAACACCAGCATCCGAAAAGGAATGACCGACCGCTGCGTAAGATACGCCAGAATTACACTTCGATGCGTCTGTAAAGAATTCAGGAGAGGAGTATTTGTGCTGTAATTCGAGGAAATACGTTCGTATATGCGCGACAGGCGCGTGCTTTGTAACAGTTACGAAAGATATATCACAGTCTATTGGTTGCCACTGCCACGGCGGGGGCCGTATAGCAGGGGACATAGGGTGGTATTCAAGCAGTGGAACCCTTGTTTCTTCAGCCATGTCTCTGACACGCAGTGAGAAAGGCTTTGCCACTGTGGGCCGGTTGCGAAAAAGTTGACAACTGGACAAATCGTTTATGGTGGAGAACGCGGGCTGCTCACTGTTTGCGTTCACTCTCAGAAAATACATGAAAGAGGAGTATGTTCTCTGCAGATTAAGTGACCACTCATCCGATTCAACGTAAAGGCTTTCCACTGGGCTTGTTCTAAAGGCGCCTGTGGACAAGCGAATGCCTAAGTGGTGGACAGGGTCTAGCATCTTCAGAGCAGTTGGAGTAGCCGACTGGTAAACTATGGCTCCATAGTCTAGTCGTGTGCGTATGAGGCTTTTATACAAGTTCATGAGACATTTTCTATCACTGCCCCAGGTTGTGCGTGAGAGCACCTTTAAGATATTCATTGTTTTCATGCACTTGTCTTTAAGATATTTTATGTGCTGCACAAAGGTTAGCTTCACGTCTAAAATTAGGCCTAAGAATTTATGTTCCCTGTTTACGGGCAGACGCTCACCATGCAACACAATTTCAGGATCAGGGTGCAGGCCTCTTTTTCTGGAGAAAATGACACAGGTACTTTTTTGTGGGTTCAATCTGAACCCGTTCTCATCAGCCCATTTGGAGACCCTGTTAAGTCCAAGCTGGACCTGTCGCTCACAGATTGCAAGAGAACTTGACTGAAATCCTATCTGCACGTCGTCAACATACGTTGAATAGAAGATGTTATGTGGTATGTGTAGACGAAGAGAATTCATTTTTACTATAAAGAGTGTGCAGCTGAGCACCCCGCCCTGCGGCACTCCAGTTTCCTGTACAAACTTCTGTGACAGAACACTGCCCACTCGAACACGGAATGTCCGATTGGACAGATAACTTTCTATAACATTGAACATATTTCCGTGTATACCTAACTGTGAGAGGTCTTTCAATATCCCGAACCGCCACGTTGTATCATAGGCTTTCTCCATATCTAAGAATACTGATAAGAAAAACTGCTTATGGACAAAAGCTTCACGGATACGTGCCTCGATACGTATGAGATGGTCAGTGGTGGATCGACCCTCCCGAAACCCGCACTGGAATGGGTCTAGCAATTTGTTTGATTCTAGGAAGTGTAGTAGGCGACAGTTAATCATTTTTTCGAATACTTTGCAGAGGCAACTTGTTAATGCTATAGGTCTATAACTTGATACAGAGGAAGGATCCTTTCCGTGCTTCAGTATTGGAATTATAATAGCCTCCTTCCAAGCAGAGGGGATCTCGCCGGAAGACCATATAACGTTGTAAAGGGAAAGGAGGATTTTCTGTGTTTCGGATGGTAGTTGTTTTAACATCTCATATATTATGCGGTCTGAACCTGGGGCGGATGTATTACAGCAGTTCAGTGCTGCCTGCAGTTCTGCTATGCAGAATGGTTCATTGTACGGCGCACTCTTTGCACATTTCCTTTCTAGCTTTTGGTTCTCTATTCGTGTTCTGTACTTTAGGAATGTTTCGGTGTAGTGTGAGGAGCTGGATATGTGTTCAAAGTGTGTGCCAAGAAAGTTGGCTTGATCTTCCAGGCTTTCTCCGTGACTATTTACTAAAGGCAGCGAATACGTTTGTTGTCCATTAACCTTTTTCACTCTATTCCAAACTTTTGTCTCATCTGTGTACGAGTTGATGCTTGATATAAACTTCGCCCAACTCTCTCGTCTTGCTTGCCGGCGCGTTCTCCTTGCCTGGGATTTGACATGTTTAAAGTTTTCCAGGTTTTCAGCTGTAGGAGAATCGCGAAATATCGCCCACGCTTTGTTCTGGTTCCTCCGTGCTTGCCTGCATGCATCGTTCCACCAGGGAACACGCCGCTTGGAACCCATGCCGCTCGTTTGTGGAATACATTTACAGGCGGCATCCAGTATAAAAGCTGTAAAATATGCAACAGCATCATCTATGTTCAAGTCTAGTTCAACATGTCTCTTGAACACCTTCGTGTTCAAGAGACATGTTCCAGAGGTAAAAAGCACCTGTTCAATGACGCGACCTCGCGCATCACAGCGTGAATCGCCCCACAAAGTACTGTGTGCATTAAAATCACCCGAATAAAATAGGGGTCCGGGAGCTAATCTATTAATGATTCTAAGTCGCGTCTGTGAAGGTGATGATGTGGTGGTATATACAGAGAACAGATTGTAATGAGTTTATTTAAAAGTACGGCTCGAACGGCCACGGCCTCAAGGGACGTTTGGAGCTTTAGATGCTGACACGCTACACTTTTGTCAGCAATAATAGCTACACCGCCAGATGCTGCGACAGCATCCTCGCGGTCTTTGCGAAATGTAACGTGCTTTCGGAGAAAGTTTGTGTGTGTAGATTTTAAGTGTGTCTCCTGTAAACACAGCACTTTTGGATTGTGTTTATGGATGAGTTCTTGAACATCATCAAGATTCCTAAGTAGACCTCTGACATTCCATTGAATGATTTGTGTATCCATATTTTATATTAAATTGGTGCTGTGTTTACGAAAACGGAAGGGATGTCTTAGATTACAGAGCCCTTTCGAGGCCCTGTAACCGGGGTTTTGCTCTTTTTGAAGCGTTCGAGGGAACCTCGCCGCTCCTTAGGCGCCGGATGCGCCTTGAGGATAGGTGTAATGTCCATTGCCTCTTGTGAGGCGCCGGACACCTGCTCTTGCGAGCGAGAAGTTTCCCGAGAGGGTCCCGCCTTGGAGGGCAAGACTCCTGCGCCCATCAGCCCGGAGGTCGATGGGGCTCCCTGGGAGATTTGGCTGCGCCGGCCGTTGCCAGCGCTGGAAGGGACCTGGGAGGTTGAGGCAGCCTCGGCTGCGCCCACCTTCGGGGTCGACGGTCCCTTCTCCTCGGTTGACGGAGCAGCGCTAGCTGCAACCGCCGCGGGGGCAGATGGCGTGACTGCCGACTCGCTGGTTGTGGGTCGGACAGCCGCCGGTGGCCGTTGTGTCGCTGCCCCCTGACGCGTCACATCGGCAAAGCTTTTCTTGGGCAGGTATGAAACCCGCCTGCGTGCCTCTTTGAAGGATATATTCTCTTTTACTTTGATCGTTACAATTTCTTTTTCCTTCTTCCATGAGGGGCACGACCGCGAGTACGCGGCGTGATCCCCGTCACAGTTTACACAGTGGAAAGCGTTCTCACAAGCTTCAGAGGTGTGTTCTTGGGCACTACATTTAGCACAAGTCTGGCGGCCTCGGCAGCTCTGCGAGCTGTGGCCGAAGCGCTGGCATTTGAAACAACGGAGTGGGTTTGGCACGTACGGCCTAACACGGAGCTTGATGTACCCGGCCTCGATTGACTCGGGCAAGATACTTGATCCAAAAGTAATTATAAGGTGCTTCGTCTGAATCTCTTTACCGTCCCGCCTCATCTTAATTCTTCTGACGTTGATCACATTTTGTTCGCTGAAGCCCTCCAGGAGCTCCGCCTCAGTCAGGTCAATCAAATCATCATCTGACACAACACCACGGGTGGTGTTCATTGTACGGTGCGGGGTTACTGTTATGGGAGTCTCCCCAAATGACACTAGTTGCGGTAGTTTCTCATATTGTTTTAAATCGCGGAGCTCCAAGAGGAGATCGCCGCTTGTCATCCTCGATACCTTATAACCTGGACCAAAAACATCAGTCAGGGACTTTGAAACAAGGAATGGTGAAATGTTTCGCACGGCTTTGTTTGGCTTTTCAGAATGAACAACGTGGAAGCGGGGAAAATTCTGGGTTTGGTGTCCAAAAAACTTGAAGACATCTTCGGTGCGCCCTCGTTTCTGAGGGCGATCAACAAGGGAAGGGAAAGAAGTTTCCATGAAGAAATATATACATTCGGCAACAGCGCCGACCACCCACCACGGAGCCCAACGAGGGGACGCGGCAGAGCTTGCATACAAGACTGCACGACGCCAGTCGTACGCCGTCACTATAACCGAATATGGTGTACCCAAGGTTGGATAGCCACACAGGGTTAACCCTCGCCGCCAGGAGAAAGGAAGTAAACAGAAGAGAAAAGGAGACAGGAAAGGTCAAAAAGTGAGAGATAAAGACGAAGATTGAAGGAGGGAGAGACAGGAAAAGGCGACTGCCGATTTCCTCCGGGTGGGTCAGTCCGGGGGTGCCGTCTATGTGAAGCAGAGGCCAAAGGGGTGTGTTGCCTCCGCCGGGGGGCCTTAAAGGTCCAAACACCCTGCTTCGGCTCAACCCCCAGGATCCCCTTTTCCCCAGACACGGCTAAGCCGCGCACGGCTACACGCGGGAGGGGCCAACCCTCGTGTGCTCGGGTCCGTGGTGTCGCAACACACCAAACGCCTGCTTGCGCAGACGCCCCTGCGGGGGGATGACCAGCGAAGCTGTAGCACATAACACAGAGTTAGACAAGGGTAAATCTATTTACTTTCATCATACGGTAATGGCAGCGACGATAGCTTTGTGATTACTGTGGTATATAGACTGATTTGTTCGATTACAACTTTACAGAGAATCTTGGTCAAAGTTAAGCTGTACACGACCGTTGTTCAGTAGTTGAGTGACTTGGATTGGTGTGGCACTTCCAACCAAACTATTCTAGCGTGAACTGAGTAAGCCATTTCATGCCTGGTTCTGAAATGTCCACATCGAAGTCTACAGCGATGATCACAGCGGTGGTGTAATCACCGCTAACCCATGCAAAGTGCGTGGGCATGAACTTCTTGATATCCCACTTGGCTGTGCTGGAGATATATAATAATAATAATAATAATAATAATAATAATAATAATAATAATAATAATAATAATAATAATAATAATAATAATAATAATAATAATAATAATAATAATAATAATAATAATAATAATAATAATAATAATAATAATAATAATACTTTATTGATGAGTTGAGAAACATACAGTGGAAGAATCGGGCCTGCCAAAGCCACAGTGGGCTTGAACGGCAGTGCCTGGCAGACAGCGACAGAGCCATCAGTAACTCGTTATTAAACAACAGTGAAAAAACACACACACACACACACACACTCACATGACAGGCTTCCAATCACGCATTCATGTGTCTAAGAGCCTTTCTAAGACCATATATCGTTTTCACATCTTGTATGCTTTGAGGAAGTAGATTAAACATTGCTGGGACATAGTAGTTACGAAGTCTTCGACCATATCTCGTCTTACAGCGGGGTGTAATGTAAGGATTCTTTGGTCTCAGGGAACGGACAGGCACATAAGGAATTTTATACTGACTTAACCAAAAATGTTTTAAGATAACAGTTTCAAGCAGCAAAGAATTGAAATCAGGTAAAGACAAAGTTTTGAACACATCAGATTTGGGGGAGACATCATAAGCAACATGCTTCAGAATGCCACGAAGGACAGAGTTGACCCGGCTTACCAAATGTTGAGCGCCATGACCATATGTAGATATCCCATACCGGATTACACTGTAGCATAAGGCATGTACTACAAGCTTTCGGACAGACAATGGCATGTAAAATTTTATGTTATACAAAACACAAGATACTGCGCGAAGTTTTTGACAAATATATGCGAAATGAGAGTTCCAGGATGAATCACTGTCAAAAAAGACACCAAGGTATTTAATTGAACAAGCGTATTGCACAGCGGCACACGAACAGGGATTGCAATGTGATGTGTGCAAATATAACGGGGAGGATAGGGTAACTTGCTTGACAGGGTTGTGGAAACAGATTAGTTGAGTTTTGGACGCATTTATATGAACTACATTATTCTGAAACCAGTCCATCACTCTTGTTGTTGCCATTTGTAAAGAAGAAATGGCGTCAGTGTAACTTCGAGCGTGTGAAACAAGGACAGTGTCATCAGCATACTGATATAATTTGACGTTCACAACATTAAATAAATCATTAAAATATAAGTTAAATAATAACGGACTTAAAATTGAACCCTGGGGGACGCCAGCTTTAATTTCGGTCAGGCTGCTACGAAATTTTCCAATAGACACAAGTTGTTGCCTATGAGATAAGAAGTTTTTCAGAAGCCGCAAAAACGCACCCCGAAAGCCTAGCAAAGAAAGTTTGGTCAGCAGTATACTATGGCAGACGCTGTCAAACGCTTTGCGGACGTCTAGAAACAGTGCACAAGCAATCTGATTGTGTTCAAACGCAGAGTTTAGTGTATCGGAAAAATCTTCAACCAGCAACTGCGTACCCCGATTCGGCACAAAACCATACTGGCTAGGAGATAACACGCCATGATTGCTTAAAAAGCTGCTCATTGTCTTGAGCAGATGTTTTTCCATTATCTGCCCAATGCATGAAAGGATAGAAATAGGCCGGTAGTTTTCAATATTGTTGCGTGCGCCACTTTTAAAAAGAGGAATGACCAGCGCATTCTTCAGATTATCGGGAATGATACCAGCGGTAATAATATTGTTTAAAATGAGTAGTAGCACATCTTTTATTGCTTCGAAAGTTCTGCGCAGCTCTAATATTGAAATACCATCAATTCCAGGAGATTTATTTGGTTTTAGACTGAAAAGGATTGATTTGAGGTCATGTTCCGAAAACATGGGAAGAAGGGCGGATTCTGAAATACTAGTTTTCAATGTGCAAGTATCTGGATGAGGTCTCGCTACACCAGACACTTTTGAAAAAAATGAGTTAAAATCATTAGCGGTGGCAGTACCATTTGAAGAAAAATGAGACATCAGATCTACATGGCGATTAGCGTTTACATCACCACCTCTAAGATTGTTAATTAGGGACCATGTTTTCCTGCTGTCACAACGAGCGTCCGTGAATTTTGCTCGTAAGTTATTGCGTTTTGCTAGACGTATCATAGCATTGACCTTATTTCGTAGCTCTTTGTACCGAAGCCGCAAAGCAGTACAATTAGGACTTCTCTTTGTTTGAACCCATAACAAGTCTTTTGCTTGTATTGCCGTGAGTATTTCTGTCGACATCCATTTTTGGTCCAATTTACGTTGTTTGATTTTACACACCCGTGTAGCTGCAAGCCGGAAATCGGTGAATAGTGTTACAAAGTTGTCATAGGCGTCGCCTGGAGGAACAGTCATCAAAAAGTTATGCCAGTCGTGATTCATTACAAATTTTTCGAAAGCCAAGGGGTCAACAAATGATATTTGTTTGACTTCCTTTGGAGCGACCAAGTTCGTAGTGTCATCTGTTAGAGAGCAGCAGACCATGTAATGATCAGCAAGTTTCGTTGTAATAACGGCAGATTTAACACTTAAGTTATGTGCACGTATATTTATGTGATCAATGCAAGATGTGACAAGATGACCAGCAAGGAATTCTTCGCGTGTAGGCTCACAGATCGTGTTTTGCAAGCCCCATTTGGAAACGACGTCCAAATAATTGCCAACTGTCGTTGCTGAAGGGCGTAACGTATCTATGTTGACATCCCCAATTAGGCAAACATGGTCCATTGACGAGATCGAGGCCAGGGCAGTATCAAGTTCATCCAGGAATATACGACCGTTACAACATGGTACAGCCTTGCCGCCGACTGCACAGTGGATATCACAATTCCGTCTTTCGTTTGTACGGCACAGACATCCATTCCCACATGCGTGATTATAGATGCGTATGCGTGGTTAGAAAGAATGTAAGCACCGTTCGCCTCACTTTGCTGAATGCTTCTAGCCTATGCCTTACGGGGCTATGAGCCATTGCATTTTTTGCTTACAGGGGTATGAGTGCTTAGGGGGGTATGAGTGCTTACGGCGGTACGAGCCATTGAAGACAGTTTTTGTTGATGCAGACGAAAAATACACGAAACCTTAGCCATTATCGGCTTCGCTGTAAAACATGCCGCGAAGTGGGTAAACTTCCCAAAGATTGCTAATCGTAATAAAAGTGTAGAGCCGTGGTAAACGAGTCGGACACACGTCTTTTCGGTAACAAGGTCTAGTTTATTCTGTCAAAAGAGAGAATTGAGCGGGCGCGCGCAGCGCGCCGGAAGTGGCGAGGGCTTTAGAGAGCGAGAGGAGAAAAGAGGGAAAAGGAGCATAGAGAAGTGCGGTGCACGGACCTAGTGCGAAAAGAAGGCAGTAAACACAGTAACAAGAAAAGGTAGCTCGCGCACGACGTTCGGCACAGTGAGTCGGATCATGTGTCCGTGTGCCTGGTGTCCAACACTCGCGAAGGTCCGCTTACGGGAGGCCCGCGGGACGCCCCGCGGAGTTGTTTATGGCTGCGGGGGTGGTGCGCAGCTCCATCGCCGCGCCGCTACAAAAGCAAAACGTAAGCGATCACACTAGTACTCGAGGAGCGAGTTAGTATAAATATTACAATTGCTACAACATTCTTCCAGCGTAAGAATTTCATTTACTGTCACGCGCGCCCACTAACCTAGTAGCATGTCCTTCTTAACCCTTTACGGACGAGTGTTGCCTACAGACAACACAAGAGAATTCTTTTTTTCTTGCCGAATTTTGGTTTTGAGTATTACAGGTAGCAAGTGTCATTTGTTGGATTAGAGCAGGAACAGCTGACGAGAAAGAAGTTCGGCGCGCGACTCGCTTTCTTTTGAAACCATAATCAGACGAGAGAGACCAATACGCAATGTCATTGGATGCAATTGTATCCCGCAGATTCCGTAGAGCGAATTCAACGTGTGGTTCTGTTTCGCATCCGACGAAAACTGTCTGCACGAGTTCCACACGAAGCCAAAGGTGGCTTTTGGTGAAGCTCGCTTCCTATTTTTCTGTATGGGGCTGGCCACCTACTGCTGACGACGTTGCCGCAAGATATTTTTTTCCCTCGTCCTAACATCCTTGGCCCACATTCACAGAAAACACTTACGCTGGAATTTTTTCTTCAGAGCGAATTCCAAGCAAACCTAATGATGGACATGCTATCAAAGGTGGCCGGCCAATGTCATGTAGCACTTACGAACGAAAAGCTTTGTTAATTCTGCCCCATTCTCCGCGTATTTTACAAATTTAAATGAAAAAGAAATATTGACTTTGGAGTAAGTTCATGTCTCGTTCGTCGTCATCGCCCTATCTTATGTCCACTGCGGGACGACGGGCTGTCCCATCGATCTCCAATTGCCTCTGTCTTGCGCCAGCTTATTCCATTGTATGCCTCGTCATTAAACGGTTAATAAAACTCGCTATCTCGCGCTCAGCGAGTGAACACGACAGTCGCACAGTCACTGGGGTAGCTCCCCATTCTTCCTTTTCCCTCTACCAATATAACCGGCCGTTCCCTTCCTAACACCCTCTTTGTAAACGCTGCTGGCACAAACCGGAAAACACTTGCCGGGGTCCTTTCTGCTTGATACAAGAACAGCGCCGTCACTACCCCTAACCACTCCTATGTGGTCTCCAAAAGCCCATTGTTGTGAGGCGACGAAGCGGGGAGCGAGCCAAATTGGATTGCGCATCCTTCCGACCGGGCGCCGGAGAACAAAGCCGCCGAGGGAAACTCAGAAGGAAAAGAAGGGTAAGGGAAAAGAGGGAGCCACGGCAGGAAGAGGCCTCAGTGCGCACAGAGTACTGGGCGAAAATAAAAAGAGTGTTAGGGACGCGGGGGTCCCGAAATGGGGACAAGAGGGCGGCCGAAGGAAAGACGCAAGGTAACGGCGCGTATCGTCGCCTTCCCGCGCTCTCGCACCTCGCGTGGCGATGAGGTGAAACGCAAAAGAGGAAAGAAACTATCGCGGGGAGACTTCTGAAGCAAATCGCCGATTTTGCTCTGTCCCCGCACGGCTAGTCCATTGCAAGTGTCTGCAACCATGTGGGTTGTGAGAGAGGCCCCGCTGCAATTGGTGATTGCCCCTCCCCCCTCCCTATAGGAGAAAGCCTAAGGAAAAATTCCCGCAGGAACAATCGAAGATGATTATGTAAGCAAGCGAATAGCCCGGTCCGGCCATCGATGGGCGTTCACCAGACTGATCAGCTGTAGACGCTATTCTCTTTCTTTGAAAATTCCGTGCCGCGTAGCTTATAGGACGAAACGGCGCATCTTGACAAGGGATGCGCTGCGGACGGCGGCGGCGACAAACGCATCCCGCAGTCATCCTCCTCTCCCACCAGTGTCCTCTCCCAACTTTGTCACCGGCGCTCCCTCTTCTTTAGAGTGACGTCAGCTGCGACGAAATCGCTGACCAGGATCAAGCAGCGGCTGCTCCCTCCTCCTCCGACCTCCGGCGCTCACGCATTGCCCTTTCCCTTTAGCAAGATGGAATATGGCGGCGCACTTCGAAACAAGGACTTTACACAGAGTGAGCAAACACGAGCGTAGTACTGCAGCTGTGTTCGTTCACTCTGTGCAACGTCCTTGCTTCGAAGTGCGCTGCATGCCATATTCCATCACGATTAGCCAAATGGCCCACCACTCCGTCTCAATCCTTTGGCAAGATACCATGGCACCAGCGCCCAACCATGCAAAACGGTAGAGAAACAAGGCTGTTTGCTTTAAAACGCAACGGAAGGGTCTCAAACAAAACTACAACATAAACCGGCGACTAAAAGGAGCTGCGATATTGAGTTCAGGTCACGTGTGCTAGCAGGGCGCGGACACTATGCGCTCGGTGAAGGGCTGTTCGATGCGGCCTGGTATTTGTGAGGTTATCCAGAATGAACTCGGCGAGTACGACGGCTGTTGCTTCCCAAATTATTAGCCCGCGCTTTTGAATGCTTTTTATGTCTTTTTTTAATGCGAACCATTCTTTGTCTCATGATGGTCCCTTTGAGGTAGGTAGGTCGGAAGGTTCCTGTCTCGCCTCGCTTTAAAAATAAACAAAAAATCGGCGGCTACTTAGCGGTAAATGCGAGACGTGCGTCAGCAAAACGTGTCACCTCTATGAGGTCCCGGCTCAACGATATAAAACCGCGTTCACTACACTACAAAGTGTTGTCCAGCAGAGGTGCATTGGGGGTAGGTTAAACATTCCGTGCTGGTCAAAATTAATCTGGAGTTGATGTCCAATCGAAGTATGGAAGCAGATAAATATGGCTGCCTCACGATGCTTCTAGTAACATATTGCGCTAACCACTTCACCATGATTACAAACAAATAATCGAAAACATGATCTACCAGAATCATCCGAATCAAAACTTACTCAAAGAATAAGACATTGGACCGCCTTGAAGAAAACAGCAAGCATAAGCCTTCGGCCAGACAGGTGCGAACCCTGAAGTTCCATGTGGCTATGCACTCGAGCTAAATAAATCTGGCCTACCCAGACATGCCGAGTCAGACGGCTAAAATCTGTCCATGTGTTTACAATTCCACGAATTGCTACTATGCCTTTCAGAAACAAAGGTGAGTGCATAACAAAGGTACGCGCACAACTTAGCTAACTAAACAAATTTTTTTTGTTCTTTAATACCATTTAAATACTATAACACATATACTTTTGTTTGACATAACTAAACAGCATTCTTCAATACATATTATGTACTATAATACATATACTTTTATTCGACATACTTCCCTAAAGATTATAAATTATTTTACGACCGTAACCATTCCCTACCCGAGCAGCTATGTGTCCCGGAACGGAAACGTTTCTGAACGAGTTTTTTTGGGAGAATGGGTGCCCACCGAGTCTCCTCCAGCTACTCGACAAAAAAAAAAGAAAAAAAAACAGCACCGCGCGCGGCAAACAATGGACAGTGCACGCGAGACTCTAGTCAGGTAAATATTAGCTAAATAACGAGGGTGACCACGAAAGTGGCGATGAGAAAAAAAAGCCATCCGAAAATAATATGCGAGACGAACCGAAGAGAAACGGCGAGTACGCAAACACAATCTGGCTGCACCACCACGGGGAGCCATAAATTCGCTGAACCAGCCAGGACGCAAGCACGCAAAAAGGGACAAAGGGAAACAAAGAGTGCACGACCACAAATGTGGTCCCAGAAGCCTCGTTTCCCCTCTGCTGCTGCGGTCACGGATACAAGAGGAGGAAAATTATGCCCAAGGACACACCACACTTTACGCGGTTATTCGTAGTTTTATTTTTTTATATACTTCACCCTTCGTTATTTGCTTTCACGAACACTATATGGTTCCATTGAAAGTTCATGTTTTTGTAGACTCATCGTCATCATCCCGTGCTAGCTTTACTGCGCTTCTTGCGATCCACTGTTGTCTTCGTGGACGACTGAAATGTGAACGTAGCTCCTGACAATATTTGTTTTGTTTTCTCTTTTTTACTTCTTTTCGTGCATCTTTTCTCTAACTTCACTTTCCCCCCACTCGCGTAGGGTAGCAAACCGGAAATTGGTACGGCGATGACTCTCGTTCCTTCTTCTTCACCCAAACTCCACTTCTTAAGCATTTGTTCTCGTCTCTGTACTCGTACCTTCCATTTTCGTTTTTATTTCTTCTTCTTTGCCTCGTTGAACTTCTCTGCTTAGTTAAACGGCGTAAGTTACGCTCAGTTACCGCGAAACGCACCAGTAAGCAGCGGAGGTTGACGCAAGGCAAACAAACTTGCAGTCTTTCTTTCTTTTTTTCTTTTTTTTTTCGTTCTTGATATATTTTTTGTAGTTGCACCTCCCCTCTAGAAACGCTGGCCTTTAGCAATAATGCTCCTCAAGTTAATGGTTGTGTTTTCTCGCAACGTGCCATGCCGTCCAGCCTCCCCCCCCCCCCATATTTGCCTTGCGTGCTCAGACTACGTTATTTCATTTATTACAGTTTTAACCAAGATTCGCTTATGGTCTGACGAGCTTTCTTCGGCCTGTTTTCCGCGCTGACCTTGTTCGGTCTGCTCTGTTCTAAGTCGGTTGCTATGGAAAGATTGCGGTATAAAACACCACAATTTCTTTCTGCTTTGCACGTATAATAAATGAAAGAATAAATGAACGAAAGGTTGCATTAGGGATAATGATGATACAACTGAGAGTGCCTCTTCGGAGTGTTCACTAAGATTTTACCGCTGTATACCGTTTTATTTAACTGCGCCGACACTTAAGAGGAAGCATTAGCTCGGATGCTCCTGTCTAAACATACGTAAAAGGAGAATTCGTTTTTTCTCGGCAACCACCGCGACCAAGTTTGACAAGGGGTGTTATTTAAAAGAAAAACTTAAAATCCAGTGACTGTTTGCTTAGAATTTGAGTTTAATGTCGCCGATATTTTTATTAAAAATTAGCAAGAAATGCGAACTTTCAGAAAGTAATACACTCAAGTTTACAACTCTGTAACTCAGTAATGAAAAATTGTATCACAATCCTGTGAATTGCATCTAACAGTACATCTAAAGCGGGCAAAATTGATGTGTTACGCATGAATCCCCCCAAAAATAGTAATATGAAAATACAGCTTTTGCAGAACATTTGTGCACAACGTAACGAATTCACGCAAGATATAAAATGACATATTGAATTTGTCTGCTTTGAATGATCTCATGGATGCCGTTTACAGAACCGCGATATCTGTTCTTGATGCAGAGCCATTTATTCGTAAACTTCTTCCTTCTATTTCTTTTTCTAACTTTCACATTTCTGAAAATTCGTTTAACAAAATTCAGGCCCTAAATCGAAATTCTGCTTCCAACAGTCACTAGAATTTACTTATCTCTTTCAAATGCAACCAATTTCATTGAAATTCATCCAGGGGTTATCTCAGAAAAGCGTTTCTGTCTTTTACATGTATTTGCATAGGCCGCGATGGAGTTGGGCCCGAGCTAAGCCTTCCTCTTAATAAGGCGCTCGAAACTGCAGAGTTGCTGTTCCTCTCCTGTCCGTTCCGCCGTCGTCAGGCAACCCTGCGCATATTCAGTTTCACCCTCGCAACATGGCAAAAGATTTTTCTTGCCTCAACCACTTCTGGTGGGAGTCGAACAAAAGCCCGTGTGGCAATGTGCATTGAGAGCGGCAGCTACTTTTCAGAACTCTGTCTCTCGGTGTTTTTTTTTTTCCTTCTTTAAATAGCCCCTACGCAACCTTTCACATTTCTTACACATTTCAAACAAACGCGCTTATCGACTAGATAATACAGTGACGATCATATCTAGTAAATGCGGAAGCACTGCGCGCAGCAGTGATGCCACAAATAATAAACAAAAAAAAAGGATAAACAAACAATCTCGTGCTCCTCTCCTGACCTTTCCGGCGCTTCCTTCGTAAGTATTGATGTCAAGGGGGTGTTCCGGGTGACGTCACCAGAGGTAAAAGCTGTCGATTGGTCGGAATTCGAGGAACGACATCGCCAACGTGACGATAGCTGGACTGTGCGTTCCGAGAGCGGAGAAGGGGGGTTCGGGGAGGGGAGTGGCTTGCCCATTGTGCGCCACTGAAACTTTGACGAAGCTTCCATTCAGTCAGCTTCACGCGTTCGGCAATTAGGGGCGGACAATGGGGGAGCCTTTCTTCTGGTGTACTGACTTGACTCGTAGCTTTCACTGCACTACGCAGACTTGGTTTGCCTGTGTGGTAAGGGAGAGAGAGCGCGAGGGGGGAGGGCAGCGAAGGGGAGTGAAAAAAAGCGGCAGACGCGTACTCGCTCACTGCTATCACTTTGCTATTACTGCATCGTGTAAAAAATAAAAAAACAACATTCTTGCGGCTTCATGTTCATGGTAGACTAGTACACATCAGCTGCTATGCAACTAGCTTTCGAGTTCGGAGGGATTTAGGGGCCCCTAAATGTCTCAAGAAAGAAATCAAGACTAAGCAGCGCAGGAAGATTGAGACTTGAAGTGATCGACAGTGGCTGAACAATAATTCACAACACCAACAACTACGACGACGGCGATGACCATGAATGTTTCTGGAGACAACGTTTCAGCAAGGGGTTATTGTCGTCGTCAGGGCCATGACAATGGTAAATCTTCTTGTCGAAACGCTCTCTCTATTGACACCCTTTCTTCGACCGCTAATGTTCACCTACAAAGAATTTGTTTTTGAGACCACATCGGTCCTCCCCCGTGAGAGACTGCTGCTCTCCTGGTAACTGAGAATGAAAAGCCTGAGGACTCGATTAGGCATGCAGATCCTTCGGAGTGCTTGTGCTGCTTACTGCAACGGATGTTCATTGAGCGTACGTCGAACGAAAGAAAAAGGAAGATACACCTAGAAGAGAAAAAGAAATAAATGATTCCACTGGAAACGACGCCGAACATAAAACGAGGGAACAACGACAACAAATAATGTTAGCTCTTGCCCTTGCGACCTCCAAACATTCCGGCGCGTTGATGATAGGAAGCCGGAACTTTGAACCATAGCATCACTACGACAGCCGCCGGCGTAATTAAACGAACACCGGCAAGCGAGAACACTGACAAAACGAAGCAGCGAATTGTACAGGCTGTATTGCATAACGTTCGCGGCTGTGAAAGTTGGCGCAAGGGAGAATAAATAGATCAGCGCGGGGGCGTAACTTGCCGAAGCACGCTGTGATTTGCCCGGGGGAAGGTACGTTGATGAGTTTCCTCGTCAACGTTTAATTCGACGCCGTTGTACAGCCAGCCGCACCCGTTTGACCTAATGACTTCCGTGGAGCATCCCACGGAGCGCAGATGATATGAGGCATCGATGCGGGCGGCGAGAGTATGGCGGTGTTGTTAAGCCAAACTAAACAATCTAGCGAAAACAATTCCAGCTCCACCAATCAACGAGTCGGAATGGTTTGGCCGTGTAAGCATGCAGCGTCGAAGGTTCCACAGACAGCGTTGCTAGAGAGCTCGAACAAACTTCTTTTTGCGAAATATTTTGCAAAATTGTGGAAATTCAAACGTTCCAACGTGTGAAGCGAAATGCTTTATCCAACACTAATTGTCACTAAACGGTCAGCGAGGTCCCGCAGGGGTCGCTAAGAAACACTTTGCTTTAAAATGTCGAAGACGTAACGTCTCGAGACTATCCATCAAACAACACTATACACCGTTAAGCTCAATTGCTACGCCACATGGTACTAAGTTAAGGACGCAAAGCTTGGTAGGAAAGGCTGATTTTCTCTGCTAAAGTATTGTGCTTGTTGCCCTGTTCTGAAAACACACGCATACGGGCACACACGCACACGCACACACGCACTAATGGGAAGCCTTATATACATGCCTGACTGGCAGTAGGCTTCCTTATCAATGCTTTTGTGTAGATCAAGGAGGGAGTGCCCACACGCGACCCTAAACGACATTTTTTTTTTCTTCCACAAAGTTGAGCGACTTAAAAAGCGAGCCATGGCCAACAGGCTAGCGAGTTGGTAATTAAGTTGTGCCAGTTAGGATACGTTGTTTAATTGCGATGTCCATGCCGATCTAACCACTTTCACATACAACTTGGGTCACTTGGAAGTCCATGGTCTAATAGGTAGAGAACATCGGACTGTTGTGTCGTGGGGAATTCATCGTCATCATCAGCCTGGCTGCGCACACTGCAGGGCAAAGGCCTCTGCCATGCTTCTCCAACTACCCCGGTCACGTGCTAATTGTGGCCATGTTGTCCCTGCGAATTTCTTAATATCGTCCGCCCACCTAACTTTCTGCCGCCCTCTACTACGTTTCCCTTCTCTTGGAATCTAGTCCGTAACCCTTAATGACCATCGATTATATTCCCTCCTCATTACCTGTCCTGCCCATGGCCATTTCTTTTCCTTGATTTCAACTAAGATGTCATTAACTCGCGTTTGTTCCATCACCAAATCTGCCCTTTCCTTATCCCTTATGGTTCCACCCATCATTATTTTTTCCATAGCTCGTTGCCAGTGGCGTAGCCAGAAATTTTGTTCGAGGAAGCTTTAGCTCGGGTGCTCCTATTTAAATACATGTAGAAGGGGCATTCGTTTTTCCCTGCAACCACTTCACCAAATTTGAGGAGGTTTGTTGCATTTAAAAGAAAAAGTTTAATTCTAGTGACTACTGGTTTCGAATTTTTCATTTAGGTGGTCAATTACTTATTAAAAATTTTCAGAAAACGCAACTATCAAGTTTAAAACTCCGTGACTCAACCATGAAAAATATCACAATTCTGTGAATTTCATCAAATAGTACATCTACAGCGGACAAAATGGATATGTTACACATGAATCTAAAAAAAAATTAGTATTGCGGAAATACGGCTTGTGCAGAACCCTTGTACACATCGTAACCAATTCACGTAAGATATAAATTGACATAGCAAGCTTGTCCGATTTGACTGTTATAATAGATGCCGTGTACAGAACCACAATGTCTGTTCTTCGTGCATAGCTATTAGTTTGTAAACGTCGTGCTTCTATTTTTTCAAACTTTCGAATTTTTCAAAATATTTTAAACAAAATTCAGGCCCTAAATCGAAGTTGTGTTTCCAACAGAACTAGGATTTAACTTTCTCTCTCAAATGCAACGAATTTCAACAAAAGCGATTAGCAGGATTATCTAAGAAAAGCGTTTCTGCGTTTTACAAGTAAATGAATAGGCCGCGTCGGATTGGGCCCGAGCTAAAGCTTCCTCTTAAACAATTTGTCAAGGGGTCAAATCCATGAATAATAACTGCATTGTCATTGCCCAAGATGCTGCAAACGAATTCTTGAACGCTACGCACAGTCAAAACAATAAAATATCTATTTTTTCATAAAAGAATATACTCGTATGTGCCAAAAATTTTGCCCAAAATAACTGATATCAATGCTTCCATATTTTTGTCTATTTAAGTAAAGAAAATATCACACGAGCTTTAGAACTATATCAGTTCGAAACCAGAAAAGCAGTGCATGCCACTGATATTAAAAATTAGAAGGCAATGAACTGAACAAGTTGAGGACAAATATGTTAACGAAACTTTGTCATTTAAGAACCGTGCTTACATTCTTGCATATATGCAATGGCCAGTGAAAAATCTAAATGACACTGTAATTTGTTTTAATGTATTACGCAGGAGCAGCTGTCACCGGTCGCGTATCGTGAGTAATTGCACCGAAATCATAGTCGCAACAGAGGGCACGTATAAAAAGCAGGAATTCTGCAAGATATACGAGGGCAAGTCAAATGAATGTGAGCCAACAACGGGGTACTTTATTTAAAAGTAGTCTTCATGAGAATTTAGACTTTTGTCCCATTGACTAACGAGCCGCGTGATTCCCGTCTTATAAAACTCCTTGGATTGCTGCTTCAAAAAGTCTGTATCTGGTTCCTTTGAGCTCTTTTTTCGGTTGCCCCAAAATGTAGAAGTCGCAAGGTGACAGGTCTGAGCTGTATGGCGGATGCTGCAGCGTTTCCCACTTGAACTTTGCCAGTTTTGTATTAACCCCATAAGCGACGTGGGGACAGGCATTGTCGTGGAACAAGATGACCCCATTCGTCAATTTTCCACGTTGTTCGTTCTTGATTGCGACACACTGCCGTTCTGGCGTTTCACAATATCGGAAACAATTGATAGCCTCTCAAGATTTAGCAAATTCTATCAGTAATGGACCCTGACGACCGAAAGAAAAGTCAACAACACCTTTCCAGCGGAAATGATGGCCTTTGCGTTCTTTGGGCGTGGTAAATTCGAATGTTTCCACTGTAAGCTTTGCCGTCGTGTTTCAGGCTCGTAGTAGTGGCACCAAGGTTCGTCCCCGATCACAATTGCAAACAAGAAGTCGTCATCCTCATTGTGATACCCGGTCAGATCAGTCAAGGCAGCGCGAAACTTCTCCGTCTTCTCGCGATGGATCAAAATCTTGGGGATCCATTGCGCACCAAAGAGCCGATAACCGTGTATTTTAATATTGATTTCTTATCTTCTTCTGCGCGTAAATATGAAGTCGACTGCATATTACACAGCAATGGATTCGCTAATCTCATAAATAAACCGACACGGCTAGAGACAGGGACGGCAATTGATGTCTTCATTACTAACTGTCGAGTTGACTGTCTTCACTCAGGAGTCATTAATGTCCAAATAAGTGATCATCTGCCCATATTCTTGTTTGTAGATTCTTTAACTCCTCAAAAGCAACGCCTGTTTCCTGCGGTACTATACCGGCGCATAAACCAAAACACAATGAATTCTTTTCGGTCAGCACTTGCAGGTGTGAACTGGAGTACTGTGCTCCGTGAAAGCGATCCAGAGGACGCTTATAATGCCTTCATTACCACATTTAAGTCTGTTTATGCGCAAAGTTTTCCACTTGAGACGCTTAAGAAACCTCGTAAAGCTCGTAAACCCTGGATAAGCGCCGAATGTCTTCATATGATAAAACAAAAAAACGATCTTTATAACCGCTTCATCAAAAGCAGATCACAGGATGACCTGGCGCGTTTTAAGACGTATAGAAACAAAGTGACGTCTTTTCTACGCCGAGCAAAACAAGAGTATATGGAAAAGTTATTCAACCCAGACGTGTTAAAAAGGAGTGACCTTGTATGGAAAACAATAAATGAAATTTTGAATCGAGGTGCACATGCCAGCGGCATGCTTGAAGTCTTAGTAGACAACATACCACTGGGTGGAAAATTATTAGCCGAAAAATTTAATAATTTTTTCGTGTCTTTGGCAGATAGCAATAGTGCCCCCCCGAATGTCAAATGCCTTGACTCGCGAGTTCCTTCCACTGCATTCTTGATGCCAACAGACACCAGCGAAATCGAAGCTTGCCTCTTGACCCTCCGCAACAGTAGCTCACGGGACATAGATGACCTTAAGATTCAGCCAGTAAAATATGTAGCCGATATAGTAAGCCCAGTCCTAGAACATATTTTTAATTGTTGCCTCGAACATGCAGTGTTCCCTAAACGAATGCAGATTGCTAAAGTAACCGTTGTTCATAAAGGTGGAGACAAAAACGACCTATCAAACTATCGCCCAATTTCTATTCTTCCAATTTTCTCAAAGTGTTTTGAAAAGATACTGTATACCCGAATGTCTAGTTTCTGTGGGAAATTTAACATACTAACGCCAAGCCAGCACGGTTTTAGGAAGAACTTTTCGACAGAGACTGCACTTGTAACCCAAAAAGAACTAATCTTGGAATCCTTTGAGCAAAAGCTTTTCACTCTTGGTATTTTCATCGATTTCTCGAAAGCGTTTGACCGCATCAATCACCAAACAATGTTAGCCAAACTCGAACACTATGGTTTTCGCGGAAAATGTCTTGACATAATTAGATCCTACCTCAGTTCCCGCGTCCAATAAGTAACAGTAAACAACGCACTATCAGATGTTAAACATATTTCTTCTGGCGTTCCCCAGGGAAGTGTTCTGGGACCTCTGCTTTTCCTCCTTTATGTCAACGATATAGTCTGCTTAAGTAAGATCCCAACATTTGTGATCTACGCAGATGATACCACTCTGTTCTTTCGAGCAGCACATGTACGAGATCTTGAACAGCAAGCTACAGAGTGTCTGCGCCGACTTCATGAATGGTCTGAATCGAACTCGCTAATCATAAACACAGAAAAAAGTAAAGCTGTATTATTTAGGCCTCGTAACAAGATTGCTTCTACTCCACAGATCTGCTTAGAAATGGGTTCGTCGTCCATTCAAATAGTTCCCGTGGTCAAAAGTCTGGGTGTTTTTTTTAACGAAAATTTTTCGTGGGACGATCACGTTGAAATGGTCAGGGGCAAGTTGTCAAAGGTTGTTGGTATCGTGTCCCGACTGCGATATTTCCTACCGAAGCGTGTTAAGCAAATGCTGTACAATGCACTGTTTTCTTCAGTCGTTAACTACTGTATCTTGGTCTGGGGCACCACGTCATTTACCAATATCAGACGGCTGCACATGCTTCAGAAGAGAATTGTTCGAAATATTGTTAATGCTTCGAGATTTGAACATACCGCACCGATCTTTGCGTCACTTGGCATCACCCCCCTTACCCAACTGCATGAAAATTTACTGTTAAGGCGGTATAAAACAAGTATAAGACAGAATAATACATTCATGTTAGACCTGGCAATCTTGAAATGCAAGGAACTGAAGTATACTACCCGCACTGGCTTTACGTGGTTTGTGCCTAAAACGCGAACGAATTATGGTCGCCAAATGCTTAGATACAATCTTCCACAGACGTTAAATAAAGCGCTGTGAATTGATGTTAATTTATGTACTGCTGACACTTATGTCATAGTGCTTTGTGCTTGCTTTTGTTTTTGCCTGTAATGTTGAAATATCGTTTCATTTGTGTCAATGTTGTTATTGCGAATGCTTTACACATGCTGTATAATACACTGCGATACTGTTGCCAAGTCATTGTAGGGTGCGTCGACCTCTGTCAAGCCTTTCTTCTGGCTTTTTGTCGATGCACCCAACATCCTCATGACGATGTTAAATAAAGAATTGAATTGAATTGAATTGAGAAGCCCCCTCCCCCCCCCCCCCCCCCTCCTGGCTACGCCCCTGCTCGTTGCGTCGTCCTCAATTTAAGTAGAACCCTTTTCGTGAGCCTCCAGGTTTCTGCCTCGTAGGTGAGTACTGGTAAGACAGCTGTTATACACTTTTCTTTTGATGGATAATGGCAACCTGCTGTTCATGATTTGAGGATGCCTGCAAAACGTAGCCCAGCCCAGTCTTATTTTTCTGATTATTTCCGTCTCATGATCCGGATCTGCCGTCACTACCTGCTCTAAGTAGATGTATTCCCTTACCAGTTCCAGTGCCTCGCTACCTATTGCAAATTGCTGTTCCTTCCGAGACTGTTAAACATGTTAAACATGTTTAACGTGGGGAATTACCTTGTTCGAAACCATCCTTCGGACTAACTTGGGCCACACACCCGGGGATTTAGGTCATTCACCCTTCAGCTATCTGTCGAACTTTGCCGCAATGCACCAACGTGATTCAATGGGCAGCTCTTAGAAAAAAAAATGGCTGTGGCTTAGGTAAGGTTAAGCCCAGGATGCGAAGCATACTAGCCTTTATTTTAGTTGTTGAACCACTGTTTAGCCTGGTTAACTGCTGTTGCTTGGCTATATTTGGTTCGGCTAGACGAAGAAACAACTCATGCATTACTTCTTCGCCTTCAAGAGTGGAACGCGACAGCGTTCCCGTCGACCCGCCAAGGGGTGTAAGACAATGGGCTACAGGGCAGCGACTACGCGCCCCGCATTGGACGCGGTGAGCGTCGAGCAAAGCAGCGTTCGGCGCGGCAACGAAATGTGCGCCTGATGTTAGATATGGCGCCATTTCCTGAGGCTACTTCGAGTTCCCCAAACCGCTTCGAGTGGCAGCACAGCTAATTGAGGAATGCAGGAGCAGGAAAGCGCATTCCAGAGAAGCGGCCGAGCAAACAAGTTTAAGGCAACAAGTTCGTGCGTCGCCGGGATTAGAAGGGGGCCTGGGACAATGGAGCGCAATCGACCCCCTTCGTCTTTGAAGAAGGCTGTTGCCACCGCTGCGGAGCCGAGTCGCCGGGATTTGCAGGTGGGCGTCGGACAATGAAGCAGGTGCAGCCCCCCTCCTTCTCCGGCCTAGAAGTGATTGCCAGTCTGCGTGGCAAGACCGCAGAGAGCCCCGACAGGTGAGCCCCGAGACACGGGCGCCTACCATTGGTTGCAAGTGGCGTCATCGGAGTGGACTCTCCCATTGGTCAAACATGACGTGACTTGCAGTGCTCGAAGGGCTTATAAGAAGCCTTCCAGAGAGACCTGAGCATTCTGGGACATGCCCTGATTCCCTGATTCACCTCTCTCGAACTTCTTGCCGCGGGCCGCAGCGTCCGAGTTGCTGCTGGCCCGTAATGTCTGTACGAATGTTAATTGACGCTCTCCTCCCTGTATAATATGTAAATAAACCCTCCCAAGTTTGGGCTTTCATCCCGACGTCCCGTCCTCCAAACCCTACATCTGGTTGGCAGCGGTAGGATCGCCTCCGAATGCATCAGCTGGTGGCAGCGCTACGAATCAACCTTCGTCGAGAGAGATCGTAAAGAACCGGGAAGAGCGAAGAAGAGAGAGCCTTCGTCGAAAGAGGTCCGAAGAGACTGGGAGTATCGAAGAAGGAGCGAGCCTTCGACCCAGGGAGTCCGGAAGGAACCGGCAACAGCGGACGAACGAACCGGATGGCAGGGTGCTGCAACCGTAAGTGAGCGCGTGGTTTTTTTCCTTATGATTCGCCAGACTCAAAGGTTGTGTGTTCAATTTTGATAGTTCTGGGAATCGGGAGTTTGTTGCATTGTGTGTTTGCACAAATTAATTAAGGAAAACAGTTTTAACCACCTGTCGGGGCAGCTGCCATGGATCTTAGAAGGTTGACGAGGTTAGACTTGTTGTTGGTGTGCGACGATTTGGGAGTTGAGGCGGACGAACGGATGGAAACGCCAGCTATCATAAAGGCGATTAATGATAGTGGCAATGATGACAAAAGCATTGCGCTTGCTTGGGAGGTGATACAGGAGCCACGGGAGCGTGTGCGTCGTGTACGTTTGCGAGAGCGTCGCGAGCTTAGGAGTGAGCGTCAGCGTGAAGAACGCGAGAATGAACGGAAGCAGGAGCTTCAAGAACTTACTCTTAGGTGTCAGCGTCACGAACGTGAGAAGGCACGCGAACGTGAGAATAAACGTAAGCTTGAGCGAGACGAAAAGTATGAGAGAGAGAAGGCAGCACTGATCAAAGCGATACAGGATTGTGATCAGTTATTGGCACAGAGAGAACGGCTGTCTGAGAATTCTGTAGGTAGTACAGAGCGAAAGAATGAGGAAGTGTCTAGCGGACTTTCGCCAGAAGCCGACGAAAAGAGTAGTGCCTGTGAGATTAGCTGCAGAATCATAAGTGAAGGGAAAAGGCTAGCTGCTAACGATGCCTTAGTGGCAACAGAGGCCGTTAAAGGCCGCAAGGAGAGCGACGAGGTGCTGTGCCAACAGATGACTGTGGACACAGCTAGGCCAGCTGCGAACAAATTGGCACAGTTACCGAACGTGTGCGTCGCTGGTAATGTTAGCGAGGTTGCTAGCGAAGAGAAGGGCACTTCTGACCCGACAGAAGCGAGCACCCATGTAGAGCCAGGTCTGCGTGCAGAAGTGAAGTGCGAGCTGGACGATGCAGTTGAGAATAGCTCTCGGGGTGGCGAGCTCCGTAGCTCACGAGAGAACAACTGCATTGTTCAGGGATCGGTGCGGCTCTCCGCCAGTCTAGATAGCCTAGAGAGGGATGGTTCAGTTGTTAATCATTCGGACTGTGCGCGTGAGACAGCGATCGATACCGACGGGCTGTGTGCCGATGCGCAGCGTGAGCTGGGCAATGTAGCAGAGGGCAGTTCGCAAGAGTGCGAGTTGTCTTACTCGAGTAAAGCCTGCTGCATTGTGCCAGAGTCGGTTGAGCTGTCCGCCAGTCGAGGCAGAGCGAGTGCTGATTTAAGTGAGAATCACTCAGACTGTGCGGGTAAGAGACCGATCCGGGCCGACGAAATGTGTACCGGCCAGCACGAAGCACGAGGCGACATGAAAGTGAGTGCGAAGAGAAAGCGCCGTAAAAAGAAGCGCGTTAAAGACCGAAAGTCGGTAATTAATGTAGCGCCGCCAAAGATGGCGAGAACCCCAAAAGGGCAGGGCGCGAGGAAAAAGATGCGGTCGTCTCGGACGATGTTGACGCATCGAAAACGTTCAAGCCACCGGTCAAAGGGGCACCGCGAAGAATGCTCTGCACGGACGCGGACAAAGGGCACGAGGCTGTTAATCTCCTCGTCGTTCCGTAGTTCTTTTCATAGCTCAGCGTGCAGTTCGAAGAAACGCGAGGTGGCAGGACGAGACCAGGTGGGGAGTAGCGACGCGGTCAATCGAGTTCGTGTTGAAAGCGAGGCGCGGGGACGCAAATTGGCAGGAGACCGTAACGTCTTGGGGGAGCTGAGAATGAATCAGCCCTTTTGTTGTCTCTCGGCAGCCAGAGTAGCTTTCAGACCACGTCCACCCCGCGTTCGACGTCAGACGTAAGCGTTTGGAGAGGGAGGCCAAGAGCCCTTCCGTAGAAATGGAGTGTCTTGTTTTTGTTATTTTGAGCATCGGAATGTTTTCGCGATTTGAGACTAGGATTTCTTTCAATATGTAAGGTTTGAGCTTTGTTTGTGTTTTCGTTCGAGAAGCTCGAGATTTGAAAGATGCGTTTTAGGTAAACATGTAGTCTCACGAGATGCTCATTAATAAGTAGATAGGCTTTTTTGTGTGTGTGTGAGTAACCTGAAGGTCAAGGTTATCGTCGAAAGGCCTATGGTAAAGCGCGTGTGTTATTTAACCTTCTTTCTTTTTAAGCGTTTTTGAATTTTTAAGGTTAAGCGCGTAGATTTGAGTGAGTGCATGATTTGCACGGAGAAGCGTTCTTAGTTCCATTAGCGCGTGTCCTGTGTGGACGGAAGGAAGCAGACTTTATGACTGGGTTGCTAGTGTGTGTGTGAGGGCAGCCGTGTATTCTGACTTCTTTAGTGAGCGTGCGTGGAAAGAGTTAGTAGAAGACGCATCATTTTAAGAGTTCTGCGGAGTGTGTAAGTCCCGCGAGTTTAATTGTTCGTTTATGTCACGTGTCCTGTAGGACTTTCAGGAAAGAAACGTGAGTAAGCGTGAATGAAAAGTTTGCCTACAACGCAAGTACGCGTTTTGTTTAGTGACCACAAGGCTAGTGCGCTTGTGATTGCGTACTTGTGAGGTCGACCAGATTGTTCAGTGGCACCAATACGGGCGATAAGTACGCCACTGCGATAGATTGGAAACATGCTGTTCGTGTAGTTAGGCCACTTAAGTTATGTTCGGCTGTTTTCATTTGTTGTTTGCATCGTCAACGACCCTTTTGTTTTGCAACAACAATAGTACTCTGGTCTTGTCGGCAATCGAGGAGAAATGGATAGCTGTTTGGAAGGGTGGTTGGAACTGTTGTCAAAATTGGGGGAAATAAAAGATAAGAGTTCATTTTGACTCAGTAATAGCCTGGCGAGTCAGGGGTGAAGAGCCTGCGCTTACGCGTGGTGCAGCGCTGTGTTGTTTGGTTTGTTTGACGTATGTTCTCCAGGGCCCAGGATCCCGAGGGTTGTCAAACGAGGCTCTACCCCAGTACCCTGCAGCTTCTGTCAGCGTTCCTCATGGCCAGCGAATTGAGTTCACCGGCCATTCAGAACAACCGGGGCGAGGACGAGCTGTTAGATATGGCGCCATTTCCTGAGGCTACTTCGAGTTCCCCAAACCGCTTCGAGTGGCAGCACAGCTAATTGAGGAATGCAGGAGCAGGAAAGCGCATTCCAGAGAAGCGGCCGAGCAAACAAGTTTAAGGCAACAAGTTCGTGCGTCGCCGGGATTAGAAGGGGGCCTGGGACAATGGAGCGCAATCGACCCCCTTCGTCTTTGAAGAAGGCTGTTGCCACCGCTGCGGAGCCGAGTCGCCGGGATTTGCAGGTGGGCGTCGGACAATGAAGCAGGTGCAGCCCCCCTCCTTCTCCGGCCTAGAAGTGATTGCCAGTCTGCGTGGCAAGACCGCAGAGAGCCCCGACAGGTGAGCCCCGAGACACGGGCGCCTACCATTGGTTGCAAGTGGCGTCATCGGAGTGGACTCTCCCATTGGTCAAACATGACGTGACTTGCAGTGCTCGAAGGGCTTATAAGAAGCCTTCCAGAGAGACCTGAGCATTCTGGGACATGCCCTGATTCCCTGATTCACCTCTCTCGAACTTCTTGCCGCGGGCCGCAGCGTCCGAGTTGCTGCTGGCCCGTAATGTCTGTACGAATGTTAATTGACGCTCTCCTCCCTGTATAATATGTAAATAAACCCTCCCAAGTTTGGGCTTTCATCCCGACGTCCCGTCCTCCAAACCCTACACTGAGCAAGAGACGCACGCCTTAGAAACAGCGCGTTTCTAAGGCAACACCGCATTCACTAGAGGCGCTTTTGTACCGCTTTGAAGCGTTGTACTCGTGGCTCAGTGGTAGCGTCTCCGTCCCACACTCCGGAGACCCTGGTTCGATTCCCACCCAGCCCGTCTTGCAAGAGTTGAGCCAAAGCCACTTCTCCTCTGTCGTGACGTCACGGTGTCACGTGATTTCATGGTCACCGCCGCGCCTGAGGAGCTGGGTTGAGCCCTCGTAATATGCTTCGCATAAAAAGTTAAAATATTCCGAAAGGCCAACCAAATTTCAACAACTACCAGTTAGCAACGTCCACAGGATACGTCCTTATAATAAGTTACGAATAGGAGACCTATGTCTCCTATTCGTAACTTTCCTGCTGCGCTATAGCAGTGTTTTAATCCTGGCTGAAATTGGGCGATAAAGTAGCAAGAAAGTTACGAATAAGTGCCGTGAATACGCATGTTAATAAAATGGTGTATACATGCTTGACATTGTTGATGCAAAGCTGTTGAAATGCGGGTGGCTTTTTGAAACATAATCTTTTTTTAAATGCTGTCCATTCAGTTACTATGGTGCATTGCGGTGAAGCTTAGCAGATAGCCGAAGGGGGCAATATCCCAATTTACCCGACTTGCTGGGTTACGTGGCAGGCTGGACATGTTAGGGAGCGTAGGAACCAGGGGTGCACAACACCTTAAAACGAAGCGGCTCATGAAAGCACGAGGAAATAAACAGAAGGCACATTTGTCGGAAAAAGAAACGAAAAAGAAAGCGAGAGATAAAGACTGTAGAAAGGGCCGAAAATAGAATACTTACCACGCTGATTCATAGTCGCCAGCGGTTTTTTTTTGCGTTTTACTGAGAGGCACTTCCGGAAGTGAACCATTTCTTCGTTAGCCGGGGCAGCTTTCCCGCAGTTCCCTTTCACTTTGAATAGCGTTGCCGTATTGCATTCGTTAAATGCCGAGGATAGACCTTTAGTTGGGGCTGCAGGAAATTGATCCGCCTAAGCTGCGACTACTAATCCCCGCTAATAAGGCTCTCCCTGTGACGGGCCATCAATTAAAGCCCTTCCGAGGCAAGAGGAATAGCCCAGGCTAGCGAGCGAGGAAGGGAAGGCCTGAGGGAGCCTACAAAAGTGCAGAGCCTTAAGAGGACGCTTTAGCTCGGTGCCAATTCCCCGACGCCCCCTTCTTCATATGCATGTAAAACGCAGCATTGCTTTTATCAAACGACCTCTGGACCAGGTTGAGTGAAACCTGTTGCATTTACGATGGAAAGTTAATTTCTATCGACTGTAACTCTTTAGCTCAGCAGTCGAAAATGATATGCCGATTCCGTGAACTGCACCTAACAATGCATGTCTTAACAACAGATCTTTGAGGAAATAAATAAATAAATAACTAAATAACTAAATAAATAAATGAATAAATAAATAAATAAATAAATAAATAAATAAATAAATAAATAAATAAATAAATAAATAAATAAATAAATAAATCTGAAGCGTCTGAATTTGATGTATTACGCGCAGCTACGAAATATAACCATTCATATATGAGTAGTTTTTCGAAGTCCTCGTAAACGTTTTAACTCGTTCACTTATGCTGCATAAACGATATATCCAATTTTCCCGCTTTTGGTGCACAGCTGCGATATCTGATTTCGGCGCAAGGTTACGGTTTTGTAAACTAAGTGCTTCTATTCTTTTTTTTCAGCTTCACAATTGTTCGGCTCTGACGTTCCTTATTTTTTTTTTATTCAAGTACCCTAAGAGCCCATACGGGCATTATACATAGGGGTGTTACAACAAATCAGTGATAGTTACGGTAAGCGCATTCAAACAGATAATGCATGTTAAAATAAAAACAAGAACTCAAGCGGAAATTTACGCAGGAACGGATAAATCGGTTTTCTCGGCAACAAGTGCACCGAACTCGATCAAATTTGTCACATTTTTAAAGAAGCTTAATTCGAGCCAATGCATGCAAGTGGCTTTTTATTATACATCGTAAGTATTTTCGAAAAAAAAATCTAAATTGAAAACTTAGGAAAATATATACTGCGGAGTTTACAACGTTGAAATTCAGCAATAAAAATTTATGTCGCATTCTGTAAATTTACCGCTCGTTCGTGAGTGCGACTTTTGCAAAACTATCGTGAACATTGCAACGATTTCACATTTCACAATTTCTATATTACGTTTGTCCACTTACTGTATATTTTAAGAAATGTAGTTTACAGAAATACGATATCTGTTTTTTAGAGAAGATTTACGAATGTTTAAAATTCGTGCATCTCTCGCTCTTTCTCTCTCTCTTTGTTACTTACGGATGGAGAGCAATTTTTTACGAGAAATTTGAGGCACTCATCGTAACTGTGCTTGCTATAGTCTCTACAATTTAACTTTCCCTCTCAAATGCGACAAAGGTAATTCATATCGACCCTAGCGGTTACCTAACGACAATATTTCTGCGTTTTACAGCTATTTGAATATGGTAATTGGAGCTTCACTCGGGTTACAGTTTCCCCTAAAAGGAAGCTCTGTCTGATGAGATCAATCGTATCTAAATAAAGGGAACTGAAGACATCGCTTTCTCCAGCGTTCATTGCACCGACCTTAATCACGTTTATTGCATGTAAAGGGAAAAGGTATAATTGGCCATCTGCAGGGACTGGATGCCTTATGCTTCATTTTGGTCACCATTAAAAAAAATTGCTAAAAATTGCCAAATAAAAGTCACCAATAAAATAACGACATCGAATTACCGTAAGCGGCCGCTATCGAGGCACTCGAAGCCGAAAAAAATTGATTTATTGTTCACCACTGGTGATACAACTAATCCCCGTTTCCAACTTTGGCGAAACAATCGTAAACAATGTAGGAGCTTCATGTCAGCTGCAAACTCATATTAATATTGGTCCACTTCGCATGCTCTAACAGATACAGTTTGCAGAACTGTATATGTGTTTTATGTGCAGAGTTATTTATTTATTTATTTATTTATTTATTTATTTATTTATTTATTTATTTATTTATTTATTTATTTATTTATTGATACGGCAACCCCCACCGGGATTTTAGCAGGGTGGGATACAATACATGAAAGAACATACAACATAATGGCGAACAAAATGTATGTGGATGCCTAGGTCACAGTCAAGAAAGAACACAAAAAATTTAAGCAACGCACCTATCTAAATGTGCAAATGAAACAGAGGAATGATCAACGCAGGTATCATATAGACAGTCACTATAAAAATAACCAATTATGTTTCAGCCATCAAGAAGGGATGCGAAAGCTGACAAAGAGTCTGCTTGAACGATGCAGCTGCTGAGGTTATTCCAGTCTCTGACTTTTCGTGGAAGAAATGCATACTTGAAAGTGTCATTATCAGAACGAAAAGGTGTTATTGTTAGTTCAAGTCAATTTCGTGTTGAATAACCGAAAGAAAATGTAATCCATTGGCTAACGTCGACATTATAGTGCCCCTTAACTAACTGATAATAAAATTTTAGTCGTGATGAGCGGTTTCTATCGGATAACGGGGTTAGGTTAGCGCGAGCTTGTAGTCACAAAGCTGCGTCAAAAATTGTTATAAGTGAACTGTGCGGATTTTATGGGGGCCTTCTCTAGTTTCAGAGTCTTACCTTTGGTATAGGGGTCCTATATTATAGCCGGATAGTCTAAGACTGGGAGAACAATGGAGTTCTATGCTAATCTTCTTACAGCAGGGGTAGCCAGAGTTAACGTTCTTTTTAAAAAGAATAACTTTCTATAAGCATTCGCTGTAACGCAGTGATTATGTTTATTCCACCTAAGATTGTTTGAAATATATAGCCCAAGATGTTTGTATTCAGACACTTCAGATAAAAGCACATTGTTAAAATTGTACAGAAACGTTAAGGGCCTCTTCTTTCAAGTGGTCCGCATAAAAAAAAGCCTTTTCGAAGTTTATACACATCTGCCACCACTTACACCATGAAGCAACACTCTGAAAATCATTGTTTAGCATTGCCTGATCCGATTGATCATAAACCTCCGTATATAGAATACAGTCATCCGTGTACAATTTTATTTTGACTGAGATGTCTTGTACCATGTTGTTTATATACTGTCAGGATTGGGGGCTCAATCCCTTCGTCCGTGGTCCTTTGCCAAGATTGGAGTACGGCATGAATTCGAAGGTAGCTGGCCCATGCCGTCGTCCAACTTATTTACGCTGAGATCGTTGATGAAGTGAAGAACTGCTTCTCATCGAGAACGAGGAAAAAGGGGTTTATTTACAGAAAATTAACTCAGTCTAACATGACTGTTTGAGAAAAATAGTATTAGTCCAACAGGACTGCATGAGAGAAGTGAACCAGTCTAACATGACTGCTCAAGAGAAGTGTGTCCAACAATCGCACAACCACAGTTTTTATACACTCGATCCGCTGGTCCTACGACGCGGCGGCTGTTCGTTTACACATCACCAACTCGCAGCTGCTCTGAAGACCAGTTTACAGACACAAAGGCACACACATTCCGAAGCCCAAGCGACGGCGTTGAAGGTGGTGCCGTTCCGGAAAATCGACGCCGCTCGAGGGACGCTCGTTGTTTGGCAACATGCGGAACCGTGAGAGCGCAAAAATAAGACGTTCCCGCGGTAGCTTCTTCAGGCGTGTCAAATCAGCGCCGCGTTGAGGAACTCTGGAATCATTGTCCACACACCAAACTCGTCTTGTCACAATGTCGAAGCGGGCTGGAGGAAGGCGGCGGATTCCAGCGCAAAGGTCGCTTCTTTGAACGCCTCGCAGCTGCAGCGGCGGAGAGCGGGAGGTGCGCGTCTTGCACCCCTTGTCGTAATCGGGTGGCAAGGTGACAATCTTGTTGTGCAACCCGCCGTTCTTTACAGCGCCTCCATGGCCCCAAAAGTCTCGACTGTCTAGCGCTGACAACCGCTAGGCAGGAAGAGAACGGCTGCTGGTCAGGGGGGGGATTGATGTCTTGGCTCGCAGCGACCACTTGTGCATTGATGTCACCGCCCCAAAACATCCAACAAGGACAGGCAACTGCAAAATGAACCCCACAACACGGCTCTGCGCCGAGATGACGTGCATTGGCTCTCACTTTAGACTCGCTAGGCTTCAAAAAAAACAACAACAACATAAGTGCAGAAACAAAAAAAATGCTGCATTTCACTATGCCAATTTCTGAAGCAAATTCCTGCTGACAAATTCAGCAATCATGGAGGGAATCCTGCTAAATGAGAGGGGATCTTCTTCGCTTAATAAATTTAACACTAGTAACCCTAAAATTTAGGCGGGACCCTCAAACGCAGAATTCAAATTAGCCTGCTCAAACCATCCGCATTGCTATGCAACTTTCCCTTCTTATATCTAACGGAGAAGTTGTACTCTTGGAGAGTGAGGCTCCATCGGAGCAAGCGGCCGTTTTTGTGTGACATTTGATTGAGCCACGTCAGAGGACAGTGGTCGGTCTCGAAGATGAACTTCGCTCCGTACAAATAACACGACAACTTCTGGGCGGCCCAAACCAAACAAGCGCATTCCTTCTCTGAAGCGCTGTAGGCTTCCTCTCTTACATTTAGTTTACGGCTGGCGTAGAGTATAGGATGCTCCTCGTTATCGTCGCCGACTTGACTAAGTACCACGCCCATACCTCTGTCGCTTGCGTCGCATTGAACTATGAATTCCTTTGTGTAGTCTGGCGCGCGAAGCACAGGGCGAGAAACCAATAGCGTTTTCAAACTTTGGAAAGCGTTCTCTTTGTCCTTATCCCAGAGTACGATACTCGGTGCTCCCTTTCGGAGGGCGTCTGTTAATGGACTTGCCAATTGCGAGTAATTCGGAATGTACCGTTGATAGTACCCCACAAGTCCCAAAAATGAACGAAGGTCCGTTCTCCGGCGCGGCTGAGAAAATTCTCCAATCGTAGCTCTTTTCAGCTCAGCCGGCTGTCTCATGTCCTGACCGACAACATGGCCCAGATAAGTAACCTGCGAACAACCAAACCTACACTTTTCCGCTTTCATCGTTAAGCCGGCTTCCCTCAACCGTGAGAACACCTGTTTGAGGTGCGATACGTGTTGTTCCCAGCTGTCCGAAAAAATGGCCACATCATCAAGATAAGGTAAGGCGAACTCCTGCAAGTCCTTTAGGACAATATCCATTAACTTAGAGAAGCTAAACGGCGCGTTCTTCAGCCCGAAGCTGAGTGCGAGAGGGCGAAAAGTGCCTACAGGCGAGATGAATGCGGCATAGCGGCTGGCACTTTCGGAAAGGGGAACTTGCCAGTACCCCCGCACGAGATCTATAGTTGAAATGTATTTAGCAGCGCTAACTCTTTCAATTCGTTCCTCAATGTTGGGTATCGGGTACAGCTGATCCCTAGTGATCGCATTTAACTTCCTGTAGTCAACACACGGACGAGGGTCCTTGTTAGGGGTTTCTACGAGTATTAGCGGTGACGTGTAGTCACTCTCAGCGGGCTCAATAACTCCCAACTCTAGCATGCGCTGTATCTCTGCCTCCATAATCTCTCTCTGTCTTGGAGACACCCTGTAAGGTTTTGATCTTACTGGTTCGGCAGAGGTCAGCTCAATTTCATGCGTTATCAGTTCGGTTCTACCCGGCCGATCGCTGAATCTGTCGAGATATTCCCCTAACACCCCTTTTAGCTCATCTAGCTGCTCGGGTCTTAGAGCATGCGAGCTTACCGAGTGTTCTACTACTTCTTCTAGGCCGATTTCAGAGTTGGAGGTTGCCCTATCCTCCTTAAACTTGGTACCAATGCCATCCGGCTCTTTGACAGTATAGTTAACGACTCCGCTCCGCTCTACATACGGCTTCATCAAATTACAGTGATATATCCTCACTTCCTTCCTGCGACCGGGCATTCTCAAAGCATAGTTAGTTTCTGAAAGTTTGTGCAACACTTTAACGGGCCCGTCCCAGTGAACTTCAAGCTTGTTCTTTCTTGAAGGTTTGAGGATCATTACCTGGTCTCCGGCGTTAAACGTACGAAGCCTCGCATTCCTGTCGTAATAGAATTTGGCGTTCTTTTGAGCTAGTGCCATGTTCTTTCCGACTAGTTCTTGGGTTGCGCTTAGCCGTTCCAGTAAATTTAGCACGTATTCAACCACGGTTGGACTCTCCCCTCTTTCTTCCCACATCTCTCTTAACATTCTCAGTGGAGAACGGAGTGTCCTCCCATACACTAGTTCTGCTGGTGAGAACCCTGTCGCTTCATGTGGAACCGTTCGCAAAGCAAACAAAGTTGCCGGCAGACAGTTCTCCCAGTCCTCCTTGTGCTCGTAACAGAGCGCACGCAAAACTCGCTTAAGCACCGAATGCCACCTCTCTACACTGTTTGACTGAGGGTGATAGACAGAACTGTGTATTAACTTTACCCCGCACTTTTGCAAGAATGTGGAAGTCAGTGCGCTCGTGAATACTGACCCTTGATCTGCCTGAATTTCGGCTGGAAACCCAACTCGTGCAAACACTGTCAAAAGCGCGTCTACTACTTCAGTGGAGCTGAGCTCTTTCAAAGGGATTGCTTCTGGAAACTTGGTAGCCGGACACAGCATGGTAAACAAGTACCTGTAGCCTGATTTTGTTTTTGGAAGAGGCCCTACCGTGTCTATTACAAGCCGTCTGAAAGGCTCTGTTATTAAGGGCACTACCTTCAGTGGAGCTTTCCAAGTCTCTCCTGGTTTACCAGAACGCTGGCAGGCGTCGCATGATCTTACAAAGTTTTCTACATCTTTGAAACAGCCAGGCCAGTAGTATTCCATAAGCAATCTTTCCTTTGATTTGTTTATGCCTAGGTGGCCGGACCACCCATTTCCATGACAAAGACTCAAAAGGTCCTCCCTATACTTAGTAGGTATGACTAACTGATCTAAAATCCTACCCTTTCGATCTCTGTAATGCCGATACAACAATCCTCCTTTCTCATGTATCGCTACGTTGCGCCTAGCAATGCCTTCTTTAGCTGTGTTACGTAATTTAGCTAAGCTCTCATCATTCTTTTGCTCAGCTGCCAGTGACTCTCTATCCACGCGTAAGAGTTGATCAAAGTTCTTTGAGGCCGGTGATAACAACGACCCTGTCTCGCTTGGGAGCGCGTCTGCATGCTCTTCCTGCAGGCTAGAACTCTGACACTCTAGTGCTACGCTCTCATGGAACTGGTCAACTGGCAGGCTCTCCTCAACTGTTCTTTTGTCCCTCGGGCCTAGCTCGGATTCGGGGATTGAAGCTATCCCCTTTTCTGCTTCAGCTGGAGGAGCTTGAGCATTTTCAGCCGAAAGCGCCGCGATCTTACGAGCTTGGCCTCGGGTCAATGCCTGTACTATGCCCTCTCCTAGTTTGAGCCCTCTGTCACGCAGTAACTGATTCGAACGATTCGAAAAGATGTAGGGATACTGCAGTGACAAAAATTTGGAAACTGCAGCCTCAGTCTCTAGCTCCCCGAATGGTCCACTGATTTTGACTTTGGCCATGGGCAGACATACGCTGTGTTCTTCTACAACCTGTTTTATCCATGCTACTTCTCCGGTGAAGTCCTCTACCATCACGTAAGACGGATGGACAATGTCCAGCGTGGCGGCACTGTCTCTTAGCACTCGGCATGGTTTTCCATTAACTTGCAGGTCGTGGAGATATGGACTTAAAAGTTCCATATTCTCATCCTTTTCCTCCACGTAGGAAAAAACTACGCTAGGCTTCTCGCAGTTTACAGCTATATGTCCCAGTTTGTGGCATTTGTAACAGCGAATTGGTCTAAAAGATCCGAACTTTCTTTTCTGTTCTTGTGCGGTTTCTCTGTTAAGTTTCTCCTCGCCCTTTTCTGCGGGCTTTTCCGCCATGTCTACAGGCTTCGATCGTCTAGTTTGCGCACCCTTTTTGAACGGAAATGGTTTCCGCGGTCCATTTCGACCGTCCCAGTTTCCCTCCTCGGCGTTCATCTTTCTACGGGTTGCGTACTCTTCGGCTAATTCAGCCGCCCTTTCCACAGTGTTTACATTACCTCTATCTTGCACCCACAGTTTCACAGCTTGGGGAATGGTTTTGTAAAACTGCTCTAGACACATGCATTCAATGATCATGTCTCTGCTGTCGTACGCTTCCGCGCTTTTAAGCCACTCGACTAGGTTGGCCTTTAAGCTATATGCAAACTCCGGATAGCCCTCGCTATCTTTCTTGCCTGTGCTCCTAAACCTTTGCCGAAAAGCTTCGGCTGAAAGGCGGTATTTCTTCAGGAGACTAGCCTTAACTTTCGCATAATCATATGCCTCCTGCACACTCAATCTGGCGATTACTTCCGCCGCCTCACACGGCAACATAGACAGCAACCGCTGTGGCCATGTACTCGGACCGAAGTTCATCTTTTCGCAAGTCCTTTCAAAATTGCTTAGGAACAAGCCTATGTCGGTCCCGACCTCATATGGCTTTAATAGCCTGTCCATGCGGTACGATTCTGCCTCACTTGATCGACCCAGAGCTCCTTCACTTCCTTGAGACAACTCCAAACGTCTGTTTTCAAGTTCAAGTTGCATTTTTGTTATCTCGCGATCTTTATCGCGTTCCTCTCTCTCTCGTTTTTCTCTGTCTCGTTCTTCTCTTTCTTTTTCCCGTTTCTCTCTCTTTTTGAGAAGTTCCAATCCCATTTCAATATCTTGCTCACTGGCCTGATTGGAAATTAGCTCCAATAATTCCGATTTGAGCATTTCCTTGCGTACATCTAGGCCCAGTTCCTCACCAACAATCAACAACTCGTCTCTCAGCAGTGTCCTTAACTCCATGACTGCTGCTTTACTGCCTTGATTCTGCTCTCTAAATCTAGCTAGGAAAACACAACCTAGCTAACACACAACAATCTAGCTTCCCTACTGTTCTAAACAGAACAACCACAAAATGAAGCCTAGAGAGTCAAAGCAAAAACCAAGCACTCACCGCAGATACAGCACCATGTCGCAAAGTCCATCTCACCGCTGTCAGCCAGTTGTCAGGATTGGGGGCTCAATCCCTTCGTCCGTGGTCCTTTGCCAAGATTGGAGTACGGCATGAATTCGAAGGTAGCTGGCCCATGCCGTCGTCCAACTTATTTACGCTGAGATCGTTGATGAAGTGAAGAACTGCTTCTCATCGAGAACGAGGAAAAAGGGGTTTATTTACAGAAAATTAACTCAGTCTAACATGACTGTTTGAGAAAAATAGTATTAGTCCAACAGGACTGCATGAGAGAAGTGAACCAGTCTAACATGACTGCTCAAGAGAAGTGTGTCCAACAATCGCACAACCACAGTTTTTATACACTCGATCCGCTGGTCCTACGACGCGGCGGCTGTTCGTTTACACATCACCAACTCGCAGCTGCTCTGAAGACCAGTTTACAGACACAAAGGCACACACATTCCGAAGCCCAAGCGACGGCGTTGAAGGTGGTGCCGTTCCGGAAAATGGACGCCGCTCGAGGGACGCTCGTTGTTTGGCAACATGCGGAACCGTGAGAGCGCAAAAATAAGACGTTCCCGCGGTAGCTTCTTCAGGCGTGTCAAATCAGCGCCGCGTTGAGGAACTCTGGAATCATTGTCCACACACCAAACTCGTCTTGTCACAATGTCGAAGCGGGCTGGAGGAAGGCGGCGGATTCCAGCGCAAAGGTCGCTTCTTTGAACGCCTCGCAGCTGCAGCGGCGGAGAGCGGGAGGTGCGCGTCTTGCACCCCTTGTCGTAATCGGGTGGCAAGGTGACAATCTTGTTGTGCAACCCGCCGTTCTTTACAATACATAAGAAAAAGGAGTGGCCCTAGGACCGAGCCCTGTGGAACACCTGAATTCACTGGTAATTGGTTAGATTGATGGCGTCTGATTGGAACAAACTGGTGGCGATAGTTCAAGTACGCTGAAATCCAATTGACAAGTTGACAGTTTCTAAGCAGACTATGTAATTTAAATAACAATTTACTGTGTGATACTTTGTTGAAAGCTTTCGGAAAGACCATAAAGATTTCATCAATTTGTTTTACGTTATTTACAGATACGGCAAAATCATGGATAGTAGCAACTAGCTGTGTACAAGTTGAGTACCCTATCCGAAATCCATGCTGTTATTCTGTTAAGATATTATGTGTATCTATAAAATCCACTAAATGCTTATGCATTATGTGCTCTAATAATTTGCAAGTGTTAGAGGTTAAAGAGACCGGACGGTAATTCTTTATACACCGTCTGGCACCGAGCTTATGAAGTGGTATTACTCGGGCTGTTCTCCAGTAATTCGGGAGTTGACCTTCTTCTAAGGAACGTAAAAACACAATGTACAAGTATTTCGAAACTCATTCGGCATACCTTTTTGGGAAAGTGTTGGGTATGTCGTCTGGGCCTGAACTTTTCTTTTCATCAAGTTTTAAAAGCATGTGGAATATACCCTGTTCGCTTATTGACACACCAGGAATAGGGGGCAAAAATTATCAAACACAGGTAAGACACCATCATCCCAAGTAAAAACGGAGTGGAAGTGTTCATTAAATCATTTGGTCACGTGGTTTTCGGTATCATCCGATGGTAACAAAGGATGGCGAATTGTTCGCTCCATGGGGCACATAAGGCTTTCCCCTTAAAACACCATTTTTATTACACGAGGGTTTGTTCTTTTAGAGCGATAGCTTTACTACTCCGGGTACAAACTCAGGAAACGTCTGGTTCCGTAACTATGACCTTCAAGCTCAGCCAAGGTGAAACTGGGACCTAGCCTGCCTACCCCGCGTGGGCGCAGATATCTCGAAAGCGATCTACGTTGTGGACAACGTGCGTCGAGTGCTGATAGCGTGGTATGCGCTGTGCTTTAGATTCTTAGTTCGCGTTGAAGCGAGATGCAGCATGAAGGTCAATTCGCTCGCTGCTACTGCGTCGAGAAGCGTAAGTGTGTTGTTTCATAGTGCGATTCTAGATGCGGTATACTGATGACGGCGCAGAGCAGCGTCTGTGTCCTCTTCCAAGGCAAGCAAGACCATGCTATATCTCGGCAAGCTTGGTTTAACCGCGTTCAACAACGGCAGTTTTACAGCGAAGCTGTATGCTTCTACCGTCCAAGGAAATTTTCGTGTCGTTGGCGTGGTAAGCAAAAAAAAAAACTCCGCATACGTGGGCCGATCACGAAGATAGTACAATGCCCGGCCGACCCGCGGCGGAGGTGCAGTTCGCCATTAAGTCACCCTTCTTCACAGAGTGGAAGGGTACTGAGTTCTTTTTTTGCGTTCCGCCCCCACCTGAATGTGGCTGCCACGGCGGCGATTTCACCCCGCGACTTGGAGCACAGTCGCTGAACACGATAGCCATTAGGCTCCCGCGGCCGTTAAGTGGGCTAGCAATTTTAATTGAATTAAAAAGCGCGCGCCAAACATGAAATAATTGTTCAGTGCTGGTACTTCCGTGCGTTCGTAGCACGTCTTAAACAACACTCCTGTAGAGAATAGCTAAAGAGGCTTGATCAACAACCGCGGTTATCTAACGTTAGACTGAAGCCTTCGCAGTCATTTTCTGGCAGCCGCGTCGAAAGACGAAAAGTTCCATACATAAGTTGCAATTAGCTTGTGTTTGAGGGCCGTGCATACTGGTTTTAGTGGCTTTGGAGTTCCTCACTTTACTACATCTGGTCGCTGCCCGCAGGGCCGCTTCGCGCGACCTTGAATTGCTGCGGGGGGCCTTCTGTCTGTGGCGTAACCGGTGCGACGCAGTTGCCACGGGACACCCTGACCGCGCTCTGTTTCCACTTATGGGGCGGCTCTACTCTGAGCTACTGTCGTTTCTGTCAGAGGAGCTGTTCTTCCTTGGCGAAGAAGAGTTCCTTCGACAGTGGTCATGCCGTTTAGTGTCGGTGGCTGCATTATGGACGCATATGGCTGAATTTTCGTCCAGCCTGGTTCTCGTAGACAGACCATCGGAAGTATTCTTTTAATGCACATAGAATGCAGCTGCCCGTAATGTCTGTGTGTGTGTCCTCTCGTATACATGATCATTTTTGTATATACACATCTCGTGCACATCACTTCAAAATTGTGTAAAGTGTTCTTTCACATCATCATTGTACATAACCATTGTGTACACTGTATATATGGAACATCATTTTATGCATGTGGCACTTCGTTTATGTGTAACTGTGCCTTTCCGTGGATATATGTGTTTATATGTTGGTGCGTGTGGACTCAGACATTACTTACGTTGAAAACGTGCTGTGTTTCGTTTCTTATATGTTATCATCCCGGTGGAATTGTGCCGTAATTATCACTCAGTAGAAGGGTTGAAATTTGGGCCAGTTGGTACATACTTGAACGAGAAAATTCGAAAATAGTGTATGCACGTGAAGTGTGGGAAGCCGGTAGCGTTATGGGTGGTCATCTCATATTATACTATATTGTGCAATCTGACGGTAGTCTGTTCCGGACCACGGACCACGGCCACAGGCAGAGCGTGCGTGGAAATAGCTCGTGAACAACATTTTGTAACGGGGGTGAATGCGGTTTACATCTTGTATATTAGAACTCAGATGGGTGCGACGTAATGCTGATTTCTATCACATTTACCGCTAAATCGCTTCTGAATTTTTTTATTTATCTCCGTCTTGTTGACCTCCCAACCTTTCCCTCCTTTTTCCCCTTCCTCCTCCTCCTTCTCCTCCTCCTCTCCCTTTTATTTATCTAAAAGAAAATCAGGATCTCACTTGCACCCGTAAAGCGTAATGAACGCGGGTTTCACGGAACCAACTTTTAATCTCCGACTCAGTTTGCTCACACTGCTGCTTATCAGGAATGAATGAGTGTTTGACGCAGTCGAGTCTAAAGTATAGTCGACATATCTCAGTTAATTATCCCCTGGCAACGGACAAAAACAAAATGGCATATAATTGAGGAGTTTGCGAGGGGAGATAGCGAGCTTAACTGGTCGACAAACGCGCAGTAGGCACTATAAGATGTCAACAACGAAAAAAAAACGATGGTGCAAGAAACGGGAAAACGACAACTATCTAGAACAAAAGAAATTCTCGGCGCGCATGGTTCAACAGCGGGAATGGATGAGGAACAAGCAGGATCGCGCCTAACGATCTGCGACAACTCTTATCCCTTTCGAAGCAGTCGCGCAGCCGTTCGCTTTGTGCGGCTACTTCGCGCTAAAACAACAAAAAAAAAAGAACAATCCTGAGCCGAGAACTGAGATACTGCAGATGCTGACTGCTCACTCATCCCTGCTTTCCCTACACTCGCTTCCCTGGCTTCCCGAACCAAGCCACGTGTCGTCTGCTCCCCTCTTCGCGTCACGCCCCGTTATACCTAAAGATAGGAGGCCTCACGAGTTCGCGCGCATGCCTGGGGGAAGGTGAAATTAATCCTGATTAATGTGGGCGATATTTGGGACGGCTTCAGCTCACCTCCCTCCGGCTATCTTCGGTGCGACATCCCATTTTCCCCACGCGCCCCGTTTTCCCGTTCCTTTTCCTCCCAACGTTCCCGTCTGCATCTTGCGCGTGGTTGGCCGAGACGAGTGTTTTTCGCGTGCACTGCTGGATAAACTCGCAGCGTATCCTATGAAGCGTCGAGATGCTTTCTTCGTTTCCGTGTACACGAAGCGACGTGAGCGTAGAAGACGTGAGAGACGTCCGGTGGAACTCGCACAAAACGTGCGGCCATTTGAAGGAAAGACCTAAATGCTTGGCATGGAGTGAGTATATGAGTTGCAGCTTCATGCTGCAAAATGTGGAACAGTGGTGACGACAGGCACTAGACTGTTTAAGAAGAAGCTGTCGTTCGTAGTACTCCCAATTGAAGTGAATGTAAAACGCAGAACCTCTCTCACTGGAGAAGCGTTGAAGCCATTCGTATACAAGCTCTTGAAAAGTACGCTATTAAACGCCCTAATTAGGCAGTGAATAAACAAAAAAGGTAACCATAAGAACAATTGGAATGAGAAAATAAATTAACGCATCGTCCCAGGGACTAATAGTCAAGCACAGTAGGCCCATCCTTATAAAACCAAGACGGCTTGCTGTTCTGACGTGCACCAATCTAAATAGGCCCAAATAAAAGGCAGATTTTGATAACTGTTGATAGTGTAGTTCTAAATTAGTTCTTATACTTGCTCGTATAAATTAATTATTAGTGGAAGGCTAACAAATTCGTCCATCCCACACGTGTTCGGGACTCGGTGACAAGCGAAGTTTTTTTGTTGCTGTTTACTGAAATGCCCTCACTTCACCTTCTTCAATTCTGTATATCTCAATGGTCGTCGCACAATCCAGCTTTGATCCCTTTTTGTCCGGTTTTCGGCACGCAGCTGCTTCTATTGCTGACTTCTTCATTTCGCTTTGGCGGACATCTTAAAATTTTCTGTTGTCAACTTCTACACTTCTTGCTTCTCATTTTGCTCGGCACCTACTGAGGGGCGCATTATTCATTCTGGGAGATTTGCCAAGAATATTAATATTCGCACACACCCAGTGGCACAAAGTTTCTTACAACATTACGTAGAGGTAAAACTGGCGCTGCGTCGCTGTTGTATGCCAGGGAACGCGGGAATGTGGTGGTTTCGGGTTCGCGTAGTCCTCGGAGAGCCTGTATACACCATAAAAACGTGCCTGGCTACCACCATTCCGTATGTCCTAATGATTCATTTTGTACTAGACAACCACGTAAAAGCTGTACCTTTTATAACAATATTACAGAAAAGCGTTTCTTTTATTTTCACTCATGATCACTTGCACTTGAAAGTATGTGAAACGTAATAAAAGTACCTACTGGACGCCCAAATTGGAGGACAGACGACACCACCTGCTCATGCTGTGCCACAGTTTGTCGTCTCTTCTTGCTTTTCATCACTTTATTACACACCGCCGGAAAACAAGCTTTACCGAAAGATGTAATACGGGTAAATGAAAACCCTATGGGAAGATTTTATCTGAAGAAAACTATCTGTGCAGCCATGTCCACGTTTTAGCCCCAAGCCTCGCCCAAGGCAAGCCAACACAACCCTCGCACACGCACATACCGTCGTCCCCTTGACAGCGCATCGTCTGCTAGGAAGCTCGCATACACGGTGGCACCAGATTTCCCGCTAGGTAATATTGTGAGAAAATTTATTACCTAGTGGCACATGTCAAATCTTCCAAGTTATCAGTTAGGGCACATACCCAATGATAGTGCAAATGTAATCTAGACAAAAAGAAGAACAAGAAGGCTCGCCTTCGCGAATAGCATTTCGCCGCAAGCGTTTCCCGGTAAAGATTACGGTTTCATAAGCTGCAGTTGCCGGGAATCGGCAACTGTACATAGCATAGAAAGCAAGGAGTGACGTCACTACACTTTCACACGTAAACAAAGAACCCGCCTGGCAACTGATTTCGTTTGTGTAAGCCTCGTAACATCAACAACCTTCGACCCATCTCGCTAACGTCGTGCGCGGGGAAACTCTTTGAAAAGGTTGTGCAGGTCCGGCTCTCGAACCACATAGAGCTAAACAACATGTTCCCCTCCAACATGTTCGGTTTCCGACCCCACGTGTCAGCGCAGGACGTTTTTCTACTACTAAAACACGAGGTCCTGCACCCCAACAGAGCGTCGGAAGATAAATTTGTATTGGCATTGGACATCAAAAAGGCCTTCGACAGCATCTCCCACCACGCTATTCTGGAGGGACTGGAAGCGGTGAACTGCGGAACGCGAATTTATAACTACGTGCGCTCGTTCCTCAGCCACCGCGCGGCCACAATCGGATTAGGCTCCACGAGGTCCGACACCTTCAACTGTCCCGACAGAGGTACCCCTCAGGGAGCTATACTCTCTCCACTGCTTTTCAATGTAGGGATGCGAAAGCTAGCCATGGAGCTAGATAAACACCCGAATCTCGGTTGTGCGATATATGCCGATGATATTACGTTCTGGGCTCACCAGGGGTCCTACGGGGACAAGCAAGAAACCCTTCAAAAGGCCATAGACGCAGTCGTGGAATACGCGAGGGCGGCGGACATGGTATGCGCACCCGAAAAATCGGAATTCATTCGGGTGCGTGCGAAATACGCAAGAAAGAAGGACTGGGTCCCGCTCACTCTGACTCTCGACGGGGCGCCGATTCGTGAAGTGAAGACACTCCGAATATTGGGGATGTGGATACAGCAGAATGCTGGAACATCTCACACCCTACAAAAACTAAAGGCGGTCACAGGAAACGTGGCCAGAATGATAAGGAGAGTGGCAAAAAGCAGAGACAGCCTAACTGAGGGAGAGACCATCAGCCTGGTTCACGCATTCGTAATTAGCCGACTCACATACGCCCTTCCATATCAGGCCTTGACAAACCAAGAGAATAAACAGGCAAACGCAATAATAAGAAAAGCCTTTAAAGCCGCCCTTGGTCTTCCGGAATGCGCTAGCACAGAGAGATTCGAGGGACTGGGCCTGCACAATACTTTTGACGAGTACGCAGTCGCGACGTTATATGCCCAGAAAGAATGACTTTGTTCTTCAACTCAGGGCAGGGAAGTATTGGCGAGGTTAGGCTTTCCCCTGAGACCCCAGTATTGCGGAGAGGAAACGGCACAGATAGACCGCACTGTTCGATCGCACATCGCGGTGGCCCCAATTCCCAAAAACATGCACCCCAAGTACCATCCCGGACGACGCAGAGCAAGGGTAAAGACCCTTCACAAACGTTTCGGCATGGGACCGGGGGTGTATTATACGGATGCCAGTCGAGCCAGCTCAGACACTTTCAGCATAGTTTCTACATGCAACAACAACATAACAACGGCATCCTTCAAAACCGCCTCGGCATGCGTGGCAGAGGCTGCAGCCATCGCCTTGGCCATTCAGGACGCCGAGCGCCAAACCAATTCGGCTGTCATATTATCCGATTCACAAGCGGCTTGCCGCCTGTTTTTGCAAGGAACGGCACCCAAATCAGTAATCAAAATTTTAGGCACTCAACTGGAGGGGCACCACACTATCGTCTGGTGTCCGGCACACGAGCGACTGGCAGGAAACGCTAGGGCAGACCGTATTGCTCGAGGTTTGAACGTCCGAGCAACGGCATGGCCTAGCGATGACCTTCCACCGAATTCTCGTGACATCCTCCTACAGCAAAGGCAGGAGCGGAGACGTTTTGGACATCCTCACTCCGATTTAAACAGCCAACAGGAGAGGGACTGGCGTCGTATTCAGACGAATACATACCCCAACCTGCACCACCTACACAGAATACACCCCACGAGGTTCACTGACGAGTGCCCGTGGTGCACAGACACACCCACACTAAAACACATCACATGGGAGTGTCCCAGGAGGCCTCCGCACATAGACAGTCCCATATTACACGAACATCCACTAATGAGGAATAGGCAGTGGGAGGCATGGCTTGCGGACGAGGGTCGGGAGAGCCAGTTGGCTCTTCTGGACCAAGCCCAGCGAGCCGCTCGTGCCAGTGGGGCCCTGAAATAGGGGCTCCAACCATCGTGCCTTATTTTATTTATATTAATAAAGTTTTACTCTCTCTCTCTCTCTGATACCACTACGCAAAGGCCACGCATAGTCTGGATTCCCGAAGAGGAGCGCGAATACCATGAGCGACGAAAGGAACAGCAACGTCAATGTGCACAACGGGGTCGTGCTCACGCTCGGCGGGACCCTGTTCGAGGCTACATCACATTGGCTTATTGGATCAGGTGATACCGTAAATTCGCTGGCCAACCACCTCCACAACGTGGATTGGAGTATCCCTCCCCCCCCCCCTTTTTTTTTATTCTGGCTGGCAGCCACTTTGGTCAAATATATAATTCGGGCGCGGAATCGTCTCTTGGGATCTAGGGCAATATGTCTGACATTTTGCAAATTTTTGCGCGTTATCGCGCTGCAAACAGCCTCCGAGACTGCTGGCCTTTGCGCAAGCATCTCGGAACCTCTACTTGAGCAGATGGCGGTACGCGCTGCGAAAGCCTGCAGCTCTTGTGGTAAATGAGTCTAGACGGATAGGAGTCTCCAAGCATTTTTTTTTTATTCCTTCGATTTTACTGTCCCACAACGTACGCTAGCAAGCGGGACTCACTTCTAGTCAACCTACTTGCCTTTTATTTACCTTCCTTGTATATCTTTCTCTCCATCTACCTGATATATATTTCTCTGTTGCAAGATAGGGAAATGGCCAGCCCATGAGAGTGTTCTTTCTTAATTTTTTTTTCGGCTGGGCATTGCAGTAGCGGTCTATTTAGAACCGAACGGAGAGAAAAAGAAAAAAAAAACGGTTGTCAGATTACAAAGCGAGAAACGAGAGGGTCTCGCAAACGCCCAAAACGAGTGAGCGACCCGGAAGTGGACACTCATATCCGTCTAGCGCATTCCTGCAAACTCTTTGCTTGTTCTTTTTTTATCCACTCCCTTGAAGCATTCCTGCAACGTTCCTTCTTTCCCTCCCCCTTCCCCATTTTATCTCTATATATCTGTATTATTTTGTCTTACCTCAGCAACTTTCTACCGCCCGTCCCCAGGGTCACGCGAGATCGCATTACAGAAGGGGCCAGCGCTTTTCTTTTTTCGTTTTTTTTTTTGGACGACAAAATTACGGTCATAAATAACCACTCATAGCAGATGGATCCAACCCCTGCTCCCTTCTTGTTGATATCACGTTCTTTTTTATGCCAACGCTTTCGCAAATATACCTCGACCCTCACTGGAAGGAGAGGTTGTAGAGGAACGCGTGACTTCGTTCTCTCGGTGCTGATTCTTTTATTTTGGATTCGCTTTCCCCTATCCTTTTCTTTTTCCTAGATATCATATTTCAGCATAGCGTTACCTCTCCGACGTTATCGATACCTCCTGCCAACGACTGCGCATGCGCATAAGTGTTGCGGAGCTGGCTGGGCATAATCGGGCTTGTTGGCACTTGGGTGTATACTTGGGCTTGGCATACTCAAGTGCCAACCCAAGTGCCAACGGAGTTGTACACCCAAGTGCGAACCTTGTTGTATACGTGTTCTTGTGCACCGGCGGCGAAGAAACTTGGCTTCACCGAGTTGGAACAGTAGTTCTTCTGGATGACCCCATACTATCGTCCGTATAGTTTGCGAACTCTGGGGTACCTCGCTCTATTTGATTTGCCGAGATTGTTCTGCAATGTTGCAGAAACGCCACAAAACGTAACTAACACTGGAGTAGACGAGACTCCCGAACCAATCTCTCGCCACCGTGGTAGCCGCACGATGGGTATTCCGAACTTTCTCGAAACCAGGTTCGATAAGATGCGTGCTAAAATGCACCCTTTTACTACACGAGTGTTGGTCTCTGTATGTGTGCAAGGTACGCATTTATCATTCAGTACCATTTCATAGCGTCCAAGACTGTCTCTTTTAGGTAAAATTACATGATGGGTTTGTCAACGAAAATTTCTTCACTTGAGAGGCGAAAGCGCGGCTGTCCATGTTTGCGTAGTAGATGTGCCTGAAGGTACAGTTGTGTCTCCCAGAACGTTTCACAAAGCCTCAAAACTAGAGTCACACGCCTCACCGTATTTGCTAGTTGTACAAGCTGGCGTTGTAAGCGCGCAGCCGCTGCATATTGCGGTGCTGGCGTTACCGCTGCCGGAAGCAAGTTGCCTGCCTGCACTTCGCGGCATACGCATTCGACGGTAATGGCCCAGCCAATAATGGAGCAGCGGCCTACCTGGGTACTCATCGTCATAGAGTAGGTCACGTGCACTCTCAGTGCACAGCAGCCTACCGAAACGTAACTATGCACGGCAAGCTCCACGCTACGCTGGCTTTTGGCAGACGCAAAGATTGCTGTGCTACGTATTGCGACTCGCTTAGCGGCAGAATCGTGAGAATACAAGTGTGCGTGTTTACTACGCGTACACTGTTGGTGATGGCGGGAGAGCTACCGTTGGAGCCATGCCACAGGTACGGCTCCAACGGAGCATGCCACAGGTATGCACAATACGTTCTTAATGAAGAAAGCTGGCGTCCTTTATGTTACAGCAGCAGTAGGAACGCAGTCACTGCTTCCGTCTGTTCTCTTTAGTGTGGCTCATTTTGAGCCAAGAAAAAGTTGATTAAGAGGCGGGAAACTTACGCAAAGCGCATATCAGCCTTCGTTTTTGATACGCTGGAGCGAAGTTTTTGTTGCACGTATTTCCGAAAAGCAGTTTAATTATTAATCTCTACAATAGCAAGGAACATTTCGATGTTCCTTTTTTCTTCTAAAGGTATGCTACGCATAACTGAAAATAAAGATGAAAAACTTGTTGATGTGGAATGGCGTCTGTACTTAGTGGGGTAAAGGGAAAAAGAATGCAATATACATCGCCAAAGGCACCAAAAACTTCAGTTTCGCCGTCCAAAAGAACAGAATAAACAAAAATGATTGGGACAGGTCCGACAGCGTCGCCTTGGAAACGTGAGGGCAGGGGTGCGAGTCCGGGGTGCGCGACGCCGTCGCGCGGGAAACAAAATGGTTGGCGTGACGTCGACAGCATCCGTCGGCGCCATTTCGGCTGTGCTGTTTGACTTTCGAAGCAGGCGTATAGCTTGGGCAGCTCCGATCACATTTTGCCATTCGGGCTGTTCCCCTTCTTTTTTTCTTTTTTAAGGCGAAGCTTTCCTTGCCTCTTCCTTCGACTTTCCCACTGCTGCTGCTGTCCGGCACGCAGCTAACGCCGGTCACGTGAAGACGTATAGTTGAGACGCACGCCACTATCGCCGGCCGCATCGCGACTTGACCGAGACGTGGCCATCTCACAAGAACATAAAAGACATGCGCAGCCGATGTTTTGTTTCGCGACGGTTGTTTACGAGCTGCCATTCTCGAAACTCCGAGGAATAACTTTGTAAACAATGTAAGACAATGTGTGCGGCAGGTGGAGGGCTTGCGCGGTTGTGGTTCAGAATGATTGTTACATCGCCAAGCAACACCGCAGCGTCGACACCGGATTTTCTGCGACGCGGGGCATAGAGAAAGAAAAAGACTAAGAGCGGACACTCCGAGAAATCTGGCCTCAGGAACTACGTCACGGCTACGTAACGAACTATTGCTCTCATCAAACGCCAGGGGACGCAGGCGCAAAAAAAATAAAATGTTGTAATGAATTCTGCTCAATGGCTTCACAAAATAATAATTATACACCCAAATTTGGCGTGTTTCTGATACATAAAAGCAGAATTTATCGAAGACACCTTCCGTGCTTTTTGTTCTTCATTCGTACTGCCATCAACACCAATCACCATTCGTCCATCGAGAAGAAATCAACGACACCAGCGGCGTGCCAGCGGGAACGTCTCGTGAACGTCGGCTGCGGCGGTGTTCTTGTGTGTGAGAAAGGTGAGTCACGTTTTTAAGCGAAGCTTGGAGTAATTGACTTGTGAGCGCGACGAGGTTTGCTAAAAAAAGTAATTTGCGGCTCTATATGAGGAGGCTAGACGCGAACAATGCGAAAAGCATGCCCCCTCAAGAAAAGCGTAGCAAGAGCGCTGTACTAGCTGTACTTCCTTGCTATCCTCACCGAGAACGGCATAATCTTTGTTGGTTGCGTTCCGTGAAAATAATCAAACTACGCGAAGCTGCCATTGCACCGGTTCACGGCTGTGCACTGCACTGCGACTCGCAGCTTGTCAGACGCCATCGAGACGCTGTGTCTCGGTTTGCGAGGGTAAATCGTTCTTGCCCAGCGCTGTTTGCGATAACCGCGGTATCGGCGTTCCATTGAAATAGTTCGTGTTGGCGGATTTAAAATGATCTGCTGGACAACGCTTAAGGTCAATATCATGAATTGCACATTTCAGGAAAATTGCGGTTTCGAGAAAATTGAATTCTCAAACCGCGTTTAAATGATCGCGTCACGGTTGACGGTCTTTTCGTTGGCCCGTTCTAGAGGCTGACGAACGCTGGAAAGAACATAAAAGACGCCACGCTGATTCAGACCGAAAACGGCGTTCCGGGGACGCGCGCTACCTAAATAAAGAAAGCAGGATGTTAGGCACGCTGTAGCCAAGTTTTGCTTGCTCGTTTCCCTTATAGAGTAAGGGCTCCTGAATATTTTAACGATATTGCTTGCAAAAAATGGCATGTGACATAAACAGCGAGCATAGCTTATTGCGTTTGGTACTTTGCGAGGTGTGTATCTACGGCTCCGCACGGACGGACGCTGGTGAATGCGTCCGTGCAGATTGTTTATACAGAAAAGTAACGGTGGGGAAAAGCCACCAATGACTACTGCATGTACTTATTGCGGCGGCCGTGTTGGGAAGTACTGCGCATTCTAGTAATTTTCGGTTCCTTATCAGTTTTTCGTGGCGAAGACATTGCACAACGTATTGTCGCGTAGGCGTGGCGAGGTGCGCATTTGAACAAAGGCCTCGTATTTGGACGTTTCGAATGTATCTTCATCATGCTTATGTGAACTGCTATTTTGCCTACCAATGTACTCCTTATACTGAGTACGTACAGGGGTGTCGAAAACTTCCCAGGCCGCGATGCCCTCCATGGGATTAAATAGGATGGCGGCCTGGGAACTTTTGAACACCCCTATACGGGGTATTAACATTTATCCTTGTAAGTCCGGGTTATATGGGTCAGAGGTCAGGATGTGTCAGTGGTTTTATATTGTGCATCGGTTCGCTATTCATTCAAAGCGGTTTCCTGGTACAGTTATGACGTGTACATATGTTTTTGGTAATTAATGAAGCGTGCATTTATTGATATTTTCAGACCGTGCTGATGCCATGCCGTCCGGCGGTCCAAGCTACGGCAGCTGCTGCTGTGTGTCGTGGTGCTTTGACAACGGCAGAACCCAGAAGAAGCCTATCTTGACTTGGAATAAAAACATTGCGGAAACTCTGTCTCTTTGATACATATGAGCGCTTGTACCAAAACATAGAAGACAAGCGCGATGGATAAAGCCGTAGTGAATTATGATCACCTCTATCTCCATCTGTTACAACTTAATCGAAATAAAAATTAGGTCACTACCTCAATTCACACCAAATATTGAACTAGACAAAAGAATGAATCGCTAAATCAAAGCGACAAATAAAAGCGTTGCCATTTGGGTGACGAAGAGTGGTCTGAAATTACAAGCTTCCACGACAGCCCAACGTCAGTTACGAGGGGTAATCCAAATTTCGCGCCAGCGAAACCGAAACATGAAGTGCAGGCCAGTTGCTCTCATCAACCGCCAGGCGCGCTAGGTTCGATTGGGCCTCTGGGGGTGTATGGGAGTGGCCGCTCTTAACTTTTTTTTCTTTCTCTATGCGCGGGGTCCTTAACGCTGTCGCCTTAGTACACGACAGGAGAAGCACGTGCGAAGATTTACGCCGCGTCGCATCTGCACAGTGCCTTCTGGACGCCTAACTAGGCGTCCAGAAGGCATCCAGAAGACCACCTCACAAATGCTGTGTACGCCCCGTCGCATCTGCACAATGCCTTCTGAATGCCTAATTAGGCGTCCAGAAGGCATCCAGAAGACCACCTCACAAATGCTGTGCTGTGCTTGTTTCCGTGCTCAGCCGCAACAGCAACGACAGTAGAGGGAGGAGGTGGGGAGATTGTTAGCGAGGGAATAGAGAGAGAGAGAGAGAGAGAGAGAGAGAGGAGTCAGTTTGGTGAGCTACAACGCTACAAACCAGAATGGCGCCGAAGCGTGCACTTAGTGCCGACTAGGCGAAGGCTCGCATAAAGCGTCGAGCGGAGCAAGAACAATAAACACAAGCGCAGCAGGCAAGGTAACATTTCACATCCCGTCACGACTGTCGCATTTCGTCGATATGTCACCGCCAAATAACGTCAATGAACGCAAACAGCAGACAAAGCTTCGCTTGCATCGGTTCCCGCAGTGCGTGGAATCTGCATATTATTTTTTAAACCGCGAAAAGCAATATAGGCTTGCCTTGGTCGCAGACAATTTTGCAATGCTTCGTACTCGTCGAGTTAGTCGGACACTGTGAGAAAATATTGGTTGAGTCAGCGGCCCCTTGGATGACCTTTATTTGTGGCTAAATTATGATATCTTCAGTTGGGGCATCGTTCTTTTATAGCTGAAAAAAGATTTCGTGTAATATATACAAGTTTTTGTATTTGGGTAACATTGCTTCTACATAAATCATAAATTATGGTCGAACACGGGAAAGCTCACGCCAAAGCCAATGTTTCGACAAGGAGACTTGTCCTTGCTAGGGCAAACGGCTTTTCTTGTCGTTAAAAGTGGTGTCTAAATCCACGCCCACAGTGACGATGCCCTCCGAGCAAGTGACGCCAGTCTTGAAGGCCATGCTTTTGCGAGTTGTATACGCAGGAAGTGATTGCGGAGCGGGAAATATGCCATGGCTTCCGCCATGGCGTATTTCATATGACATGTTCATATGGCTCACTCTCAGTGAGTACTCGTAAGCGTGACGAAGACAGGCCGAAACGTTGAAACCGGAGTCAAACATGACTCGTTGGACTACTGTGGATCACTTCAAGTATCGAACATGCTGGAAACCTCTGTACCACTTAATATTTAGTAGCGGTGTCTGTTACAAAAACTTTCCACGCGCTTTCGCGGTGCATTGACAGTGTAGACTGTTACAGGACTATAGTTCTCCAACGATTATTACCGTCACCATCGTCATAGCAGAGGTCAAGAAAGGGAAGATAACATCCGAGAAAAGAAGACTTTAAATAAATAAATAAATAAATAAATAAATAAATCATTTCTATTAGATGGATTCTTGTTCTGTTAATTTAGGACTTTACTCATCCTAAACAGCCAAATGGCCCGTGAAAACACCCACAGAAAGAAATACACAGATAAACTTGTCTTTGAGCTAGTATGAAAAAAAAACGGCTCTGCTGCGCAAAAAAAAAAAAATAGAAAGAAGAACCAGAGTCTACAGCAGCACAAAAAAAGTTTGCAACAATATAAAAAATAAGGCACGTCTTGTTTACTAGAGGGATTGGCACAGCTTCCTCGAAAGGGCAGCTTGTTAGACGGGCGTCGATCGACAGGCTTCCTAAGTGATGCACTAATAAGGAGAAGGCAAATTAATGACGCCCTTCGACTAATGTAAAGTGGGCGCCGATTGCTCCTATGGCAGCGCCGGACAAACTTACCCTACTCCGTGCGTCCCCTAATTACATAAAAACATCAGCCTAGAAACCTCTCCAGAAGTTGCAAAAGAACATGCGCAGTGGCACTAAGTATACCACGACAAAAAACAGCGCTCTCTCGTTTTCTAGTACACGAACCGAGGACGCTGTCGAAACAACCAGGCGCATCTATCACAAACTTCCAGCCTCGGGTCAATGGCGACACAGTCTGCTTCACGAAAGAAAGTCGGCGGCAAAGCTGCGAGAGCAGCGGGTCAGAGCTGCGCAGACACAAAATCAATCACTGTCCAATCATGGGGAAGAAGAACCGGCCAGACAGCTCATCTATTAGCGAGCGTAGTAAATCTCGAAGCCTTCATCATGAAGCACGCCGCGTCGTTCTTCGAAGGCATCGCTCAAGTGGCAACAGTCGGGGAGAAGACGATGAGCTTGCCTGCCTAACACACGCGTACACATCCAGATAGAGAGAGAGAGAGAATCAATCCAGAGCCATAGCCAACCGTCGTAGCCGGCAGACTCGGCTGATTACCCAGCGGAAAACCGCGCCGAATACTGTTCTGAGATGCGTCAGTTAACCGAGAGAACAAGAAAAAAAAAGGAAATATCGAAGGGGGCGAAAAGGGGATGCGAGTTGCTGGCGAGAACGCTAAGGCCACTCATCATTCAAGGCAGAAGAACACGGGACTGTGTGTACAGAACGTTGAAGGAGAGAGAGAGAGAGAGAGAGAGAGAGAGAGAGCGGGAGGCGCCATGGGAGAGGGAGAAAGTGAAAAGGAAAGAGAGACGGTCAGTGAGTTCACTGCATCGCAGTCTGTTCACCCAAGTCCCACACACGCCCCGGTGGCCCAGCAGTGTCTCCGGGACCGAAAGGAAGCACGTTTTCCTTCCTCGGCAGCCCTAATTGCTGCGGCCCCTTTTAATCCCTTCTCCGCTCAGGTCGCCGGCGTCGCCTCGACCTTCTCCTGCTCGTCCCCCTTTCCCCCCACCTCCTCTCGCAGCAGGGTCACGACCGAGTGCGCAAGCCGTAGAGCGAAAGAGAGAGAGAGAGGGGCGCGAACTACCGGGCAAGGTCCCAATCAAATCAGCCACCGGCCAACGCAAACCTTATTACGCCCGAAGAAATCTGGCGACGCTTGCGAGCGAGCTTCGCCGCTGGCCGCACGAGCTGGCAGGGGAAGCCTCCGTGTTTGTTCAGCACTTCGTGCCGGGACGACGGCGACACAGGGAACCGTGTCGTCGTTCGTCGTAGTCGCCCGCCCTCCTCCTCCTCCGCCGTTCTCCGCCGCTGCCCACCGGACTGCTCGGACCGTGACGCAAAGAGAGAAGATGGGGGGAGAAGGAAAAGAGGGAAAGGGGCGCACGCGAGCCAGCGTATCTCATTGTAGTCGCAATCGCCTCTCCGCCGCCGCCACTGAGTTGTTTGGGCGAACTGAACCACTGCTGCCGCTCCATCGTCTATAGCAGCACCGAGGCGGCACGGTCTGCTGCGCTTGCCGTACACAGAGGAGCCACGCCGAGGTGCTCGGCCTTGCGTGTTCTCTCAGGCGTTTCCCTGTGTAACGTTGACGACCACCTTAGAGCCCAGCAGCGCGAACCCATTTGCCGCCGTCGCTGTAAGGAGACAGGGAGAGCGAAGTGTTCTTTATTGGAGAACGAGAGCAGATGCTGACCCGAGGAGCGGTTGGCCATGCTCTACTACACAGAGCTGTTTGAGTGCAGAAGAAAGCGAAAATAAACGTAACAGCTTAAATTACGTTCAAACATAACGGAAACGGGCGAATCGCGTCCGATGTGCAAAAGCGTCCAGTGACGTCAAACATTACAGGAAGCGCCTGAACGGCGAATACAGTTTACTACCACTTGCGCCAAGTTTGTACACCACGGGTAACATTTCCCTGTCGAAACGTTCTTCGTGGACGCGGTTCGAAACTTTGTTTCGTTCGATCAGATCGCCCAAGGTGAAGACTCCCGGCTAACCAATCGACACGATATGTTTCTGACAAAAAAAAAAGAAAAGAAACGAGTGGTCTAACTCAAAGGGGACAGCAGTCATACGTTTCATTCACTTCCTTATCCACTTGCCACATATAGGGCAGGTAGTTCAGCAAAGCGATCCACCCCGACTTTCTATTCCTTGATGCTTTTTTTTTCCTTCTTTTGCTCTCTCTCTAAAAAAGGGGGTGAAGGAACCTGCTCAGTCCTCGCCACGCATGGGCGTAGGAATGTTATTCATGAGGATATACCGAGGCAACTTGTCCGAAGAGCCAGATACACAAGGAGCGTGCTGCACTTGCAGAGTTCATCTTGCCTCTGTTCTGCCACTACTTTTCTTTACCGCCAAACCTTCCTCAAATTTCTTTCTTTCATCCCCCTTTCGAACAGCATGATTTTCTGTGCCAACAAGGACCCCACAAAATACCAGCGTGACCTTGAAAATTGCCAATGACGTCACGAGTAGTCCACTAGATCACAAGTTACTATTGCGATATCAATTATATAGACTGTACAAGCAAATTTTCGCCGCCGCCGCGATGTACCCGAAATGTTTATGTATGCGTACGCTATATGTTTGTATATGCAGTATATTTGCAAAGTATACGCTGCGCTATTCGACTGCCAAAATTAAACTGGGTGTTATTTTCTTGACTGAATTAGCCTCAGAATATTGAGAATCGCACTAGCGCAAACGAAAAGTCATAAAAAGCTTCCTTGTTTTATTTATATCATACCACTCCTAAAGGGCCCTCGAAGGGATATTACATAGGGGGAACAGATATATGAAGTAATGCGAGCTTTGCGCGTTACAGAATCCAGTTATACAAAATTACCACAAATATAAAAGACAATACAAAGTACATTAGGCAAGTGAAAATTAGACGAAAATGCAAAATTGACTGAGAAAACATAAATGAAGGGTATTAAACAGATACAATATACAAGGAAAAGAACTAAAACGAGATCTTGCTCGGAAACTGCGTAAGCTGTCAACTTAACGAAGAACTACGAAATATCAATACATCTATACAATATAGACGCAAATCGTTATAATAAATTATCACCACAAGTAATATCTCACTGAACAGCAGATGAAGAAAGGTTAATATAGCACGCTATGGATAATTACACGTAATTGTTGCGTAAAAGTTCTTGAAATGTGCCCTGCTTAACGATGTCGCATTAAAGAAAATAAAGATATTTATTTATTTATTTATTTATTTATTTATTTATTTATTTATTTATTTATTTATTTATTTTATTATACAATCAGGGCCAAAGGCATTACATAGGGGAGTGGGTAATATAGGTTACAAAGACAATGAATACAATACCGTGAATTTTCCAAAATAAACAAAAGTTGTCAGAGCATCGCGAAATAGTTGATTATCTTCAATGGCTGCAATATCGGGAGGGAGGCGGTTCCATTCGACAGATGTCCGGGGAAGGTATGACTCAAAAAAAAAAAAGCTTTAGTATTGCATTTTTTGATGCCAACCTTGTGCCGATGATCAATGCCATGGGAGATGTATTCCGGTGGTGAAATAAAATCGTCGCGCACCGTGACGCGATGATATATCTTGTGGAATAGAGTGAGGCGACTGATTTTCCAGCGAGAGCTTAAAGGTGGGAGACAAACATGCAGGGAAGCGATTGAAATGTGCTTAAACAGGTGAACAAGGCATGTAGTCTGGAACATCGAAAGAATGAGTCAACAAACAAACAAACAAACAAACAAACAAACAAACAAACAAACAAACAAACAAACAAACAAACAAATGTACAAAGCAACGAAGAAAAAGGAAGCCTACGCACAAAATGTGGAGAGATGGCAAGAGAAACAAGGAGACGACAAGAGGGAGACACACCGCCTCTGCGACACTTATATTTGTGCTGCGAGCCGCGGTTGGCGCCGTGGGCTAACTCGAATGAATGAGCGAGAAAGAGAGAGAGAGAAGACTAAAAAAGGAAGACAAAACAAGGGAGGGGACAGTTGACAGGGGGAAGAGGCACACAAGGATGCCTCGATGTCCTCCTCGCCAGCCGAAGGCGAGGAGGACGTATAGGCACCCGAAAGTCGACTGACCCGCCACTACAGGGTCGCGAAGTGGAATCATCACCGGACGCAAAATGCGGCGGTACTTGTCCAGTGGGACATGCTGTCCGAGGAACCGGGCGAGAAGGAGGTGACAGGAAGAGTTGGGGGGGGGGGGGGGGGGGAGAGGTGCATCAGAGAATACAGATGTAGGAAATAGATTGCACCGACGCGGGTGTCAAGGGAGAGAAGCACGCGACAAGCCTAGTTAGTGCAGGAGTCCCCGAAAGCCATCAAATTACGCGATGTTTTGTCAAATGGTTCCTCTGCTCGAAATAGCTGAAAAATAAAGGGGGGGGGGATAAGGATTTCAGTAGCATTTTTGGGGGGCGATAAGCACCAAGAGACACTACAGAACAACTAAATTACTTTAGGCTTGTAAAGTATTCTTTTTGACATTGTCTTCTTCATTCATTTGGCAAGAGAAAAGAAAGGATCATAACTAGATAAACTGAAGGGAAGCAGCCGCGTCCTGCTACAATTATATTGTTACACTTTCTTATATTTTCGCTCTTCTAAATTCAGGGAAGGGCAGGATTCCAAGGTCACCTTTATCGTCAGTATCGGCAACTCGCTTGGACAGGTGATAAGATGCAAACAGAATGTGAGGAAAACAATCCTTGCTTACTACGGCGATTGCAGACATTGCGTCATTATTATTTCTTTTTTATTCCGCCCCAAAATCTTAGCGGTGACTCGTCACTTAGACATCTCAAACTTCAAATTATACTCTCTCGTATTTTGCTGTGCTGGGAGGGGAGGGTGCGGTAAAATTTCTCGAAACTTTTTTAACAGACCATCTGCTTCCTTTCGAAACTACTGTCGTCTGTCTGTGCAGATTCACAATTGTCCAGACCCGAGTGGGTCTATAGGCTTTCGGAATTCAGGACGTCAGAGCGAAAAGGTACAGGAACTTCACGGTGGTGCCGCTACTCGTCTTTCGTGCTTGAGTTTGTTATAAAGCTTACCGAGCCTCACATTCGAAGGATAACTTATTAATACTGCTCAAGTTAATACTGCTATTTAACGTTTCTTTTCAGAGAAAGCTTGAGCTCGCGGCCAACCCGGATTTCTTAAAAAGAATTACGCGCGAGAAGCAGACGCGCGTTGATTACAGGCAAACGATGAGCTTAAAAATTAAATTAAGGGATTTAACGTCGCGAAACTGCACCGCCCATCACGAGGGACGAGGCTTAGAATTAATTTTTGAGTACCGTGGGCTTATTATTTACCGTTTTAATGCACAGAAGTCAAAGTGCAAGAGCACGTATTTTCTTTTTGAATTTCACGTTCATAGAAATGGGGCCATTTGCAGCCGGTAATGAAACTGGTGACCTGGTGCCGAGCAGCACAAAGCCACAACCAGCCAGAAATAATTAATAAAGAACACTGACCTAATTACGCATAAAGCCATGTCTGTGCTTAGCTGTGAACGAGACGAAACAAAATATTTCGTTCGCTCCTCTCCAGTTGTACGCAAGCCATGCTGGGACTCCGGAAACAATATTTCAATGCACCATGCTCGGTCATGCTGCTATCGCTTACAAAGGAGAAGAAGAAGAAAAAAGGACGCGCGCACATTGTGGCCTGCGGCAAATTTTGTGGCCGTGCCTAATGCGATACCAGCCACCCCGTTGCTCCTCAGTTTCGTTGCTTTGGCCTTCATCCATGTTTTTTTTTTCTCATTTCTCATCAATTCTTTTTGATATTGTCATCCACCTTCGAACTGCCCAATCTGTTTTATTTTTCAGGCCATATCCAAAACTTATTTGAATCGAGAAGGGAAAAAGAGTCATTGATCGTATCCTCTATACTTTTAAAAGAGAACATTCTTTAAAAAAATCATTACCAAGCACTAGCTATCGAAGGGTGCACCAGGGGTTCCGGAAGATTGCAATGCACCACATTAGACCAGAAAAAAATATGAGAGCGATGGTAAGCAAACATAATAAAGCAGAAGATTGCTTTAGTACGTCGTTTAAAAAAACGGAGAGAGAATGCTTGTAAGAGCTAAAAAAGTACGGTAATGTATGTTGTGGATTAAAGAAATGAACGGGCAGGAATTTACATCACCGCATATGGTAGGACTGCGTAAAAAAGTGTTGCAGACTTTAGTGCCTTCTTTTTATTCAAGTTCAAACATACAAAAGATGGCAGACAGGACTCTTTGGAGCCTGCTATGCCAAATACCACCTATTATACTCGGGCGAAAACAAAGGAGGAAAAGAAAAAGAAAGCAGGAAATATCTGAACAAGCACTACACATACGACCTCAAATCACAACCACGCAATTAGTCTATCTCCTGGCCCCAGCACTGGAAGTCCAGTATGGTCACAATCTTTATGGCCGTGAACACAGGTGCGCGTGACATTCGATGCAAGCAGAGCACTCTGGCGAGTGACTGCAACGCTCCTGTACTTTGTAGGCCTAGTAGACGCACTCTCCAAACGCGCTCGCGTGTCGTCGGCTACCGCAACAACCGGACGGGCAACTGGAAATGACGGAACATGCATGCGGAACGCGTGTTCATTGGCTTTCAATCTGGCGGTAGCCTGTAGCAGACGACGCGCAAGTGCCATCGAGAAGCGGATTGGTTAAACCTAGAAAGAGCGTTAGTGTTGAAGGCTGATCAAAACCACCAATATAACTGGGGGAGGAGCTATGCAATGCTGTATTGCTTTAGAGTAATGGTAATAACTGTAACTTAGTGTAATGGCAGTATTGAGCGTAATGGTATTTTTCACAGTACGCCGCCGCCCATAGCGGTGCTGCAGCAACATTGAAATTAGTTGCTAGGCTCGTTCTTTTTTATACGAAAGGCTAGTGACGTCACTCCCCACGTCGCAAGCTGCCGTCGCCGCAGTAGCTTGCGCAAGAGTAATCTTTGGCGGGAAACGTATATGGGAAGCGCTATACGTGCATCGCATTGTTATCAGCAGCGCCTGATAATCCTCGGATGATTCGGATGCTTGTTTTGTGCTTGTTCTTTATTGAAACGTATGCTGTTCTGTGAGTTGTATGCGTGATCCCAATGAATGTAAGCACTGTTGGATTCACTTTGCTAAGTGCTTGAAGCCTCAGCCTTACGGGAGTACGAGCCACTGTTTTTGAACCTGCACTGTGGTCAGGATCGGCCCATATTTTCGCTAACGGACGCGGACAAGAAAAATGCCGACCGTCTAGAGGCTAACAGCTTCGCCGTGATAATTCATTTTTGTCTGCGCCATTCGATTTCCCCGCCCGGGTACACGCCGAGTCATCGTCTTCATCATCAACATCAGCAGCAGCCGAGAAAGTGATGCACATCTAAACGGCTCCAAGCAATGATCCCTTCGCGAGGAACATTTTTCTTCCTTTCGTTTTTAAATTCTAAGCCATAGGATAAACAGCACCCCAAGCGCTCTCCACGCCCACAGCTCTCGACGCAAGTCGAAAGTGAGAAACGACCTGAATTTTCCTAAGTGTCTAGCTCATCAAGGAAATATGGGAAAATGCCTCGGTTGTGTTTATATCCCACCTCTTCTGCGGCGTCACTCAATGTATAACGGCTTGGCATATTCAATACGCATGCGGTTTTCATATTCTCCCTAACCGAAATTCCTTCCCACCCATTTTTTTACCCTCGAAAGTAATCATTTCCCATCTTATTTCTTCTTTTCTTGTTCCCTTTTGCCTTATTCCGCTACCACCTTGCCCATTCCATCTCGGGATCTACTGGGGGCTGCGCGTTTAACGACGCCAACAAACGATTCAGCGTTGGCGCTGCTTTTTGTAAAGATGGCATCGTATTTACTCCGAGAAAAGCGCCAGGCACTTTGCATAGGCGAGTCATCCTATGAAGGCCAGAAAATTGGCCCCATCAACCATGATGTGAACCGCGCCTGCGGAAGTACTGTGAGCCCGTCTTAAAAAGGAAAAACAAAGAAAAAAAGAGAGAAAACATCTGCACGGAGTGGTGCTAAGAGACGGCAAGTATAAAAAAGGCATATATAAAAAAGAAATAAAGTAAATAAAGACAGAACAGTGAGAAATAAATGCGAAGAGAAAAGGTATATGTCAATGAAATAGAGAAGGAGAGCAGTGCGGGTATTTTGCTTATGTTCCTTAGATTTGCACACAAGTATTTCTGTAACGTTGACCTATAAAAGACATTACAACGAGGGGTGATACAGAAAAGACAGCACATTGAGGAAGCTGACGTTGCGAGAAGAGAGCCTGTTTCTACATTTGTTAGGTTCTTCAAAGATGCATCCGAGAGCGAAGCAAACGAACAGCATCACTACGGAAGTATTCGTTGAAACATACGGCTATACAATGAAAGACAAAATGTTTTCAATAGCTTCATTACATTTAGGGAGACGCTGTTGAACACTTCAAGCATAATAATAGCCATTTTGCATATAGTGCTCTTAATGTACGTATCCAATGGTGACCAAAAAGAAATGTTGCACACGACGGGATGGCTCATGTATGCATAAATTAGGATTACGGATATAAAACGACCCACCAAAGTGCAAAATTAACTTCGTAGGCGCATGTCTTCGAAACGGAACCGAAAGTACCAATAATCTAAACATAAAGCTATGGTTCCTGTAGAAAGAAGCTTTCGGTTTGCTTTGAAATAATTATCTAGTCGGCACAACGTGATCGTAATGAACTACGTTGTAAAAAAAATAAATAATAAGCCGAAAGACAATGCGTGGGTAGGAAATGACGGGAGGTGTTCCTAAAATTAGTTTATCCGTAATTTAGTTGCAGGGGGCAAACAAAGGCTTCATTGTTCATTCAGGAAAAGCGCTCCAAGGTAATAACATCGCCTTGCGGCCCTTTGAGGCCACTCAACAAACAGATTATCTTGAGATAAAAATTCGATTTGCGGGTGATTGAGGGCTTCTCCCAATTTGCGCAAACGTCGATGCCTTATTCCTATCACGTAAGCAAGTGAACCATAGTGCAGATGAATACCGAGTGTTCTGTGGCAGACGCGATAGAGAAAGTCAGAAAGACTGGAATTGGTTTTATTTTATTGCTGTCCACGCTGCCTCCAAACGAACCGACTCGAAATAACTGCGCATCACTTACGCCATAGTCTTTCAAAGAATCGGCTCAAACAACTTTGTGACGACGATGCGGCTGGATGAATTGCAAACAGTGAACCGTTATCGTCGTTGCGTTTTTTTCTTACTTCGAGTTTGTACCTTTGGTGAAGGAAAAACGAAGTGACAATTGATATATTGTAAAGGGTGTTCTAGCTAACGTTAGCCTAGCTGTTAACAAAAAGAAAAGAAATCGGTTACGATATACAATGAAGAGATCTGATTGGTGTTCGGCGATCAGTTCACTACTGCAATCAGGGTAACATTATGTACCAATTACCCGGGTAATTACAGAATCATAATTAAACAGGTACGCAGGCTACGAAGAACCGGAACAGTTGGCGACAAGGACTGAAGATAACAATGTTAGCTAACGTCATCCCCTTCGAAGAGGTGTGGTTACAAATGGTCAGCAAGCCTCCGTAAGTCGCTGCCGTGTTACTGTATTGTAATAGCACTCTGCCTATCTCAGTCTCGCCGAGCAAATTTACCTATTCCAGATCCATCTATTCTCCACTTTTTTTTTACCAACAACAAAACTGCAATATGCCACTAATTTCGGAGTATGGCTTTTGTAAAGCCCTCTTCGACACTGCGACACTTTCACGTGTAAGCTAGAAACAACAAATGAGTTTCTTTTAAATTCGCAACGTATCCAGCTTGCAGAACTGCTATATTTCTTCCTACCACACGGAAACACATTCGTAAACTCTGTATCGAAGTTGTCCTTGCAATTAACGCATTTTTCTTTGTAAAAAGAAAACTTCATGCTATAAAGAAAAACAATCAATTTCTACACTGGGTTTAATTTAGTTTTGTAGTTTAGGTGTAGCACATTTCATTGCACTCGGTACTGCGGTTGTGTAATGAGAACGTCTCTGCGCTTCGCATGTGTTTGAATACAGGAATTGGAGCTGGCTTCAAGGTAGAACATCCTCGGAAGCTGTAGATTAAAAAAAATATATAATAACAATTTCGCCCGCCGAGTGAAGCTTTGATAGCGATGGCAATGTACTTGACAACTACACAAAATAAAATTTGTACTTTTATCGGTCGCATTAATTGCCGTAAATATTAACCCTCTAATAAGCTGCCAAGCACGGTGTGACGCGACAAACAGGCAAACTTGAGTATAGGGGACGTATTATGCGACGATCTACATCGAGGGTACTATTACCTCGGCCATCAGGTGCGCGCAGACTGGCTTGTCGAGCAAAATCGAATGTGCTGATTGGCTGGTCAAGCACTACGTCATCAGATTTCGCTTAACCAGCCAATCGGCGCGCGCCTGGCGGCGATGCTACCGCCGAGGTGACAGTGTCGCCGAAAGTGATCGTCGCAGAGTGCGTCCACAGATCCCATTCGACGAGCGCGAACACTCATTGTAACATGAATGGCTTGAATAAGAAACTGTAACAGAGAAAGGCAGGCTAGTCGGTGGTCGATATTTGAATGCATAGTGTAACAGCCCAGAAGACAACGGGGGAAGAAGGAGACGCACTGAACAAGAGCGGATCTTAAACTCAGATTTACTCCAGGAAAGCCACACATCTACGCATGTATCATAATCACACTTGATAATCATCGGGCAACCATCACAAGAAAGCCGGCAGCGGCCGCGAGCGAACGCCTTCGTGCTGCCTCTCCCTGCACCACGTCTCAGAAGTTTGAGATTACGCGACCTCCAGCGCCACGTCCGAGGGAATACAGCAACCATGAAGCTAGCCATCTCGGCTCGCACTAAACCCTTTGACCCGCCGCAGATTACCTTTAATATATACGACGCGTGAACCGCGCATGGACCCCGCCGGGTGGGCAGCCATGCGCAGCCGCAGCCGGGTTAGAGTTGGAGACGTGCACTTCCTTGCCCCAGGCTGCGCTTGATCACGTGACCTCAATACTGGGCGCGCGCGGGAAGACTCCGTGCATCAAGCCGTCATCTCTGTGGGATCACCCTCGCACGCTTTCCCTGGCTTCCAGAACATTGTATGTATTGTATGTACTTGATTGTTATTACTGTTTTTGTATGTACTTGATTGTAATGCCCCCCTCACTCAATCCCCATGTAGGGGCCTTGTAAGGTATTTTACAAGTAAACTACGGCGAGCAGGGCGCAACAGCGTCTCATAGCACTTGGACTTACACGGGACATCACGGCGACGGCGAAACGTCGCCTAGAGTGCCCACCTATTGGCTATCGTAGTAATTTCATTTTTTTTTTTCATTTCATTTATTGAACCCTCAAGGCCAAAGGCATTAAAGAGGGGAGTGGTTACAAAACAGAAATACATAAATAAATACAATGCATATTACAGAACAAGTATTATCATCTTCCTGTTATACAATGTTAGCTAGTACAGAACGAAAATGCTGGTTATCAGTTATGTCGACTGTATCTGCGGGAAGGCGGTTCCATTCGCGTGATGTGCGAGGCAAGAAAGACTGAAATGTAGTTTTAGTGTTACATGTTTCAATGCCAACTTTGTGACGATGGTCAATGCGATTTGACACGTATCTGGGGAATGAAATGAGGGAATCGCGTAGCATGGGATGATGGTATAGTTTATGAAAAAGGCTCAAACGAATTGTCTGCCGGCGGGATGCTAGAAGAGGTAAAGAAAGATTAGCTTTCATGCTTGTTACACTTGCGGTACGGTTAAAGTTGGACAGGATAAAACGAGCAGCGTTATTTTGAACCAGTTCAAGTAAAGTTATCAGTTTTTCATGGTGCGGATCCCATATCGCGGCGGCACATTCCAAATTAGAACGTATTAGTGTTTTATAAAGCAGTAATTTCAAAGAAGATGGAGTTTTGGAAAAGTTACGGCGCACGTAGCCCAACATGCGGTTAGCTTTGTTAGTAATGTATTCAATATGGCGCGTCCAGTTAAGGTCAGTAGAAATATGAAGACCCAGGTATTTATATGAAGTAACCGATTCTAACGCAACGTTATTTAGGTAGTATACAGGCGGAGAGTTGACACTTCTTGATATTCGCATAATTTTACACTTATTAGTATTAAGTTCCATAAGCCATTCATTACTCCAACGAGAAATGTTAGAGAGGTCACGCTGAAGAATGTTAGCATCGTCGGGGGATTTTATTTCGCGGAAAACAACACAGTCATCAGCAAACAAAAGAATGTTAGATCATACAATGGAAGGGAGATCATTGATGTAAATAAGAAATAAAAGGGGTCCAAGCACTGACCCTTGTGGTACGCCCGAGTAAACTTCGCTGAAAGTGGAGTTAAAATTATTAGCGTAAACGAACTGCGATCGGTTAAGAAGAAAGTATTCAATCCATTTCAGAACATTGTAGTCGATATTCAGTTCAAAAGATAGTCAAAGGATTCAAAGGATAGACGCAATGGCTATCCTTTGGCGCCCAATCAACGATCAGAATATGAACAGGCAAAACAACCTTAATTCTCTAAAATGACATCAGAATCAGAGTGTGATTTGAGTGTGTGATCTGAATCAGAGTGTGAAATCAGTCTTGTTTCACCTAAGTGTCTCACTGATAAGATCTACTAGTATGTCTTTAGAAGTTCTTTTGACAAATGAAGGTGTATTTATTTCGCTTGGGACGAAATGGGGGGGGGGGGGACAGAATTCAACTCAGCCAAGGTACCTTGGGGAATTTGCCTGGGCAGCTTAGTGGCTAGTTGCGTCCCCAAGAAAGCCACCGGAAACGTTGCTAGGACTCCAAGAGGGCAAAGTTATCAAGGTGATTGAACACTCTTTAAATCTAGCGACTTTCTTGCGAAGTTGGCTGCCCTGCTAGGGACAAACAAAACGCTTAAGAGACAACCGTCTACGGATTTCCCAATATACTGCCTGATTTTTATTCGAACGACTGAACAGCGTACGTACAACTATGGCTTTATAAAAGATTCTATGTAAAACAAATCAAAACACTCGTAATAAAAGAAATTACGTACAACGAATGCATAAGGGGTTGCGGGAGGAGTAAACAATCGAATCGGATGCGCATCAGGGCGAGACCATCGGCAGCGGAAGCGTCTTCAAGTCGAGTTTCGGAAAGTCGTGCAGGCCTGGTTGATGACATATGTAAAGCCGGCAGTGCTCGCCTGCGCAATGCAAATTTGTTCAGACGCCCGACGTTGCTTTTCTCCTACGCATCTCTTACGCAAACGTAATCGTCCTCCCTATTCATATTGCCTTTCATGTTGCTTTTCACGTTCATTGCGCAAATTGTTTTGCAAAGACGGTTTGTCAAATAACATCAAAGGGAGACTTTTCTTTTTTTTTAGTTTTCACGAATAAGGGCTTGAGATGCTTGAGCTTGGCTTACAAATCGCAATGTTCTTTACAAATATTGCTAACGTTCTCAAAGCTTATGGAGCAGGCAGCGCTAGTCTTTGCGATGCAATTTGTTTCGACGCCTGCCCAAGCTTCTTTTTTTTCTCGCGTATCTCTTGTGCAAACGTAAGCGTCCTGTCCTTTTTTTTTTGCCTCTCATTTTGTTTTCACGTTCATTGCGTAAACTGTTCTGGAAAAGACGGATTGTCAAATACCATCAAAGGGAGACACTTTTTCGAGTTTTCACGAATGATGGTTCGGGTGGTTGCGCTTGACATACAAACCTCAATCAACACTTTATAATTACTAGGAAATGTCTCAAAGTTTAGGAAAATTGGAACACCAAGTTGACTACACGATGAGTTAGCGGTAAAAAAAGAGGGTATCACAAATCTGTGGGCTCCACCTATCTAGCCATCTAAAGAGGACCAAGTTGGTCTGTTACATTAACGTCCCGAAATATACCAGCGAATCGTTAGTAGAAACAGTGCGAAACCGTTCCACGCATAGCAGTTTCACATAAACTGCAACCTTCTGCATCAGATTTTCCAGCTTGAAATACTCTAACAGATGCGGTCTACGCAACTGCAATGCATTTAGTGCGGGGTTACAAATTTGTAAGAATTGCGCATGAACGTTTTTTCTTTGCTTACCACATTTCGGACATAATTTTTCCGAGTGAAAGGAAAATTTTTTCCTCCTGCAGTCAATAGGATTCAGCATTCTCCCTTAAACGGAAGAAATTTTATTCAAATTAGTTCAGTGGCTGAGTATTGAGTACATTTACGCGTTTTACGTGTGCTCGGAGAAAAAAAGAATAAGGCGGAACCGAACTTGTGATGAACGTCGACATTAGTGCGATAAGCATAGAAGCAACTTAGCGACACGCCGCATCGCCACCTCCTGTTGCGCCACCTGCTCCATTATGTTCTAAGCTGAAAGTGCCTGCACATGATCTCGGAGTCTGCACTTGATACTCATACCACAAATACACGTTTGAAGCAAAAGTTTCTTTAATTATGGGGTTTTACGTGCAAAAACCACTTTTTGATTATGAGGCACGCCGTAGTGGAGGACTCCGGAAGTTTTGACCACCTGGGGTTCTTTAACATGCACCTAAATCTAAGTACACGGGTGTTTTCTCATTTCGCCGCCATCGAAATGCGGCCGCCGTGGCGGGGATTTGATCCCGCGACCTTGTGCTTAGCTGCCCAATACCATAGCCACTGAGCAACCACGGCGGGTTCAAAACTTCCTTGCGACAGAGGATCACATGTTGAATGCTATGTGGTGACCAATCTAAACACCATCGAAGAAGCATGCAAACCTAATTCGCTGTTAGAATAGGGGACGTCGGCATTGGGGGGTCCCTTTCAGGCGGTAAATTTTCTTTGAGTGGGTCTGAAAAATGAACGTACGTACACTGCACCCATAAACCGTGGCATAATCGTAAAGCTTGCCGATTGAATTGAACTGATGCCCCGACAGGGAAAGTAGAATTGAAAGTTTGAAGATTAACGGAGAGGGTGCTCTCTCAATTATACCACCTCCCTAACTCCCCCCTTCCCCCTCCACTTCTTAGCACCAACACGTAAAGCACATCCAGTCTGCGTATTTCACGGACACCACTGAGCACACAAGCGCAGCCACTAAAGTGCCAATAATGACATTCTCTTTCTTTTTTTTTCTGATTTTTCTATCTTTATCTTTTCTCCTGTACCGCCATAATACGATTGCCGGAAGAGATTTATGGGACAATATGGGGCGGTAATGGCTGGGCGTAAATCTCGCTTTATTCACTGAGTAACGCTCCACTTCGCGGGCGCTATACATTTGGGAATTTGATTTATCCGCGAAGCACTGCATTATCCGAGCAGTTCGTTTAACTTGCAAAACAAAAGCATTGAAAATGTTTAAATATAGTAAAGTGAAACGCAAGGATCCCAGAGTGCTGAGCCGCAGGAGAGAGCAATATATACACACACACACACACACACACACACACACACACACACACACACACACACACACACACACACACACACACACACACACACACACACACACACACACACACACACACACACACACATATATATATATATATATATATATATATATATATATATATATATATATATATATATATATATATATATATAACGAGGGGGGGGGGGGCACTTCTCACGCTACACTTCGGCGAGAGTTATGTGAAATAATATGCGTTGTCCTTCTTGGTGTCCCTACAGGTGACTCATTGGTGTTTTACCCTGTTGTTTTTCTTGGTCATAGTCAATGTTATGTTCAGTGATTGCGGTTAATTTCTTGACGCCACATTGAAAGACCGGAGTCGCGTCCCCATAGGCACAGAGACATTTCCCCTGATTTCATTTATATATATATATATTATTTATTTATTTCGAAAATGACATACAAATACGAGCTTGCCCAAGCGAACAATGGGCTTGTGGGGCAGCGCTCGGCAGAATGGAGCAAGCCAGGGAGCGGCACAGTAAATCAATTATGTACAAGACTCAAAATAAAACTAAAGAAAGAAAGAAAGAAAGAAAGAAAAAGGAAGGAAACCAAATTACACATACAAATCAAAAATATAAGATTTAACTTCTTGCCGTGTGCTGGAAGATAAAACTTTATCTGGCAGGTCATTTAACACATTTACTAATCCTAAAGGCATTAGACATGAAGGCATTGCATTAGAATATGTTAAATAACTCTACTAATTGTGCACACTGTCTCCATTGCTGTGCGGTAGTATCAGCTAAGACGGCGCTCGTACTTCAGCCAAAACATTACTATGTCAATATAACAACAACAGTATGTAGCTTGTGGCTGGGTGTGGCATTGGGAAAGCTTTCTATATACTTGTGCGATCTCAGCAAAAGCTACTCGCCCAGCGTCAACTAAACACATTGCATGCGGCAATCCTTCGCTGTTTACTGGGTATTGAAGCTCAGTGTTCGCATGAACCCTCACATTGACACGAGAACTTACTAGTCCTTTTTTTTTTCCGGGGGCTGCATTTCCCCCACCAACAACATAATGTTGTCGCTCAGCCCAAGAAGCGCCTACAGGATTTGAAACTTACTCGAATGTTGATTATATCTGCTGAGCATGTTCTCGACGAACATTATGCAGTCTCATTATTCGCGCGACGCGAATATCGCTGTACTCTCTGGCATCCACACGCGCACCAGCGATATTACGCTGGAACGTTCAACGAGTCGTGCATAAAAGCTGGCGCGCTTGGTCAGCAGTACATATTTCGACGATCCACTCGAACAGAGTGTTACTTGTGTGGCTGGGCATAGGGTCGACCAATAAACAGTTAGTTTCGTGACTTCCGTTGTGCCACTGTGGCTCTTCACCGTCGCAACAACGTTACAATATACGCCAACTAAGAGCTTCTCACAGATGTGCAATAGTGGCTACCTATACGCTAGTTTCCTTCGAGGTGTCTAGGCATGTGAACTGATTGACCATACAATCGTGTCTATGATCTGTTTCGTTAACAAGCTTTTGTGTGTGTGATGATGAGTGCGCGATGTACGTGATGCGTAGAGCATAAATAGATGATCGTTTGGGATAAACGTCAGTTCGAAGGAGCGTCAGTCCTATCACACGTGTTCTTTTCGTTTTTGTCTTAAGCGCTTTCTTATGTAAACTGCTATGAAAATGTGCGATACCTTTCCCTGGCTTTTTCGCAACGCTAATTTATTATTTGCGGCTTTTAAAGCGAAGAAGGAGTGTTTAACTGCAAAGTAGTGAAGAACGTGTCAGCAGAAAATTGAAGAAATCGGCAACAGGGACTGACCTAGAATTACGTTTCCCCTGCGTCATTGTGTTTCAGCATTTCCTCACTAGCGTTACGTTTGCGTAAGATTTGCTTTACCACTTATGCAAACATCAATGAAAGCTTGGATTAGCACTGAACACCAGATAAGCGTGGAATTCGATCAATCTTTATTTATTTACCTTTTTTCAGCCACTCTCCAAATATTTTCTTCATCCAGAAGTCACTACGAGTGCGTTTAATTAAAGGGATTACGAAGCGATGACAACAACGCGTTCGGAGAAGGATCGAGATGGACGACTCAGTCTTGTCGACGGCTCCATGTGATGAAGGAAAAGATCGTGTCCTCTCTTCCGTGTTAATCGTTTCTTTTAATTTCTTTTTTGTCGTTTTGGTTCTGTGAACCTCTCCGAAACACAGCAACGCCCTGTCATGGTACAAAGAGGGACATAAATCTTTCCGCTGAGTCGCGCTTAAGTACAACATTTCCATTATTGGATACATCAAGTGTCCTCGTCTTTCACAGCAATGGGCTAAACTAGCTAAAATGAAAACAGCACAATACAAAAAAAGCGATAGAACAAGTCAGGATGAAATAGCGTAGATAGGAAGGAGCTCATTAGATGTTGCAAAATTCGAGAGAAGGCTTTTTCGGGCTATCACTCTAGTACCCTGACCTCCTTATGCCAGCATTGGCCTCCTTTCATTCTTTTTTGGATAGAACCTTTGCTGGGACGAAGTACGGCACGTCGAAAGAGCAGAGGACGGATATCGAAGCCATATTCGAACTTTGTTCGGACTAAGACCGAAACGTTGAAAGGTAGACAACGGCGACTGACGTCAGGTACGAACTTAGTACATACAAATGCGAAAACGCTTAAGAGCAGGTAGTGGAGATCAAAGCGCACAATCGAAAGTAGTTCTGACGAATTTCGAAACGCCGAAAAACGGCAATTGGAGTATCGAAAGCGCATTCAAACTTCCTTTATGTGTATTCCGAAACGGTGAGCAATGTAAAGTAAGGCTACTGCAACCATGTTCGAACTGCTCTTCGAGCTAAGACAGAAGCGCTCAAGAGCAGAAAGCGACGATGAAAGCCGGACTCTGGACGCCGCTCGGTGGCTTATCCGTCATCGGGTTAATGATAGAAAGATCAGTGAAATGAGACTGTTTCTTTATCTCATTAACAGAAGCACAGAAAGACAGTGGAAAATCCCATCGCACGGCCTAGACTCTGTGGAAAGAAAATAAGAGGGCGTGATGGATACTGGAAGAGAACACGAGGTGTCGCGCAGTGATGACAAGAAGGAAGATAATTTTTCATGCGTAGGAGCGTCGTATTTGTAATTTAATTCGGAAGAGAAGTGCCGCTTCTAGGTTTATTGTCTCCTATGGATTTCATTTTCAGTTTCTAGGTATTGGTATGCGAAGAGTTCTCTTGTTTTGTTTTGTTCTTGTTTTTTATGAGACCAGGTGTTCTTGTACAGTGTGTTTGCTTTAGAACCACGAGAACTGTCATTGTTCCTGCAATGTGACTTACTTTTCTCTGCAAAGCTACAAAGCTATGAGGTTATAAGAAATGAATGGATGTACAAAAGGAGAGGGCAAGTGGTCTTCAAAGGAAGATAATTGTTTCGTTCGGTTTGTTTGGCCCTGTTGACACAACTCTGCAGCCACGGTAAGAATCCCACTCGGGTTGCATACGTTACTATATGTTATGCGACAAAATACACGTGGAACGCTTAAATCCTCTTGGACAAACCCCCAAACGGACGCCTACGAAATTTGTCGCAACCAAAAGATAAGGGTGGGTTATACGCACAGAGAGAAGCAGAATTTTTTTCTTGGGGGGGGGGGGGGGAATGGAATTAGGACATCACAGTTTCAGGCCTCGCAGATATTTCAGGGCTGCAAACTATACATCGACCGGCGCACCCTAGGCGGACAAATGTGATACGAATTTACAGCCTACACGCGGAATCGTTACAATGTTCGTGAATGTTTTCTAAAGGGCCTGCTCACAAATTAGTGGTACATCTTGAAGCAATTATGACGTCACTTTCGCCCGCCCTAGATGTCCCAATAGGTGCTGAGGCAAGTTAAATTGTTAAGCTTGGACGTCCGAAAACTGCACTGTGGTTTATGAGGGCCGGCTGTAGTGTATAATAATCGAAATAATTATGGCCCCCCTGGGGATTCTCTTTTAACGGACACCCATCGCATGGTGCATGAGCCTCTCTGCATTTCGCCCTCGCTCGGAATGCGACCTCCACTACCGAGCTCGAACCCACGATCTCGGGCTCAGTAGTGCAAAGCATCGTCGTGACTCACCAAGGAGGCTGTTGTTGAGTTACATAGATGTAAACTTGTTGCTTCCGTTTACTTAGGTTTTCAAAATTTTCAACGATATTTTATCAGAATTTTGACTGCCTAAATAAAAAAAAATATACTCAATTCGGTTTGTATATTTTAAATATATTTTCTTATTTTAAATGCAACAAACCTAAGCGAATTCGGTTCAGTGGATGCTTAACAAAATCAGCTTTCCGTTTCCGTGTATCAGGACAGGAGCTCCTAAGGTATAAGGCTTCCAGCTTGGAGACGCTGTGCCTGGAAGCTGCTGGTACAGACAGGCGAGCTGCAACTAATCGTGAGTATGCAATGCACAACACCGCCCGCTCTGAAATTGGCTTTGACGAGCCGAAGCCAATGATCGGGGTGAGTACTTAATCAGGCGTATCCTTGTGTCGGCCCAGGGACTCAAGGATGAGCGAATTTCCGGAGCGCAACGTTCAGTAATGCATTTCCTTCAAACAAAGGCTTTCACGTAGGGCCTTATACGCCGGTTAAAGAACCCGTAAATTACCAAGCTTAACTCGGCACTCCTGTCACAGGCGAGACCTGAGCTTCGTAAAGACGCGAAGAGTCCAATTTACCGGCAGCAGCTGTGCTGTTAGGAAAAATAGGTTGGTAATGATATTCCGAACATTTATTTTTTTGGTCTCAAACACGAAAGGCGATATCTAAAACATGACGTGGATGACGTGTTTCCAGTTCCGAAATCACGTCCGGTGCTTGCAGGTAGCAGAAGCGTGTCCTCCGAGACCTCTTTGCGTTATCCAGAGAGAACCTTTGCTGGGGCATGGATTTGGACACGTGGACAGCGTATATCGTAGCATAAATTAACAGCAGTGATGAAATTTACGGGTGCAATTATTACTGCGATTTCTGTCTAAAAATAAAATTCACAGCCGTAGAATTTAATGCGGTGTCCTGGACGCCGTCCACCTGCTCCAACGGTAGCGTCAACTGTAGTAGTAATATTCATTGTAAATTTCCTCGGTGTAAATTTTTAGTGCGATGTTCTGGTTCTGGTTTTGCCCCTCCAAAATGTATATAGCGCCAATCTCAGTAAAAAAAAAAAAACTATAACAGTAATCTGCGACCTTCTCCTATGAGCTGCACGCTAGTGTAATCCATTTAGCAGTGGAGGCCACTGCATCCACGAGGACTTAATCTGGTTATGAAAACACAGAGGATTCGCGATTAAATAGTTTCCGCCAACCACGCTTCCTGGTCACGGTGGACGAAAGTATCAAACGTTCCGCGTTCATCCCAACGCTGCTGTCAAGGACCGGTCGTCGAACCCGGGACCTCGCGATCAGCAGCAGAACGCCGCAGATAATGGGCCTCAGAAGCGTGTATATAATGTAGCTGCTTATATGCCGAATCATACGGGAAGAAGGGCGCCTAGAATGCCTGTATAATTGAGCCTTGTTCACACGCGAGAAACTGGAATCAAAATGAAAAAAAATAACGACTCTGAGACAAAGAACAAGTTATCTTCCTAATAAGAGCCCACACAGGACCGCTCAATTACACGCTCCAATAGTCCAGTACAGGCGAGAACCGCAACGCAGGGTAGGGAAACAGCAAACGAGACAAACGAAAATATTACAAAGCTAAAAGAAGAGAAATGGAAGAAAGGCAGAGGCCGAAGATAACAGAGGGTACGAGAGAAAAAAAAAAAACATGCAGCACTATGACTATGCAACAGTGCATACGAAGCTAACAACACGAGCTTTCAGGCACACAAGCAAAGTCCTAGAATAGAAAGAAAGAAAATCGAAAAAAAGAAAGAAAGAAAGAAAGAAAGAAAGAAAGAAAGAAAGAAAGAAAGAAGGAAAGAAAGAAAGAAAGAAAGAAAGAAAGAAAGAAAGAAAGAAAGAAAGAAAGAAAGAAAGAAAGAAAGAAATAAAAAGTTGGACGTTTATCACAACCTAACGGCGCAAGAGTGACCGGAGCGCTTGAACGAGATTCATAAACAAGGAAAGCACTGTTAAACGGGCACAAATTTGTTGTCCTTTATTTTTATCCTGTTGTCACGTTCTTATCCTTAAATCCCACCAAATTTGTGTTTACAGAGATAACAAATCTATAGCAAACAGTAACTCTGGGCATCAGCTTCGCCGCAGCGTTCTTTTTTGTTTTCTTCCCCTAGCTTTCTTTAACCGTCAGGTAATCGAAGTTCCGTTTGGAAGCAAATTAAGTGGGTGTGTGGCAACCCAATCGAAAAAGAATAAGAAGACGAGTGTGGCGGTTAATCTTAGGCCAATTTGCTGTGATGAATTGAGTGATTAACTTACGCAGAGCGTGGCGGTCGAGGCGTGCGCAGGTTGGAGCCACAGTTAAGCTAGAAATGCTGAGATCTCTCGACACGACACGCTTAGACGGCAGTTTGTGGTCCCGACGTGCACCTCAGTTTATTTATTTTTTTTTGCACCTAATTGGCGTTCCTTCTCTCACTCTTTCCATTTTTTTTTATTTTACTGCCATAACATTAGAGGCAATTTTCACCGACTTTGGCCATAATGCTATGGTATTAAAATGAACCTGGAGGAAGTGGGAGGAACTTCGAAGGCCACAAAACAGCTGCCCCGCTTTCTGAAGGCTGCCGCACTGAGCGACTGTCCGTCCGTGATATAGAGCACAGAGCTCTTGTGCTAAGTCGGCGATGTCCATAGCTGACTTCCTCTTCTTTTCCTAAACTTTCCGTCGCCCCTTTCCCCTTCCCCTAGTGCAAGGTAATTAGCTGGGTACTGCCCTAGTTAACCTCCCTGGGTAACAGTTACCAACCCTCACCCACTTTGGAGAGAGAGAGAGAGACAGAAGAAAGGGGCAAGGCAGGGAGGTTAACCAGATGGGTAGATCCGGTTTGCTACCCTACGCTGGGGAGAGAGGGGAGGGGGAGGCAAAGTGACAGCAAAGTAGAGGTAAAGAAAGAAAGGAGCGTACAATTACAATCACAGTCAAATACTGTCCCCGCATACCGTCACCACGCAGCACAGTAGCACTTGCAGCTCTATAAACATCTGTTCAGTCCACAGCCGCTTGTCCGATTCTGTTGCCCTTAAAACTTTGAAGGTATCTAGAAGGAACCATGGGCCCGATACCGAAGTCAGTGCAGCCTGATCACAGCGTCTCGAAAAGCCAGCTGCCACGAGGGAGAATGTGAGAAAGGGGCACGTGAAGCACGCCCTAGACGTCTCAAACAACGAATTCGGTACGACAGAAGCATGCGTGCGATCACAGTCCAACGGTTAGAGAATTGGGATGCCGTGCTGGAACACTTATTTATTATGTATTTATTTCAGATTACTGCAGGCCATTGCTTGACCCAAACAGGAACGAATTTACATTGTTACATAACCAGGGGAATAAAATTTATACAATATTAGCAGCACACGTATATCGAAAGAATAAACCAGAAGAATAAAATGATACAATATTATAGCAGCACACGGATACCAAAAAAATAATATTATACAATATTGGGTTATACAATATTGGGTTCGCTCACGGAATCGGTCGCGCCTTTCTATACGTAGCGTTACAGTAGACGTACTATCACCCACTTTGGAGCTATACGACAGCGAACTCGACAGTGGCTTGAGCGTAGGCGAGCACGTCGCATCGTGCACGAAATCGTAACTTTGTGACAGATACGAGGTGTAGAAACGCCACTTCGATAAACGAGAGAGTGCAAGGTAGGCTGCAACACACGTGCGGGCAGCGGTCGAGACGTCCCAGTCGTCACATTCTAAGCACGCTATACCAAGAGAGCCAGCCCCCGTGCTAATAAGTTCTGGTAGACTTTATCTCACTTCCTGCAATGTACTAGATGCACTGCCTGCACCGCTACGCGCTGAAGCTTGACCGACAAAAATCACGCCGATACAGTCCAACGTTCATATTATTATTTTTTTACTTACCGTTTGTGAAAGTTCCCTGTACTTTCTCGTGAAATAAGTCTATTTCATCGCTATTTTTAAATTTAGTTTCTCGTTTGTGTGGTCCATCTTCATCGCGGTTTATTTTAGAAAGTTGAAAAGGTCGCGACAACAATATATCCACACTAAGGTACCAAGATTGGAGGTCACCAGACGCCGGCCTCTTCCCGTTACCTTTATGAATACCTCATCTACGAAAGAGAGGTTTTCGATTCGTCTTTGTATTTGCACTTCACGATATACAAAAATAAATTCCGGGGTATTACGTGCCAAAACAAAGACATAATTATGAGGTTATGGTGTAGTGTTCGACTGCGGATTAACTTTAACCACCCGGAATTCCTTAACCAATCCAAATGCATGATCGTTTATTTGACAATTTTTTTTTCTTAATTATAATTTTTTTAAATATTACTGTTGCTTCAGATGACGTTTCAGTTCCTAGATCAGCGCATGTCCCATTTACTTCGACTCTGCGTCTTGATTTTCACAGCGCAGCTTTTCCCCAGTAGAAACAGTGGTCCGCATCCTTTTGGCAACTATACGCTTCTCGCATTGTACGTGCCAAAGCGAAGCCTTCATTGCCCACCAGTCTATCCGGCGATTGGTGTAAGTGCGCGAGTAGGCTGCAAGCCGTAAAGACGACACATACAGCGCTGAATGCGGAACGACAAAACTGTGGCAGTGAGCGCTATCAAAAAATAAATCACGGCGCAAAGAGTGTACGTAGCCTGTCGGATTATGGGTATCTGAAAGCGCCGAACCTCTCACTGAAATGGAGCACGGTGTAGAAATGTTCAAATTTCTCGCAATTGGTCGTCGTTCTTGTGGTATGGCTGCGCAGACGTGGGACAGTGTGCATTCGTGCCTGATTAGTCGTCTGCATTTCGCCACAGCTTGTGAACGGTGAAACATTCCGTGAGATCAGAGTGGCAATCCGTGCGGTGCATAAACAAACATTGCATGAACTTGCGCGTAAGGTAGCATAAAGATAAAAGCAATTGTACGGAATGCGTTTCATTTTGTTTCGATGTTTAATTAACGAGTTGACAACTCGACGTAGGTTCCAGCGTGTGCGTTAGATCTGTAAACATTTTTTTTCCAGTTGCAATGCATGAACTTGCATAAGTTGCCTACGAGAGAGGGGCGAGTGGCGATTGCTTTGAGAGACGTACTACGTAGTAGAACAAACGCATTTAATGGTCTCATTTCGCGCTCGACTGACCCCCTGGCCAAATAAAGAGATCAAATGGCTTTTCCGTTCTGCCACGCGTCCTTCTACCGATTAAGGAGAAAGCCAAGGAAAAAAAAAGAAGAAAGAACGTGTAACAAACATGGACGTGCGATGCGGAGAAGGGCAATTAGTGACTGCGATTAAACGAGCTAGAAAGATAACACGGTATCCCTGAAAGGTCAGGAAGCAGGGCTAATGTAGGACCAATATTGGACAACAGTGGCCCTGCGTAGTCCCATGTAGTAGTGAACCCATAGCCCAGCCCCGACTAACAAAAAAAGGCGACACAGGAGTAAGATGATTGTAACAGGAACACGAGCATATGTGACATGATGTTTTAATACAGCACACTGTGTCATTGTACAGAATCCTGTGCAATACTACATCGCAGTACCCATCGTGGCCACGCTGATGATATATTGCACCACTGATTATATATGGCACCAAGACTTAACTACCGCCATACTTTGATACCAACATCTCCTGCATAATCATGACAGTACAGAAGTAGTGCGTATCTTCTATGGTTTTGATTTCCTTAGTCTCATGACTCAATGGGAAGAAAAAACCCGCAGCGTATTTGAATATACGATCTAGGAAAATATTTATGTAGGTGCCTTTCGTATTTCTCAGGGCTATATTCCTCGACATTATATATCAGTAAACTTTTGTTACTTACTGTTTTAGGTTACTTTCTGCATGGTTGTAATACTTTTTCACGTACAGAACGTACATTTTTAACACTTGTTTACAAAGACAATGTATTCGCGTTTAAATATGTGTAATGTTTTAAATAAAAAAGGCTATTAGACGAGTATATTCGGTAGTTTCGTAATTTCCACGTACGAACAACACGAAAAAAGAAACAAGAAAAGTAATTTATAGCCTATAAGACGCTAAAGACGTTCAACCCAAGCTTAAAATGATGCACGGGGGCAATTGCCTCGCCTGATAGGTAGCCATATCAGCCAGTAAAACCGGGAAACATGGCGTGTACTTGGATATCTATTGCGTCTCTACCGCCGGCAATATTTCATCGAAACGATGTTCTGGCAGCAAGGCGCTCCTGCCGCGTAGACTCTGGTGAAACGCGAGAAAGCCCCATCGGTTGGGGAATTGTAAACGATGGTGTTAAAGTCGAAATGGGATTGCGAGAGGAGAAGGGGGTGGTTTCTCGTGGCAGAACGCATGGAACTATCTCGCTTACGCCACCACCTCGTTTGCCGGAAATGATTATTGCAGGGATCAGATCGTGACCTTGACTAATATGGGAATTGTTACTGGACGTTTTGGTTTATTATGCAGGCCCAGAATTTAGGCAGACAGATGGATTGCATGGATGGTTGGGTGGCTGTTATGTCAGTGCTTGTTAGTGCTTGCAGTTAGTTAGCTGTTAGTGTTTATAGTTCATTAGCTGTTAGTGCTTGTAAAATACGCAATCTATCATCGCGACTGAAAAAGCGACCCGCTACTTATACAACACCAGTCAGAACCTTGCCCCTTCAGACACAGCGATCACCAAATGGGGCGTCCGTGCCCACTGCGTCACTGCGCGGGCAACCACCGGCGGAGCGTAAACAAACTGGACCGCACTCCGCAATGCCGGCATGCCTAGGGGACAAACGCATACAACACACATTAAGAAACCTCCTCCGTTGTGCCTGGGCAGACTCACATATTCAAGGAGCAAAATCACCCAGATTTTCTCTCTCACGCCCACTCTTACTCGTGCCTGCACAGAAACATCGAGCGCTGTCAAAAGCGCCACACCCCGCTGTATCTACTAGCAATTGTAAAAACGCAACCCGGTACGTCCATATCAGGCGCAGAACGCGTAGCAACTGCCAGAGGGGGTCAACCCAGCGCGCCTCCACCTACCCTCCTCCTCCACGACGCTTCGCCTCCTTTCTCCTTGCCCGCTTCGTTGAATGCCACCTAGACTTTCCCCTAGGAGGCAATGCTTTGACGCGTGCGCAGCACGCTCCTGCGTGCTTGTCTCGGCGCGCGATTCTCTTCCTCACCTCCAAGCGCCTTCCTCCTCTGGCGCTCGCTTCCCTCGCGGCGAAACACATAATCTCGCCGGTTTCACGGACGGGGCATGCCCGCTTGCGCGCAGATGCTTTAGATCGGGAGCTGATGTATTGCACAGTTATCTGATGTGTTGCTCATTTACGCCGGCTAGATGACTAGCTATCCGTACCAATTGCTTCATCATCATCATCATCATAATCAGCCTGGTTACGCCCACTGCAGGGCAAAGGCCTCTCCCATACTTCAACTACCCCGGTCACGTACTAATTGTGGCCATGTTGTCCCTGCAAACTTCGTAATCTCATCCACCCGCCTAACTTTCTGCCGCCCACTGCTACGCTTCCCTTCCCTTGGAATCCAGTTCGTAACCCTTAATGACCATCGGTTATCTTCCTAATTACATGTCCTGCCCATGCCCACTTCTTTTTCTTGATTTCAACTAAGATGTCATTAACTCGCGTTTGTTCCCTCACCCAATCTGCTCTTTTCTTATCCCTTAACTTTAAATCTATCATTCTTCTTTCCATAGCTCGTTGCGTCGTCCTCAATTTAAGTAGAATCCTTTTCGTAAGCCTCCAGGTTTCTGCCCCGTACGTGAGTACTGGTAAGACACAGCTGTTATAAACTTTTCTCTTGAGGGAATATGGCAACCTGCTGTTCATGATCTGTGAATGCCTGCCAAACGCACCCCAGCCCATTCTTATTCTTCTGATTATTTCCGTCTCATGATCCGGATCCGCCGTCACTACCTGCCCTAAGTAGATGTATTCCCTTACCACTTCCAGTGCCTCACTACCTATCGTAAACTGCTGTTCTCTTCCGAGACTGTTAAACATTACTTTAGTTTTCTGCAGATTAATTTTTAGACCCACCCTTCAGCTTTGCCTCTCGAGGTCAGTGAGCATGCATTGCAGTTGGTCCCCTGAATTACTAAGCAAGGCAATATCATCAGCGAATCGCAAGGTACTAAGGTATTCTCCATTAAATCTTATCCCCAATTCTTCCCAATCCAGGCCTCTGAAAAACGTCATACCTCCTGTAAACACGCTGTGAATAGGATTGGAGAGATTGTATCTCCCTGTCTGACGCCTTTCTTTATTGGGATTTTGTTGCTTTCTTTATGGAGGACTACGGTGGCAGTGGAGCCGCTATAGATATCTTTCAACCCCTACTATAGACCTGTACTAAAAATTATATTATGGGGTTTTACGTGCCAGAACCACGATCTGGTTATGAGGCACGCCGTAGTGGGGGACTCCGTAAATTTTGACCACCTGGGGTTCTTTAACGTGCACCTAAATCTAAGTAGATAGGTGTTTTCGCATTTCGCCGTAAATCCGTGTGAACCGGTTGCTTGACCCGTGTGAACAGGTGTGAAGTTTTGCTCCGGAGCTGAACCTGAACCAAAGTGCTAAATATGCAGGAATTCGAACCAAACCCAAAACCTTTTCCGTTCGGCACCCTGGTTTCCACACTAAAATAAGTAAAGCATTATCGATCATGCGCACTTTGGATGACACGATTCACTTCCTTAAACGCGAGATATTCGGGCTATACAACCCTCCACTGTGGAGCTACTTTCAGCCACCTTGATAAGAGAGAAGTTCACAGGAAGATGAAGGATTGAAGTGATGAGCAGCAGTAGAACAGCGGCACTTGTTGCATGCCCTGAGGGAGACGGGTCACCTTGTCGAGAAGTTATCTCCAATGACATTCCTTGTCCTACCACTGTTCATCAATTCAGTCACCCGTGCCAACTTATCAAGCAGTAGGGCCAAAAAGGCGTAAAAAACAACAAGAAAACAGAACTACAGATTGAAAAGGGGAAGTCAGCGTTGCGGGCGAAATTTGTTCTACTCTTTCTTCGCATACCACGTGACCCCAAGCTTCACGCTTCGGAAGGGACCGCGCGCGTCAATTAATGACGGGTCGAAAGAAAGTAACTTTTCCACGCCAAGGCATTTTTCAATTTCACGGGTCACTTAACCATCGACTTTTGGCGTGGCCAGAAAAGGAGGAAGAAATAAAAGAAGGAAACATGAAGAGATAAAAAAAAACAAAAAGCAAATACGAGGCTAGAAAAACTTCAGCCGCCTCTGCTCAGGCGTTCCGTATGACGCTCAACGGTGCAGAGTCTAAGTTCCGGAAATGCAAGCAAAGCACAAGCGCCAGTTTGTTTACCGGAACGCGTTCGTCGAACCCGATGGATGCAAGAGAGAAAAAAACTTAAAGAAAGGGGTATGCATGGCGATGCAGTGTTCTGTCTAATGTAACGACATGAGACACGCAGAAACGTTCAGAAGAGGCTTTATGTCGGGGCCGATTCCGATTTTTCTGCAAAAAAACATTACTAACACAGCAGCATTTTGCTTAAACACCCGCTGTATTAATTTCAATAAGATTTGCTACATTCGAAGGGAACAGCTGAATTCTACCGACTATCGCAAACAGAATTTTGATTTAAAGGTTCATATTTCCTTACGAAAATTGTCGAAGATTGGCAAGCTCAACAAAAGAAAAAAGAACGAAGCACCCAATCCACAAATGGGTCAGCTTGCCCCAAACACAGATAAGGCGGTTGTCTGACTGCATCTGTTAGAGCATCTAAGGCGAACAAATTTGATCTAAGAGTTTACAGCTTACGTGTTATAGCTGCTATGTTTACGAGCAGTTTCAAAAGGTGCTGCTCACAGAATAGTGTTGAACGTCAGGTCGAGGTGCAACACATTATTTCACTTTACGTAGATGGGGTGAATAGGCACATTTTGTAGAAGTATTTTATCATTTGTATTGTTGGTAACAAATAAGTTTTATGCTTCAGTATTCATTCAACTCCGCACTTTTAAACAGTTTCCGAAAAATAAAAGAAAACATGGATGCATAAATTCAGGGAACTCCTGCCTAGAATCTACCGAAACTAGGCATGACTTTCTTTCAAATACAACAAACCGCATACCGACAAA